>NC_082365.1:6655593-7029343 GCF_027477595.1 Haemorhous mexicanus | reverse complement strand
GCTTCTTCGCCTCGGGCAGCCGGAGAGCTCGGCCGATGCTGAGACGCCAAGAACGAAGACGCACAGCACCTGGATTGAGTGGGCAGCTCTCAAACTGAGAGAAAACGATAACTAACCGCTTTCCAACAGTTTCAACTTACATTACCATAAGTAGGGAAAAAGTTCTTGGACAACTTTCTTTTGCATCCTTCTAAACCTTATGCAGCATTCCGTGGTGAAAATTTTTCTTTTCTCCTCAGAGATGGTAAGAACTCGAGTACCTTCATGAAAAACATCGTGGGACGTTTGCTGTGCTGGCACAGTTTCTTTTTGAGAGAAAGCATGAAAAAGCTTTTTCGCCAAGATGTAGGCGGCAAGAGACGCAGAAGACAGGCATACTCAGCTCTCCTAAGGTAGGTGCCGGTACCCGGATTCTTTTAACAGAAGCCGCTCTTCGGAGGGCTATGTTGCCTTCATAATGGTTTTTGCTGGAGGAAGCCGCATTTTCGTTTCCGGGAATACCTAGAGAGCAACACTAGCTAAAGACGCGATTGGCACCATTATGGAGAGTTTTGCTCGTTCCAGCAGTAATAACTGCGTTCTTCCTTACACTAGGTGGCGCTGCTTATCAAGGTTTGGCTGCTTTTAACCATTTGGGGTGCTGGATGTTCAAACGACTTATCGTAACTTCTTCTCTTTTAAGTCAGGTGCTCACTGACGTAGATCCTATTAGATATAGCACACTGCAAAAAAGAGCTGTAATCGATTTATTGTTATTAGCACATGGGCACGAGTGTTAGGAATTTAATAAGGAATATGTTGCATGAATCTTTTTGACCATTCTGCAGCCATTCATACGAAACTCACACAAGTACAAGACAATATGAAGAAATTGACTGGGAACGAGTGGGGTTTGCATCAATGGTTTGAGGGATGGGAAAGAACTGGGTGGTTGAAAGATCTCGTAAATGGAGCTTTGTTTTTACCGGTAGTCATTATTTCATTGCTTTGTGTTATTCCATGCATCGTGAAACTGGTGTGCCTCTTGCTAAAAATTACATTGGAAGAGATCTGGCTGGTGCAAGAAGAAGGGGCAATTGTGACAATGTATCTGAACCGCTTAGACTACGGGCTGCACCAGCCATCCAGCGTGGAACGGTTCTTCTCAGAATTTTCTCAGGGCCCTCTGGAATTCATCAAGACATAAGCCATGCTAAAGCAAGAGAGGAAAAGCTGAGAAACTAAATTCCAAGACCACAAGAACTCCAAAACGGGGGGGGGAGCAAAGTACCTGGACTGTAAGGAAACACATCTTCTGAGAGGTGCACGCAGAATGCGTGGACAAGACAAAGGCACCAATAAGAAAAGCGTGACTAGCGTGTGCAGAGAGTCAGAATGAGTAAGTGCATCATGTAAACCATAAACGGCTTCTGCTTAATCCTCTTGGTCCATTGTGCAGGAGTCCTGAATTTCCCCTAAGTGATACTTACTAAAAGCGTTCTGATTTTAATGCTAGAGTTACTGTCTATACGATGATTCATGGGAATAGTTCTTTCAAATCCTTCCCTTGCTGACATCAGTCAGTTTCGTCTTTTCCTGATTATACTGCTGGCTATACATAAGTTATGAATAGAAGGGAATGAATTTTAGGGATATGTTGCAAGGAAATAGATTGGTAGCTCTGCTTCCATTTCCATTGTCTAAGAAGAATTCCGAACATTTTTGGCCCTTTCATAGACCTCTGACTCGATTAGTATTTGTCTTTGATTGACCCCCTAAATTTTTGGCTACTAGGCTTGGCCAATGAATGGAAAGGGGAAAGTCACAGAGCTTTGGTGGTTCCCTTGTCAGCAATTGCTCAGGAGCAGGGAGATTTCTGTCCTCAAGTTAGTTAGTTCAGCTAGCAGATTATGCTCTTGCCAAAAGGAGGTGAGAAGTGTTCTTCCTTTAATGGTCCAAAAATTATTCCTGCTATTTGTGACTCTTTTGTACTTGTCGAGTTTGTTTCAGAAAGTTGGATTAAATTGCATGCATCCGCTCTTGGGGAAACTGAGTATTTAGCCAATAGCATGTAGGCTTTTATCAACCTGAGATTGTCTTGACGGACCGGAGGGTTAAAACACAGTAATTCCTGCTAGTTCCAATTCTACTTCTAGGCTCGACAAACCGAATGGTAAATCTGCATCAGCAGGGAGGGACATTTAATTGGTTTTTCTCCTTTTTAGAGAGAAGCTAATGAAACAGTTTCACCAGAATCAGAGCAGGCTGTGTAACAAGAAGAGCGTCATGAGAAGAGTCCCGTCCTGTCCTCTTAGTATTGCTAGCTGTGATTGGACTTCAATGAAATGTATCAACTCTGTGTTCCTGGGTATCGCATCAGTAACAGGTACTTCACCTGCTGTACTACTCTCCTAAAGCTAAGAACAGAATCCCAAATAATCTTAATTCCAAGGTCCCAATTCACCGTGTGATGCTGACAGGTGAAAAAGGAGTGGAAGGTGCACCAGTAAATGAACTTGAATGGCCTATCTAAATCAGCGGCCACTGATTTCCTGAAGGCTTAAACAGGTCAGATGCCCCTATTTTTCTCGGGGTTCTTTTATTCTTTGGTCATGTTTTTCTTGGGATTCTTTGAATCCTTCCCCATGCGTTCAGCCTCTGGCTGGTGCACCCTGTAGTCTAAGAGGTTCAGATACATTGCCACAATTACCCATTCCTCTTGCACCAGCCAGACCCTTTCCACCGTATTTCTACCAAGAGGCACACCAGTTTCATGATGCATGGAATAACACAAAGCAATGAAATAATGACTACTGGTAAAAACAAAGCTCCATTTATGAGATCTTTCAACCACCCAGTTCTTTCCCATCCCTCAAACCATTGATGCAAACCCCACTCGTTCCCAGTCGATTTCTTCATGTTATCTTGTCCTTGTGTGAGTTTCTTATGAATGGTCAAAAAGATTCATACAACACATTCCTTCAAATTCCTTACACTCGTGCCCATGTGTAATCCTAACAATAAACCTATTACAGCTCTAATTTGCAGTTTGCTATGTCTAATAGTATCTACGTTATGAGTACCTGATTTAAAAAAGATGTTACGTTTAGCTGTTTGAACATCCAGCATCCCAAATGATTAAAAGCAGCCAAACCTTGATAAGCAGCGACACCTAGTGTAAGAACTGAAGCAGTTATTCCTGCAGGAACGAGCAAAACTCTCCACAATGGTGGCAATCGTGTCTAAAGCTTCTGCTTGTTCTTTTGGTATTCCCCAAAACCACAAAGCGGTTTGCTCGTGTAAAGACCATTGTGAAGGTTACAGAGCCCTCCTGAGTGCGGCTTCTGCGCAATCAATCCCGGTGCTGTGCGGCTTCGTTATTTGCATCTCAGCATCTGCCGAGATCACCGTCTCCTGGAGGCGAAGAAGCGACTTTTTCACTCACAGAGCATTGTGCCGGTCGCGGTGCGCTCCGGAGCACGGCTTCTGCTGAAAGACGCCCGGGACTTGCACCTACCTTTGGAGAGCTGCCGTCTGCCCGTCTTCTGTGTCTCTTGCCGCCTACATCTTAGCAAAAAGGTTTTCCATGCTTTCTCTCCAGAAGAAACTGTGCCAGCACAGCAAACTGCCCCTGATTATGGAATCATATTTTGCCTTTACAGTGTATTCCAGAAGTACTCCTCTTTCTTAAGCTGCTAATTGTTTTCAAATCGCTGCTCTCCATGTCCCCTCTAACCCCGTGCTAATAGACAGAGGCGCTTTACCTTGTAGGTAATAAATCCAGGCAATAGGAGAATCAAAATACAATAGGCCTTGACTTTGAGAAGCAATGCCTACTGAATAGAAAAAAGAAAATCCCCTCTTTGACATCCAATATCAGACATGTGTGCAGGGGGGGAGGCGTATCTGTGTGTGTGTGAATGGGAAATGTACTCACCCATAAACCAGAGGCAATATTTAGTAACCAACATATCGTAAGGGTGGATGCATATAATTTCCTGCTCTTTATGGAAGTTTTTTTTCAAAGGTTCATTTGTTTTTACAGATTTTCTAGTCAGTTGAAAAATTCTTCTGTGTTTGTGTGAGAATAGAAACATCCATAAAGCTTACTGTGTGAGGAGAATCCTTTGGACTAGATGATGACTATTTAGAAGATGATATTTTCATCTGCAGCAATCCATTTCCTTGTTTTGGAAATATTTTTGGTTTTCAAAGTAACAATTTTCAAGATGTATTTTTCGAAGGTGAAAAAAACCGAGATCCTAATTGGTATCACAGAAATACAAAAAAAAAAATCCCTTAAAATCATCCGTTGCATCATTTCAATGTTGTCTTTTTGAATTTTCAATAGCTACCTCTAAATCTGATGTTAAAATCTTTTAAAATGTTCTGTCTTCACACAATTTTCTTCTTGATCCATTTCTAAGCTTCAAAATTATATTCAGGTAAGAGAAAATTCCTGAAACTACTTCCTGTTTAACAAATTGACATTACAATGGAGGGAGGGAGAAAGGGAGGAAGGGAAGGGAGAAAGATATTCAAAGAAGGAAAGAAAGAAGCAAGGAAGGAAGGAAGGAAGTGGCGGAAGAAAGTGGGAGAAGGAAGTGGAGGAAGGAAGGAAGTGGCAGAAGGAAGTGGCGGAAGGAAGGAAGCGGTGGAAGAAAGGAAGGAAGTGGCGGAAGGAAGGAAGTGGCGGAAGGAAGGAAGTGGCGGAAGGAAGGAAGTGGCGGAAGGAAGGAAGGAAGTGGCGGAAGGAAGGAAGTGGCGGAAGGAAGGAAGGAAGGAAGGAAGGAAGGAAGGAAGGAGGGAAGGAAGGAAGGAAGGAAGGAAGGAAGGAAGGAAGGAAGGAAGGAAGGAAGGAAGGAAGGAAGGAAGGAAGGAAGGAAGGAAGGAAGGAAGGAAGGAAGGAAGGAAGTGGCGGAAGGAAGGAAGTGGCGGAAGGAAGGAAGTGGCGGAAGGAAGGAAGGAAGGAAGGAAGGAAGGAAGTGGCGGAAGGAAGGAAGGAAGGAAGGAAGGAAGGAAGTGGCGGAAGGAAGGAAGGAAGGAAGGAAGGAAGGAAGTGGCGGAAGGAAGGAAGGAAGGAAGGAAGGAAGGAAGGAAGGAAGGAAGGAAGGAAGGAAGGAAGGAAGGAAGGAAGGAAGGAAGGAAGGAAGGAAGGAAGGAAGGAAGGAAGGAAGGAAGGAAGGAAGAAAAAAGGATGAAAGAAAGAAAGAATAGAAGAAAAAAACAGAGAGTGAAAGGAAATTCCCAAATGTCAGAAGCATTAAAAAGAATAAAATATTTTTGTTCATGATATTTAAGTGCCAAAACTTTTCCTACATATAATAATGCTAAAAGGAGCCTCTATGTGAGACCAAAACAGTTTAACTGGATGGCAGTTTTTCAGAATCAATAGTCTGTTTTTCTATCTTCAGCTAGTTACTGCTGCTGCACAGAATGAATATTACCACAGAATAATAGAATTTTTTGCATTGGAAGGGACCTTAAAGTTCAACTAAATTTACCCCCCATGTCATTGGCAGGGACACCTTCCACTAGACCGCCTTAAGCTCAAAGACCTATTCAAGCTGGCCTTGAACACTTCCAGGAATGGGTCACCCACACCATGTTCCAGTGTCTCACCAGCCTCCTGGCAAGGAATTTCTTCCCAATAACCAAAGGAAACATATACTCTTCAGGTTTTAAAGCCATCAACACTTTTCCTATCGCTCCATGCCCTTGTGTAGCTCATCTGCCTCCTTTTGCTAGGCTGCCTTCAGATCCTGGAGAGTGCTCTAACTTTTGCTCAGTCTGCTCTTCTCCAGGCTAAGATGCCTGGAGCACTCTGGATTGATGACAGACTCCCTGAGCTACACTGGAGGCTCAGACCATTCTTCTTCTTGGAATTGTTGAAGGATGCACAAGCACTGCTGATTGTGCTTCATTGTGGTACAGGTAATAAATAGTTGATTGTTTTAATAAAGACACACTTGAAATTCTAAGAGCCAAATTTTAAAGCATAATTAATTGGAGAAAGATTCCCAAACTTGTGGCCTGTTACTCCAACCCATCTATTGATTGTAAACAACATTCCTTGCTGTTGTTATGGTGCATGAACCAAAGCCAAGTGATGTCTACTACTTAAGACAGATGTTCTACCTTCTTACTAGAATATGTGCTTACAGTTTTAAAGCAATCCCCCGAACATTAAGAACAAGAGATTACGTCATGAAGTAATGAAGTGTTGTGGTTGAAAGTAAAATGCATTTGAAGGAAATGCGTTTGGGGGCGAGCACAGGAAGATCTCAGAAATAGAGCACCAGCTTAGTTCTCTGCTTCAGAGATAAGTGAAGCAATTCAGGAATGTCTTTCCGTGAAAATAGTTTACAGATCTTTCTGCACAACGTTTACCAAGCAGCATCAGAAATGTGTGCAAATAATAGACTAGTCACTACAAGGTTGTCATCCATGAGTGGTAGGGCAACTCAGACTCATAGCAGTGGTTTTGCTCTTGTGCCTCATAGAATAGACAGAAAAGAATGAGGAAAACTAATTTTTCCATCTCAGCAGCACTCACAGGGTCCCATCTGGGTCGCCAAAAATGTTAGCGTTGAGGAACACATAATCACGAGAAATGATTATATGCAGGTGCTTTTATTGAAGAGCTCTGGGTGTCAGGGGTAAAGACCCAAATCTGACTCCAACATAGGTTCGGGATGGATATGCTTTTATATTCTATTGTTATATAACTTTCATGTTAATTATTAAACTTACATTGTTCTATAGTATACATAGATTTCAGCCAAGCATGGCCACCTTAGACTAGGAACATACAGTTTCTCATTGTTCTTCTTATGATTATAGAATAATTATTTTAATCACAAAACAATCATTTCAGCTAGCAATTATACTACTTACGCAGGTAAAACACAAGGCTTAGCATTTCAGAGTTTATCTTAACATTTTCCAGGGCAGCACTATCAATACTGAAACAAACTAGATGGAAAAATTAGTTTTCCTCATTCTCAACCGCTTCTGCCGCTCACAACGTCCCCGGGAGAGAGGTAAGGTGCTTTTATTTTGGTTTGGGTGCCTGCCAGTAAGACACAGCGAAAGCTACGCTTGGTTGGGCTAAGGAATTCCTGGTGGTATTGCCTAGGCGCTGTCCGTGAGACAATCACGAAAGCATTGCTGGTTCGGCTTTGGTATTTTTGGTTGGAGAAACTCAAAGGAATTTTGGGCAGCAATGCCTCTATTCCACAAACTTCTCCTTTGGGGTGCTTAATAGCACATTGGAAACAGGATAATTTTGGGGAAGAATTATGTAAAGCTAAGTTGATTAATTACTGTAATACATGCTGGCCAGAATGTGTCTTCGAGAATGGTGAAAAATAGCCACAATACGGGACTTTGCAATATAACAGTATTTCACACTTAATGTCATTTCATAAGCAAGAAGGAAAAAAAAAACCAAAAAACAAAAAACCACAATGGATGAGGTTTCATATGTTGATTTGTTTTTCTGTTTACGGGAAAGCCAGAATGGACGGATGAATGTAGATTAATGGTGGTTAGAACATCTACAAGTGATAAGTGTGGAGTTTGCGAGAAACATTGTCTAAAACATTTGGCGTTGAATAGGGAAAATTATACAGATATTGATTTACAGGTAGCTCTAATAAGACTAAGAGAACCTAACCCTATCCACCTGCTTCATCTGTCCTTGTCCCACTGCCTGCCCCTACCTCACCTGATCCTAAGCCTGTCTCATCTAGCACACCTTTCTCTCTTTATCCTCCTCTCCCATCATCACCTGATTCCTCTTCCTTGAAAGTTGGGCAAAGCCTGGCTATGATAGAAAGGAGGGAGAGGGATGCAGGTGAAAAAGATGGTGGTGGTAATGAATCAGCGATCCCAGTGGCCCGCGGAAGCCGAAGCCGGTCGATGCTTGCCCTGGTTGTAGAAAGAAAAGACATAGGCAGACAAAAACGGACTGTGATTGCTCCCTTGCGACAAGGTGTGGGAGTGGAGGGGTCAGTGTTTGTAGAAGTGCCTTTTTTCCTGCAGATTTAATTATTTAGAGGCGGTCAGCTGGAACTTGTAGAGAAGGTCCTGGTAAGGTAGCACGAGTAGTGAAAATAGTTATGAAAACTCAGAATCCTGAGGGTGGCCTGGAGGGTGTATAATAATTGCGAAAGAGAAGCTGGTGGGGGGCAGCAGCAAAATCTTTGGCAGTAGTAGAAGGAAAAGGGAACCCAAGTTTCGGGGGACGTGGCGGAGGTAGTCGTGGTAGAGGACCAGTTATGCAAGGGTTAAGCCTAAATCAATGTGCGTATTGCAAGCGAGAGGGGCATTGGAAGAGAGAGTGCCCAAACAAGCCAAACAACCGGTTTCACCAGGGCAATCAGTTCCAGCAGGAAAACATTGCCAAGGCAACGGTGTTAGGTGAATATAACAGCTGACTAGACATGGAACCTGTAAAACAGGTTAAAGAACCTGTCATAACTATACAGCTAGGGCATAAGGAAGTCAAATTTCTAGTGGATACTGGAGCTACCTACTCTGTGCTGAATGATCTACAGGGAAAAATTGGAAATAAGCAAACAACAATAGTTGGGGCTACAGGGAAGGAGGAAAATCGGCCATTCTTGCAACCCCTAGATTTGTGGTTTGGGAACAAGACTTTAACGCATGAATTCCTGTAGGTACCTGAGTGTCCAATTCCGCTTTTAGGGAGGGATCTGCTGGCGAAACTTGATGCGGTAATAACCTTTGAAAACGGGGAATTTGTAATGAAAATACCTGAATCAAAGACAGGACAGATTTTAATGATCAAAGAAAAACCAGTTCCCTCTATCCCTAGGAAGGTAGATGATGCAGTGATTCCTTCTGTATGGGAAATGGATATACCAGGGAAATCTAAATTGGCACAACCAGTGCATGTAGAATTAAAGGAAGGGGCAAGAGCTGTACAAATCAAACAGTATCCCATAAAACCAGAAGCACGGCAAGGAATAGTAAAGACTATTGAGAAATTCTTGAAGTACCAAATTTTAGAAGAATGTGAATCAGAATTTAACACACAATATTTCCAGTAAAGAAACCAAATGGAGAATATAGATTAGTGTAGGATTTGAGAGCAATAAATAAAATAACAAAAGACATTTATCCAGTGGTAACAAATCCCTACACATTGCTAACATCCGTAAAGGAGATATATAAATGGTTTACTGTAATTGATTTAAAAGATGCCTTTTTCTGCATTCCCCTTGACAAAGAAAGTAGGAAACTGTCTGCCTTTGAGTAGGAAAACCCAGGGAACAGAAGAAAGACCCAGCTCACCTGGACACGATTACCACAAGGATTTAAGAACAGTCCGACCTTATTTGGAAACCAAGTGGCAAAGGAGCTGGAAATTTGGACCGAAAATGGGCAAGTACCAAGAGACCAATACCTATTGTTGCAGTATGTTGATGATATACCAATAGCCACAGAAGAAAAAGCAACCTGTATAAAGGTAACCATTGAGATTTTAAATTCACTGGGAATGGGAGGTTACCAAGTATCCAAAGGAAAGGCACAAATTGCCCAACAGACTATGACCTACCTGGGATGTGAAATTTCACAAGGGCAATGAAAACTAGGTACTAACCGTATCCAAGCTATCTGTGCTATTCCAGAGCCCCAGAACTTACATGAGCTGCGAGTCTTCCTTGGGATGGCAAGATGGTGTCGCTTGTGGATCATGGACTATGGACTGATTGCGAAACCCCTGTACGAAGCTCAGAAGATGCAGCCATTCACCTGAGGCAAGCCACAGAAGGAAGCCTTCCTAAAACTAAAAGAGGCACTGACGACTGCTCCAGCATTAGGGTTACCTGATCTGTCTAAAGATTTTCAGCTGTTTGTACATGAAAGGCTATGCCTAGCACTAGGAGTCCTGACCCAACGTCTGGGAAGTTGGAAAAGGCCGGTGGGCTACTTTTCCAAACAACTTGACAACATAAGCGCGGGGTGGCCTCCATGTCTGCCGGTGGTCACAGCCTCCGTGATGCTGATACAAGAAGCCAGGAAGCTTACTATGGGAAGATACATAGATGTCTATGTACCACACATGGTAACCACTGTCTTAGAAAAGAAGGGGGGCCATTGGCTATCTCCAAGCAGGATGATAAAATTCCAGGTAGTCCTGACTGAGCAAGATGATGTCACATGAAAAACAACTAACCTTTTGAATCCAGCTTTATTCCTAGGTACCACAACTGAAGAAAGCCCATTGGAACATGACTGTGTAGAGGTAATAGAGTACACCTATTCAGCAAGAGAAGACTTGAAAGACGACCCGCTAGAGCAGCCGGAGTGTGAGCTATTTACAGATGGGAGCAGCTTCGTGGAAAACAGAACCAGATATGCTGAATATGCAGTAACAACAGTCAGCACAGTAGTGAAAGCAAAGGCATTACCACCAAATACATCTGCCCAGAAGGCAGAACTGGTTGCTCTAACCAGAGCACTAGAATTAAGTGAAGGGAAAAAGGTAAATATATGGACTGACTCAAAATATGCCTTTGGGGTAGTGCATGTACACGGAGCACTGTGGAAAGAAAGGGGATTATTGTCTTCTCGAGGTACACACATTAAACACCAAGATGCAGTCCTGCAACTGATAAAAGCAGTACAAAAACCTGAGCAAGTGGCAATTATACATTGTAAAGCACACCAATCAGAAAACTCCAAAATCTGTGAAGGAACTCGAAAGGCAGACTGGGCAGCCCGACAAGTTGCTCGGGAGGTGCAAACAACAATGGCATTGATACCTTCAAAGCTCAATATATCCCAATTTAATCTGCCTCCAAAACCAAGATATTCAGTAGAAGATGAGAGACTGGCACGTTTACTAAATGCACAAAAGAACTAGGAAGGAT
This sequence comes from Haemorhous mexicanus, assembly GCF_027477595.1. Lineage (NCBI taxonomy): Eukaryota > Metazoa > Chordata > Aves > Passeriformes > Fringillidae > Haemorhous > Haemorhous mexicanus. Next base: position 7,018,460 of record NC_082365.1, on the reverse strand, counting down.
GGTATTTGACTGCACAAGGACAAATAGTGGTACCCCCTTGATAATGAGAGAAGTTCTACAAATTAAACATAACGAATGTCATTGAGGTGCAGAGGCATTGGTAAAATTGCTAAAGCAGAATTTAATTTCGGTACGGATGTTAACAATGGCAAAATCAGTCATGTCAAAATGCGATATCTGCTTGAAAAACAACCCAGTGGCTAGGCAACAGGCACAGCTAAGAAGAATTCAGATAGGAATAGAGCCAGGAGATTATTGGCAGGTAGATTTTGTAGAATTGCCAAGAACTCAAGGATACAAATACCTGTTAGTAGGGGTTGACACATTTTCCAGATGGCCAGAAGCCCTTCCCTGTCGCACAAACCAAGCAAAAGAAACAGTTAAGTGGTTACTACAGGAAATTATTCCCAGGTTCGGGGTACCCCTAGGGGTATCATCAGATAGGGGGCCCCATTTCATAGCTACAGTAGTAAAAGAAGTAAGTAGATTGCTGGGGATAACTTGGAACCTCCACACACCGTGGAGACCCCAGTCAAGTGGACAGGTAGAGAGGATGAATCAGACGCTAAAAAGGCAAATCAGTAAAATATGCCAAGAAGCCAAGCTGCAGTGGCCCCAGGCTTTGCCAATAGCACTGTTGAGGATTAGGATAAAACCTAAGAGCGGGATGTTAGTCAGTCCTTATGAGATATTGTATGAGAAACCATATAAATCTCCTGAGCCTAACCCTAATGTACACGTTACAGGAAAACAGGAAGTGTATAATTATGTTATCTCTCTTGGGAAAACTTTAGCTCGGCTCCGGAGCATCCTCGTGTGGAATAGACCAATAACTCTCGAGAACCCAGTTCATAACATACTTCCAGGAGACGAGGTGTGCATTAAAAACTGGAATGAAGAACCGCTGAAAGAAAAGTAGAATAGACCCTATCAGGTACTGCTGACCACTTTTACAGCAGTGAAAGTAGCCGGTGTGGACCCCTGGATTCACTATACCGGAGTGAAGAAAGTCCATCCTGGATCACAGACTGTGTAAACTGTGGAACCAAGACTGCAGATGTGTTTAATTACTTTGAGAATGCTATTAGTAATTGTGCTAATATTATGGTGGTTAATGTCTTTGAGATGTGGAATGCAAAAAGATCAACTAACCACTCTTCATTCTAGAATGAAGAGAGAGGCAGAAACACAAATGATAAAAATTTCTAACGCAGTTGGAGCTGAGAATGTAATGATTAGATTAGTCAAAGATTTTGCCAAAATACAAAACAGCAGTAGAATAACTGCCTGTCTGCCAATACCTAATGCAGCAGGAGATCCAGTAAATTGAGGAATCATAACATCAAAACTACCTGAAATACAAAAGAACAAAACAATTGCATGCAAACAGATACTCGAACCGAGACAGGTAGTCAAAGAAACTTGGGAGAAAGTAAGAACATAGATGAGACCTATGAGCCAGAAAGACTGTATTCTAAGTGATGGCATACTAGGAACCCCTTTGAGACAGTCAGGAGGCATCACACAATGGCAATGCTATTTGCCACATTATAAAAAGATCATAGAAAATGTTACAGAAACTACTCTGGTATGGAAGTGTGAGGCCGAAGATCAGAAAGATCAGATAGAGCCTTAGGACAGTGTGTAGTCTGTGACTGTACTTCAAAAATTCCAATATATGGCAAACACCCCTTGGTGTATTAAGTGGGAAGGTTCTGAGAGTGAAACAGATCCAGCAGTAACATACATTGCCACTAGTAGCAGAACGTGGGCAGACAAAGTAAGTTAGTGGGCATGCAATAAAACTTATGACTGCACTTCTGATGATGCAGAGATAAAACAGATACCACCCCTGGCAATAGCCCTACAGATTGGTCGTGCTTGCAGAGAGATCAAACATAAACAAGGCAAAATTAATTCTAAAGTGATTATAGGATGTACCAAGAGTACAATTAAAAGTCCAGGACAATTTGTATGGGCAACAAGCGATGGTACCTGGACAACACATCTGCCTGTAGATGGGAAAGTAAAGGAAATTACTTTGGGCCTCCCAACCTTATGTCCAATTTGGAAAAAGTCCCCATTTAATGGAAAACATGAACTTCTGCAGATAAGAGCAAGACGAGAAGTTCTAAACAACAAAAATCCAGATGACACTTGGCAAGAACCCTCTAGTGGAGTTAAACTTAGGTGGGCCCTAGAGTCTTTACTTGGTCCTATGGCAAACTGTCAGAATAGAGAGATGCTGTACAAACTTACAGGCCAAGTAGATAGACTAGCAAGAATCACCCGGGAAAGATTTAAAAATTAAACGTACAATTACAAGCCACCACAAAAATGACTTTGCAAAATCGATTAGCCTTAGATTTGTTACTCCTGAAGGAGCATGGAGTATGTGGATTTTTAAAGAGACGAGTTGATCATTGCTGCCTTCACATCCCAAATGTAACTGCAGATGTAGAATATGACATCAATCAGTTGAAACAAATAGAGCATGAAGCACAAGAAGAGCAAAAAGATTTGACTACAAGCTAGTTAGGAAAAATCTTTAAAGGGTTAGAGTGGAATGTGAGTTCATGGATTAAATCTATCATTGAGATTGTGATAATCTTACTAATTGTATTCTTAGCAATTTGGTTAGTTTACAGCATTTTTAGGAGAGAAATACAGAAGAAAACTTCCTGGAACCAGAAAATAATAAAGGCACTGACATGAGATCCACGCCCACTATCTTCTGGTTCTCCAGCCCGTGATAGCATCCACGACAAATTTTACATCAACCCTGGATTTGAAGAACATCAAACATAAATTGAGAAGTAAAAGACTGTATCAAGTGAAAACAATTACACCTATAGTGAAGAGAAAATGTTTCAAAGGGGGGATAATGATAGTGGCACCCTGGAAAATGCTAAGATAAACTCTGAAATGTTAAGCCTTGTGTTTTGCCTGCGTAAGCAGTATAATTGCTAGCTGAAATGATTGTTTTGTGATTAAAATAATTATTCTATAATCATAAGAAGAACAATGAGAAACTGTATGTTCCTAGTCTAAGGTGGCTATGCTTGGCTGAAATCTATGTATACTATAGAACAATGTAAGTTTAATAATTAACATGAAAGTTATATAACAATAGAATATAAAAGCATATCCATCCCGAACCTATGTTGGAGTCAGATTTGGGTCTTTACCCCTGACACCCAGAGCTCTTCAATAAAAGCACCTGCATATAATCATTTCTCCTGATTATGTGTTCTTCAACGCTAAGAGTATTAGTTCCAAGACCATTTTCCTGCCCTCAGGAGACAGCAAAAACTGTCAACAACTGAAATGCTTCAGAATTTGAAATTATCTGAATCACAAATATTTCTTTTCAAATAAAATTTAAAACGTAAGTCATAACGGTAAAACAGATTGAGCTATTTAAAGATGAATGTTCTATAGATACTAAAACATTCCCAGAGATAACTATTGTGTCCTAAATCTGTTTAAAAGTCCAGAGTTCCTGGTAAAAACTTCTATGCAGATGAGGTAGCTACATGATAGTCTCTTTCCAGCTTAATTATACTCTTCACTCTCACCACCTCTACCAGTTGATTTTCGTAAGTTCTTAGAAAACAGTAATTTAACATTTTTAGTTCTATGAAAAAAATGACAGTGACAAGAGTTCTTTGCACTCCCTGTTTTCTGAGAAGCCTGACCATCAAGCCTTAGGAACTTGATCATGAGTTTTATTTCATCTCAAAGTAAATTTTAAGGGAGTGGCAGAGAGAATGGGAGCCTCGTGCAAAACAGTTTAGGCTTCTAATTCTTGTATTGTCCTACTTACCTACGACAAGAACTGGAAAGAGGATAGATTCGAGTTAGCAGCTGTTAAACATTTGCACATACTCTTCCGCTAAAGAAGAGGTCAAGGATGGTTTTCTGGCCCTCCCTCCATGAGCTGCAGCTTCATTCAAGGCACTTTCACCTGCTGTGGCATGGAGCTCTCCAGCAGCTGCACTGTAGGTATGTATTTCTCCATGGTTCTCTCGGGACTGCTGGGGGACAACCTGCTTAACTAGGATGTCTCCAGGGACTGCGGGGGATTCTTTGCTCTGTCAACTGCAACACCTCCTCCTCCTCCTCCTTCTTGTCTCACTTTAGTATCACGGAGCTGCTTCCCATACTGTTTTTTTCCCTCACTTGCCACTGCCCATTCATATGTTTTGTGCTTTTGGCAATATATTCTCACAGAGACTGATGGGCTCAGTTGCAAAAATGTGTCTTGCTAGAAAATGACATGCTCTACAAAACCATGATTTTATAGAAAAGAATAGTGGAAGTACAACTATACTGCTAAAGGTCCGGAAAATTGACAGTGCTTCATTGTAATACATCCCCTGATTTGGCCTTCTTTCTCCTTAAGATCTGGAAAGAATACTGGGCAGGAGACAGTGTTGTTTCAAGGAAAAGACTTTTTTAGGATTCTAGGGTGCATGTTCAACTTTCTTGAGAAAATTGAGAAAAGGCACTTTGTCTTTTGTGATAAATATCATTAGGCAGTAGTGACAAATTCCGACCAACAAGAGCAGGTCAAAATCTTGGTGAGACCTAGCAATATACCTTGAGTGGCCAGGACAGAACCATAGAGTCGTAGAATCAGTTGAATTGGAAGGAGCCCATCCGGAGCATCAAGTCCAACTTCTGGCCCTGCATGGGACCTTCCTCAAGAATCACACCAGATGCCTGAGAGCAATGTCCAAAAGCTTCCTAAACTTTAGATAATTGTGATGCTGTGACCACTCCCTGGAGAGACTCTTCCAGTGCCCAGCCAACCTCTGGTTAAATGACTTTTTCCTGATACCCGACCTAACCCTCCCCTGACTCAGCTGCATGCCATTTCCTCAAGCTCTGTCCTTGTAAATTTCATTTCAGAACTTTCTGATACCTTCATGTCTTTTTTCATTGTGGTACCCAAAAGCTGCCCCCAAGCACTCAAGGTGAGGCCGCCCCAGAGCAGAGCAGAGCAGAACAGAGTAGAGCAGAGCAGGACAATGCCCTCTCTTGCCCAGCTGGCGATACTGTGCCTCATGCACCCCAGGACAGGCTTGGCCCTCCTGGGGTGCATCAGGCCAGGGCACTGCTGATGCACATTCAGCTTGCCGTTGGCCAGGAGCCTGGCTTCCTTTCTGCACTGCTTCTCTCCAGCCTCTGGCTCCCTAGTCTATACACACACACAGAGCAGGATTGCCCTGTCCCAGGTGCTGAATCCAGCACTTGCCATCGCACAACTCCCTAAGGTTGGGGATTGCCTGTGGGAATCCTTGAAAACAGAGGATTTTGGGAAAGCTGCAAAAGGCAGGCCTCAGAGACAGCAGAACTGTGCTTGGAGCTAAGCAGTAGTCATAAGGTTTGTCAGCAGAAAAATGATTGAAGAAGTAGAGAAGTAAGGACAAATAGAACAATGGCCTGTGTATTAAGGCTTGACCAGAAGAACTCCCTAAGCTACAGCAAAGTAGATCTAGCCAGATGTTAGGAAGTTCTAAGCTTAATAATGGAGCTCTGTGCATTCTATCTTAAGGCTTACAAGCAGGTCTTTTATTCAAAAGAAGCAAGCATTCTTTTAACCAAAATTATGTGTGCTTATAGGGATTGGATAGAACTACTGTCAATATGCTTTTGCTTTGTGGGATTGGTCAAAAAACTTTTCAAGTAAGTTGTAACATCAAGTTGTTTGTCTGCTGCTGGATGTGAGCTGCTGGCATCTTCCCACTGTCATAACCATGTCATGAGACTGATGCTGGAAAATACAACAGCCCCTTTCGTGATTTGTGCATAGACTCCCGGCCAGCCATAACTGCCCATCTCTCTTATTTGTCAAGATCTCTCTGCAGTGTCTCACTGGCCTCAAGGGAGTTAGTTGACAGCTCCTCCCGAGGTAGTGTCTCTGGCAAACTTGCTTAATATTCCTTCAAGTGCCGAGTCCAAGTGGTTCCAAAGATGTTGAAGAGAACTGGCCCAAGGATGATACTGTCTTAGCCACTGAAATTAGCGCTTCATGCTTCTTCTTCCTCCTTAGTGCAGAAATCACAACAAATATCTTCTTTCTTTCTTTTCTATCCATGCAGATATCTTTGCTTATGCTCATGCTTTTTATCCCAACAGCAGCTGACACGACATTTACACACAGAGCAAGAGCACGCTTTTCCTGCTCTTACTAGACTTAACAATTCGTCAATCAGATACCTTTGCAACTGAAGTCAGACCTTCAGCATTTCTCATCAAAAGAATAGAATGTCCTCAGAAGAAGAGAAAACTTTGCTGCATACTCTGTAAGCCTGCAGAATAGATCATAAGGAGTTAGCATCACAATCATTTCAGCACTGACCCTATACTTGAGCAGGGAAAAAACTTCAAAGAAGAGCTAATTAATGCAGCAACATAATCTAAGGAATAAAACAACTAGGATCTTCCAAACTGGTCCCTGAGGTAGAAATGTACTTGTAAGAATACAGAAGGTAAAAGATATGGTTTGGAAAGGCTACATCCTTGCTAAGCTAAATTGGATCTCATCCTGTAGATGACAGATCAAGAAGCTCAAAGTGGAGCTAGAGAGACATGTCCAGATCATGAGATATAGCAAAGCATTTTTCAAGATAATTAGGCATTCTGGTGGACTGGGCAGTTAGGTTAAATCTGCCACACTTACTCACTTTTGGGGACAGATTTGTGGAGTGCTAAACCATATCTGCTGCTATACAGAGTAAAAGAGATCCATCCAAATGGTATGGTTAATGTGAAGACTCTCACTCTCTATTGTAAAACATTTCATAAGCTATTAACCGGTCATAGGAACAAAATGAAATAAAGCCGTTATGCCATGTTGGAATGGGAAAATATGTTCAAAATATTTTTTCCTTATTTTTTTTTCTACTTCTTTTTTTTTTTTTTTTTTTTTTTTTTTTTTTTAATCCCACAAGATGTGATTCATAATTTCAACCATTCTGGAATGGTTTCAACAGATGAAGCCAGCATAGTATTTTTCTAACAGGCTCTTGCCCCTTACCTTCTTCATTACTGTTTTGGAATATACTCCACAGTCATTTGATCTCAGTTTTTTATCTCTTTCCCCCAAGACAAATTTTAAAGGACTACCTAACCACTAAAAATCATTATTTCTCTGGTTTCTCAAAGCTTTTTGAGAAATTTGTTTTGTTTTGGTTTTTTCATATTGCATCATTCCTAATGTCTTCAGACCTACTACAAGTGGAAGTTAAAAATAAATCTTATCTTAAAGAGACTGAGCAAGATAATGAACTCCCAGTCTTGGTATTTATATGTTTCTAAATCTTTTCGATTTCAAGGTTGCCTTCCTGAATGCTCAGTTTCATTAGAAAACATTGTGTTTCTAAAGGAGACCCAGTTCAATTGCTTCTGCAAATTCACCTTCATTTTATAGGATTGTACTTCAAGAAATCTTGTTTCATTCAAACATTAAAAGAATAGATTTGACATCATATGTGACCCTTTCATCTCTCTCATCTGTATTTCATTGCGTGAGTTTCACAGTTGCCTCCAAGAAGATTCCTTTCAATTCGCATAGCATGTTATCTGAAGATATGTCTGCTTTCTACTCTTGCTTGAATGGGAAGACAAGGGAAATACATTCTGAAGGTTATCTTTTATAGTCTACTTTTACCTACCAGTGTGCTTCTATTGACTAGAACCAATTTCAGCTGGAAAGAACATATTGTTCTGATCCGCTCATACCAAGGGGGGATGATGTTTTCTTAACTGATCTCGGAGGGCAAAAGACAAGATGGAAAAGGGATTGCAGTATCACTCCAAACAAATGCACCTTTCTAGAATGACCACAGCAAATGCCTTCAAGGAATTAGGGAGAGGAAAAGAACAGAAAAGAGGGGGAGAAAGAGAGAGGGAGTACAGCTACCAAATGGAGAGAGATGAAGTCCTCGCAGCCCAGCCGATGGAGTTCTCCTAGGGGAGATCTCAAAGTCCTGGTTATCTCAAGGTTCTATTATAGTCCATTGCTGAGGGGGGAAACAGATCTAGAAATGGCGGAGGGGGAGCAGATACAATAAAGAGCAAGTCTATTGAAATTGCTGAGGGGGAAAATGGTATTGAAGACGGGTACAGACTGTCCATGTTCTCAGCAGGATAAGTCAATATCAGCAGTGAGTGGGAGCTATTGTTTCAGGACCGGTTTCTATGGGAAACCAGTCTAGGTCCCGCGAACACATCTGCAGGCGCAACACTTAGCAGGCATCCTGCTTCAGTCACGCCAGCAGCCCTGGATCAGAATGACGAGCGTCTCAGCCTCAGTCCTTGGGAGGGGGGCTTCAATCTCTGTCCGTCACGGTGGTAGTGGAGCAGATGAAGGATTTTCCATGGGGCGGCTACCACAGTTGCCCCAGCAAGTTCATCTGGCCAAGAGGTGGGAAAATTCCTGGGCTGGTGTTGCCAAGCAGGTGCGAGCATATAGGGCACATCGCCCCTTGGCAGGCCCTGCTAGAAGCAGTCACTGTAGACACAGCTGCAAACAATCACTTGGCAGGCCAGAATTCTGCTCAGGGGCCTCAGGATTTCTGGCATTCCTCCACCACCGGCAGGCCAGCATTCCGATCAGGGTCCTCAGGGTCCCGATGGCTGTCCTGGGGACGGTCGTGAGGCAAATGCAGGGAACTTGGGACCATCTTTCACATCACCCGGTGACTCACGACAGTCTTCCATGGGTCTTCATCAGCAGGGTTCCGTCGTATTGTTGCAAAGACTTCAGGACTCGTTGTACCATTGTAGCATATCCCAGAAAGCAGAGACAGTAGGACTGAGAGAGTTAGAGAGAAACAATGGAAAAGAAAAGATAGGAAAATGCGGGGGGGGGGGGGGGGGGGGGGTGCTGGGCGGGGGGGGGGAACGAAACAAGAAACAAATATAATTAATAGTAATTTAAAGAATATTATTTTAAAAGAATTTTTTCAAATGATCAAAACTAATCCCAAATAATCAAAGGCAATAAAGCAATAAACAAATCAACAAATGTTAATTTAAAATAAATTTTTTTTTGAAAACAATTCACCAAAAATCAAAGGCAATTTCTGTTTAATCACAAAAGAAAATTGAAGATTATTTCAAAACACATAGTCTAATTTATAATCGCCTTCTGTCATTAGTCTTGGAGATGTCCACAGTGAAAAGGACATCAGCCAAGTTGTGTGCGTTAATTATAGACGTCAGTTTTGCTAACCATTTCATCATTCTCCAATTCCTAGTGAGTAAGATATCTGATTAAAAAAACCCAATCCAAACTAAACTCAAAAGGACATTGATGGGATGACACATATTGTTCAGGACACTTGTGGCAGTAGGTGAGCACCCTAAAAGAGTATCCCACCACCTGTGTTCAGCATCTTTTCTTACTCGCTCCATGACACAGTGTATTTCTTTCACATTGTGATGAACAGTTACCAGGGTTTTCTGTCCATTCTTCTTGATCTTCTCCAATATTTTGATTAAGTCCTGATGAAGCAACAACTGCTTCACCAAAGTAATGTTCATCCCAATGGGAGTAGGTAATACTTTGTAAATCGGAGTGCAATTGGATTGTAAAAGGTAATGGGAGGTAACTGGAGCTTCTTCAGAAAAATCACATCCTGCAATTTTGGTAAAGTTACAAGCACAAAAGTTTGAATGATTTTTAGTATCCACTACTACGTTTTCCACCAATACCATATCACAAGGAGTTCTAAAGCATGCATACCCATTGCCTATATATATAAGGACTGTTTCAGAAGTCTCATTAGGATTAATTTCAAAAAGACAGATATTTTGCTCTGTATCCAAACATGTGTCTTGAGCTGTACTTGCTTTACTTTCACAGATGAAGCCTTGTTCTTGGACAATACAAGATTCCGAATTAACATTTTGCCATTTTTCACCAGTTTGACGGGCCCATTCTCTGTGTTCAGAAAGCCAGAGAAATATCAAATGCACTGAGGCATTGCGTATGGTTAATACAAGAGCTGTGGTTGTGTTTGTAATGGGGTCATAAGTAAAATTCACCATGTTCCACCAGGATTGGAATTCTCTTTCAAAATCAGTGGCACTGTCCCAAATTATTTTCCGAATTTCAGTAGGAAAAGTGCCTTCTTCACCTGCTCTTATAATTGAGGCAGCAACTGACTGTATCCCCAGTTGAGCCTGGATACAGCAAAGAGCCAAAGAAAGGTTGTTTTGCGTCGCCCCGAGTACATCAGTTACCAATTTGTGATCATTTCCATTTACCGTTTCCCAAGCTGGTAATATGGTTGATAGCAACCACTGCTGTGTTGCCAAAGCCAATAAGGATGAATGCAGTGGTTGTTGTAATTCGGTCAAATCTCTATTGGTGGTAGCCAATTTATTCATTAGTACTTCTGAATCAATACTATTTAGAATTCCCAAACCTGTTCCCACAAAACCGGTTACGTCTCTTCGTGTCCATCTGGTTTTTAAAAAAAACGGACTTTCCGTTTTCGCAGCCAGGTGGTCCAACCCTCAAAGGAAGTCTGCAAAAAAGGCGAACAGGTGGGCTGGATTTCTGAGACATTGCTTTGCATCATCAGCAATGTGACTTGTTTAAGAGACCATGCTGGATTGAACAATATTTGTTGTTGACCAGTTTTCCTGATTATATAGGGTCCACTTTCAAAAATTCTTGGGCTAAGCATAAGCAGTGGTTGAGCTGGAGTGGTGGTAGTAGAAGGTTGGGTCATAGCATTTATTATCAACTTAAAAGAAAGGCCTTCAGTATTTTTGGACCAAAGAGAAACTACTTCTGAGGTTTGTGTTAATGTAAAATTTTGCCAACAGTCTTGTACGCTTGGGTGTGTACAAACCTGTTCATGCTTATTCGTCTGAACTGCCAAAACACTGATTGAGACTGCTTTAGTACAGGTAGTTCCGTTAATCATTCAGCATCCCATGCTAATTTCTTCTCCCACTACCCCTTGAAGCTGCCAGGTGTTGGGAAGGATGAAAGTTTGACAGATATGTATGCTTAGCAGAAAGATTTTTGACTGTAGAATCTGAAGAAAGAATAGAGATGGAAGCAAGTTTTGATCTAGAAGCAAAAAATTGCTGAGCCAGTCTTACTGGATAACCAAGGAGGCAAAAGGTGTGTTAGTTAGAAGGGGCTTTTATGACTTACAGCAAAGGATAAACCCACCCCAAACAAGACGATGTTTTTACTAAGCAGGAAGATAGCACAGGCAAACAAGTCAGCAAATGTGGCAAGCAGAAAAAAGGTCTCAGAATTTTCCACTGCCAAGAAAACTGAAAAACAACTTTCAGCTTCAACTGTAATGTACTGACTTTTAGTGAGTGGAGAATACCAACATGAAAATGGTAATTAGAGTAGTTAGGATAGGCTATAGATAATAGTTAAGGGATAGATTGGTTCTACTGTTTGAAGATGCTCAGCAAAGAAATTATATAATGCATTGTAAACAAAACCAAAGGGTCTCCAGGCCTGCCTGCAGCTAGAGCTGACAGCTGTAGGCACAGGCTCTGTCACCCATGACCCTGGACTGCTGCAACATCTTGGATGGAATAAACTGCATTTTGGAGATCTGCCTCGAATCTTGCATCTCTCATTTAGGCTCTTACAGTGGCGCCCACATTTTAGTTGGCAAACTCGGACTTATTGGCAGTAAGAGACCTCCAGGTGAACTCAGTAGGAAGTGGCCGCAAGGATCAGGCATCTGGAACCCTTGTTTTTCCCATTCCTGCAAAGTGAACAAAAGCCTGGGACCAAGGCCATTGGGTAACATATTGACTAAGGGGACTCAGCCCCTACCACCAGTTGGGGTAGAACTCTTCTACTTAATGTGGGCTTCGTAGTCTCAGTCCCTTCTACCTACTGGGATGTAACTACTGTACTCCATGTGAGCTTTGTGCTCTCAGTCCCTTCTACCCACTGGGGTGTAACTACGGTACTCAGTGTGGGTTTTGCTGTAGCATTTATCTTAAATTTATGAACTAAGCCTTTTAAACCTAACGGGTCGGTTATTTTGCCAGCGGCATGCCACATAAGTTGGTTTAGCTAAAGTAAAATTATGCCAGCAATCAATTGGTTCATTTTTACAATCCTTTGTAATTGCGACATTGTTAGTTTTGGGACCTGGAGTGTAATTACCAACATACTCCTGGTGGCAACAGAGAGTAAGGGGAATTTGTTTGGCACACTCCCACTTCTTTGTAGGACACAGTCTCGCTGAAGGGATAGCCAGATAATTTTTCCCACCTGGTTCCATAACATTTCTGGCATCTGTAATGGAGGTGGCTTTCTCATAGAGAGATCCTTCAATTTTTCTGCATGTTCCCACAATGGAATCACCAATTGTTCCAGTTAGGGTTCTAGTCCAGTCCTTCTGATTCCATCCCCACTCACTTGGAGGATATACCTCGGAGTCATGCAGCACTATAGGCTCTAGGTTCAGGTGGTGACCCTTGGGATACCATCCTAGAACATTAGTGTGATGGATGGTAGCTTCAGACCACCACCACTCAGCAGGATTGTGTCCGTGGAGTTGTGGTAGGATGCAGAAAAGTATCACCAGTGTTCTCATGCCTCAGATGTTTCTCGTGTCCCCAGGGGTTCTTCTGTAAAAGTAAAAACAACAGGAATCCTGCCACTGAGAGGCAGAAAAGAGTTCAAATGATGGGATTATCCAGCATGTATTTATCCAATGCTCTTTCCCTAGAGCATCAGAGGCTACCCATGCATATTTATTCAGAGGGGTTTTCAGCACTAGTGGTACTTCCCCTACAGTAGGGAGGTCCACCAGAACAGGTTGTCCGGGTAATGTGCTGGATCTTTTGAATCGTCAGGTCCTCGTAGTGAGGGAATAATGCTTGGAGCTGTCGGGCAAAAGGCAGTGATTTTGGGACATCCATTCGCACCGCATCTGCTGTTCATTCCTTCAACAGCTTCCCATAACCGAACGTCCCAATTTGCCTCCTGTGGCTTCAGAAGTCATTTCAAAATACCTTTGGTCCTTTCTACAATTCCGTTCACTTGAGAGTAGTAAGGGGTGTGGAAAGTCCACTTCATTCCTTCACCTTTTGCCAAAGCTGTACACCTCTAGCAGTGAAGTGGGACCTGCTGACAGATTGAATTACCTGTGGCTTTGGGAAAGTTCCAAACCACCCCTGCAAAGCTTTAACTGTATTATCACCTGTAGCTCTTTTAAAAGCATCAGCTTCAACCAACCCAGATACAATTTGTACTCCTACTAGCACAAAGTGTTTACCTCCTGACTTCTTATGGTCTACCTGCCATGCGTCCCATAAGCCTTTACCCTTTCTTAAATGCAGATGGTCATTTTCTAAAGGATGTCTTTCCAGTCACCGGCAACATTGCTCTTGGGCTGATATGCATGTTTTAGACATTTCCCCAGTAACCAGCCAACCACGAGCATGAGCTTCCTTGTACAAATTTTTTGCACCCGTGTGCTGTCTTTTTACATGCAGCCATTCTAGTAGTTGATCCCAGTCCTCAGTAGTTAGTTCCTTTTTCAGGGGGCTGAGCCTTGCTTGTCCATCAGCTTTATTATTCCACTCTCCCGCTGGATTTCCATCTGTTTGGTGAGAAGCTATCAACCAACAGCAAAATTTCCTTGACTCGCGATATCTAAAATTTCTTGCCACTTTTCCTTTTGCCACACTGGAATTCTGTGAACTTCCCAATCATTAATCATTTTGCTGCCAGAAAGGAAGCCACTCAGGTACAACCTTTGTACGCTGCATAAGAGTCGGTGTAAATGCAGACAAGAGAAATGGTCTGTGCCTCACGTCGGAAAACACTCCAAACAGCTATGAGCTCCCCAACCTGAGCGCTGCCTTCCCCTTCCGTAATGATTCTTTCACCAGATGAAATGTGTAAGGCAGCTGCTCTGCATCTCCATACCTTCCATTCCCTTTTGGCAGAGGCATCTGTCAACGAAGAACTTGCTGCTTGTTCAGGGGAGAAAGGAAGGGCAGCTTTGATTCCAGAGGCAGGTTTATCTTGGCTACTAGCCAGGCTCTCAGTGTCTTGGATTGCTAGATATTTAGCAGCCACTTCTGTTATTGAGAAGGTATTACAGTAGTGTTCCATCTGAGTGTGCCATTTTCTAAGTGAGGCCCTTTGGGCCAGCCTGCCAGGCGGGGGATCCCATTAGTGACAGTTTTGATAACTTTGAAAGGGCCTCTTTATACAATAGGCTGTTGTTGTTCAACTTTTTCCTCTTCTATGAGAGCTAAGCTAACAACAAACAACCCCTTTTCCCAGGTAGTGTATCTTTTCTCAGCATCTTTGAAACCACGAGAATAAAACCCAAGAGTCCCAGTAGGACCCTGGGGACCCCGCTGCCAAACGTGTACAGATAGCCCTGAGGAGGCAAATCCCCATTCCACCTGAAGGAGATCTATGGGATGGATAGGTCCTAGTGCTTGGTGAGCTGTTGCCTCAAAAATCAGTAATTGCAATGCTTCTTCCTGAGAAGGAGTCCAATCCCATCTCACCCTTTTCTTCAGCAAGTCATAAAGCGGCCTAGCAATTATTGAGAAATCAGGGATGTGTTTTCTCCAGAACACTAATAGAGCTTGCTGGAGATCTTTCCTGGATTCAGGCATTTGAATCTGATCTAAAGAGGTTAGGGTATCGGGTGGAATACATGTCATACCTCCTTTCCACCAAATTCCCAAAAACTTCACTTCCGGAGAAGGCTTCTGAATTTTCTCTGGGGGCATCTGCAAATCAAGACTTTCTAAGTGAGAGATTATTTTCTGCTGATGTTTCTCTACTACCCCTATTTCATCCGCCACCCCCCCCCCCCCCCCCAAATGTCATCCATGTATTGATAAACAGCTACAGGATCAGGTTTGGGTATTTTTTCTAATTCCTGGGCTAAAGCATGCTGGGCCAAAGTGGGGGAGTATTTGTAGCCTTGGGGAAGCCTAGTGAAAGTGTATTGCTGTCCTTCCCCTGTGAAGGCAAAACGGTCCATATCTTCTGGCTTTATAGGTATCATAAAGAAGATGTCTTTGACATCTATAGTTGCCATGATTGGGTGAGCCTTTTCTTGAGTTGATGTTATTAATTCAGCTAAGTTTGGGACCACTGTTGTAAGAGGGTCTGTGCTGGCATGAGGCCTGCAAAAATCTGCTGTTAAATCTCCACTTTCCATTGGCTTTTTGGACTGGCCATAGTGGCGAATTAAAAGGAGAATGTGTGTGAATTATTACCCCTTGGTTTCTTAAGTCCTGTATAACCGCTTTGATACCTTCTCTGGCACCAGAAGGTAGACGGTATGGTTTTACATTAGTTCTTTTACTATACAGTAGAGAGGGTGAGGTTTTGAAGCAGCCTAATGTTAAGTGGCAGTGTACCAAAAGACCACAGAAATCCCTCAGAGTCTTCCCACTGCCTCTCAGCAAGGACATCCATTCCTAATAAATTATTTGGAATGTCCCCGATTCCCATTTTTGACGACTAATTGATGCTCATCCCCAGTGGAACATCAGTTTGACTAAGGCAACATTCATAGATTCTGTAGTTCCCAGAGCATTAAGAACACAGCATTGCCTCTTAGTTAGAACAATTCAACACCTCTGGGCATCCTTTTTTGTTAGTGCAGAGTTTTGAGCCCCAGTGTCAATCCAAAAGGTTACTAGTAGCCTTTTGGGGCCCTTGATAGCTGGGATTAATATATCTCCTGATTTCTTTTTAGTGAGCATTCTTAAATAAACCCAAGGTCTGCCCCTTTGCCCACCTGTAAGCGGCAGAGAGATTAGTTTCCCAAAAACCCTGTTGGTTTGGCTCACTGCCTGTGTTCTGAGGGAGAAGCTAGGGGAGGGTTCTGCTGCTAGGATGCTGAGAAAGAAGCTGGCAGAGGGGTAATCTTGGCTCGTTGCCCGTGTTCTGTGGGAGAGGCTGGGGGAGGGTTGGTTTTGGTTCCTGAGAAGGGAGGGGTGGACTGGCTTGAGCCGATGGATTTGTTTTTCGATGGTGCCAATTCTTTCTTATTTTCTGTGATTTATCAAGGGGCAAACCATCTATCACCTCTTTGGGGACCCCCATTTTTAACTCCCAACAACCACCAATGATGGCGGTTAGAGATCTCTTTTCCCTTCTCTACATTTTCACTGTGAGGAGCCCCAAATAATCCAACAACTTTTGTTTTTTCTGATTTCTCCTCCGGGGTTTTTATAGGTCCATATTGTCTAAAATAGTTCATCAGATCTACTGCAACTTCACCCCATGTCCAAACTTTACGGCTACTGGCAGGTGAATCAGATTGAGAAGCTGAGGGCTGGGAGGGAGAAGAGTATGGAGTGAAGCCAGGATCTCTAGATCCACTTTGGTCACTGGAGTTCCTGAGCAATCTGTCTAGTCTTTCTATAGGACTCAAAGCCATGATGGTTTTCTGTAGAGTGACTGCTGTAGGTTTAAGGGTTTCTGGAAGTCCACGAATTCAAGGGGTCATTAGTTCTGGCTTCACAGGTAATTGCATTGGGGATTCAAAACCAGGAATGAATTTCTTTTCATCAGTCATTTGCGGGCCGGCAGATTTGTGGACACTTTCAAAGAGCTGCTCGGGGGTACCAACGATTGCCAGGGGGGTCACCCCTTTTCAAAGGATTGATTCCCCTGGGCCAAAAAGCCGCACGCTGTGTCAGGGACCATGCGTCACACTTACCTCCTGTTGTTGAGAAGACTCCATGTCCCCAGTACCCACTGGCCTCCTGTTCAGTTAATTTAATTTGATCTCCACCAGTGAGGGACACTCGGAAGACCTGTCTCCGATTCTTGTGGGAGGCGCCCGAATTCTTTTTTCAGCTTAGCTTATTCAGTAGCACTGAATGGTATTTGTTTAGTTGTGACACCTGGGTCAAGATCCTCATCATTAATATAGTTCGAGTCTGTTTGAACCAAGGGTCTCAAGCAAGGACAGCAGTATTCTCCCCAAGTTTTTACTGCCTCAAGTTCCTTATGGGGATAGATTTATTTCATGTGAGGAGTTTCCTTTTCCTCTGCCTCTGTAGAGGAATCAGTATTATGTGAATTCTTAACATGTTCCTCTCTAAGGGTAGCTCACAACATATAGATCTCATTTCTATCTTCCTTTAATTCTTTTTGTAAAATTTCAACTAGGTTTGGAAGGGAATCTATTACTGCTATTTCCTCATTTCTTTGCTTAAAACGGGTTTCTATGGCTGCTGTGAGACAAGCTCCCAAAACTGAGCAGAGGATGGTTTTATTTTTGCTCAGTTTAAATTCTATTTCATGTTGTAAAGAACATATTCTATCTACAGCATTTTCTAAATTACATCCAGTTGTTCTCTGCCCAAATCTCCACACCTCCCCCCCCGCCCACCCCCGGAGAAGGCTTGGCCTTGTATTTAGTAAGCAGAGCAGAAAATTCAGCATTAACTTTTGTGCTAGAGTTTTCAGCCATTTTATGAAGGGACCAAAACCACGACAGGGAGGTGCAAACTAAAGTTACACAATCTCACAGCCTTTGCTGTGCTCCCCTTTACTTCCCTGGGTGGATGAAGAGACAAAAACTGCCTGGGAGGCCCTGCTTAGTTCCTTCAAGTTGTCCCCTCCTTCCCAGACATTCCAAATTCACACATACACAAAAACAGTTTTCCCTTTTGCACCAAGAGATCTTTTGTGAAATTCTAAAGACAGAACCCTCAATAGAGGATGGGGGTGTATTTCACCTGGGCGTGTGCAGTTTGCTGGAAATTCAGAGAGCTTTCCTTGCTATCCAGCTTCGTTCAACCCTTTTGGCATGAGGGGCTAAGTGAGGTTGAAGGAAATCCTCCTTCCCCTGTTACAGACTACAAACAGCCCTGCAGACCCCTCTGTCTATCAGAATCCTGTCCGTGAGGCCAACTTAATGTCACAATCCGCTCATGCGAAAGGGGCTGGTGATGGTTCCTTAGCTGATTGAGGAGTGTAAAGGACAACACGGAAAGGGGATTGCAGTATCAATCAAAACAAATGCACCTTTCTAGAATGACCACAGCAAATGCCTTAAAGGAATTAGGGAGAGGAAAAGAACAGAAAAGAGAGGGAGAAAGAGACAGGGAGTTGTCCAAGGTTGGCTATATGATGCTTTTATCCCCAATCGTCTTGTTCTGTTTATGCTGAATAATAAGTTCTGCACTTTTAAGGCTTGTTCCAGAGAGTCAAGGGGAGAAAGAAGAAGAGTGCAGTTTGTTTTAAGACACTGCACACATTCCTCCACATTCCTGCTCCTGGACTGTATTATCTGCAGTTGAACAGACAGCGGGAATGAGCTCTCCTTTGCTTTTAGTCAGCTTCAGCTAGCTGAGGCAAGGAAGTTCCCTGGGCTGTGGTTTTTCTTTTTTCCCTTTTTTTTGGATCTATTTAAACATGCTCCGGACTGAACACCCAGAAGAGCACCAGCAGCTAGCACCTGTGGCCCACCAGACGGGGCCTGGCCTGCAACATTCCCAGCACGGGATAAAGGACTGAGTGAGCTGAACTGCAGCCTGGGGAGGGGACTTTCTCAGTTTGTCATCTCTTGTGGAGCAGCAAGGGGTTTTATTGTTTAAGAAACAGTTTTTTTTTTTACTTTTCTACATAGAGGTATTTTCTCCCAGACTCGTTGGGGGAAGGGGCCAAGCAAATCTGCTTTCCTAGAGGAGTCCCTTTGGGGGTTCTCTCCCAAATTTGCCCTGAACTAGAAGAGGAGTATAGCTACCAAATGGAGAGAGACGAAGTCCTCGCAGTTGAGCCGATGGAGTTCTCCTAGGGGAGATCTCAAAGTCCTGGCTAACTCAAGGTTCTATTATAGTCCATTGCTGAGGGGGGAAACAGATCTAGAAATGGCTGAGGGGGAGCAGATGTAATAAAGAGCAAGTCTATTGAAATTGCTGAGAGGGACAAAGGTATTGAAGACGGGTACAGACAGTCCAAGTTCTCAGCAGGATAAGTCAATATCAACATCAGCAGTGAGTGGGACCCATGGTTTCAGGACTGGTTTCTATGGGAAACCAGTCTAGGTCCAGCAAACACATCTGCAGGCAACACTTAGCAGGCATCCTGCTTCAGTCACGCCAGCAGCCCTGGATCAGAATTACAGGGATCTCAGCCTCAGTCCTTGGGAGGGGGCTTCAATCTCTGTCCCTCATGGTGGTAGTGGAGCAGATGAAGGATTTTCCATGGGGCGGC
This sequence comes from Haemorhous mexicanus, assembly GCF_027477595.1. Lineage (NCBI taxonomy): Eukaryota > Metazoa > Chordata > Aves > Passeriformes > Fringillidae > Haemorhous > Haemorhous mexicanus. Next base: position 6,999,235 of record NC_082365.1, on the reverse strand, counting down.
TACCACAGTTGCCCCAGCAAGTTCATCTGGTCAAGAGGTGGGAAAATTCCTGGACTCTTGTTCGCCAAGCAGGTGCGAGCATATAGGGCACATCGCCCCTTGGCAGGCCCTGCTAGAAGCAGTCACTGTAGACACAGCTGCAAACAATCACTTGGCAGGCCAGAATTCTGCTCAGGGGCCTCAGGATTTCTGGCATTCCTCCACCACCGGCAGGCCAGCATTCCGATCAGGGTCCTCAGGGTCCCGATGGCTGTCCTGGGGACGGTCGTGAGGCAAATGCAGGGAACTTGGGACCATCTTTCACATGGATCAGAAAATCTGTTTCCTAAAATGGCCAAAAAGAATGTGTCGCACTTAGAATTGTGGAAAAATAAAAACCCAAAACCAAACCCAAAGCGCTGGAGCAATATCATTCTATAGAATGCCATGTATTATGAGAAGTACAGAACAACTTCTATTTTCAAATGCACTTACAAATCACTGTTTTGCATCTGTATTTTTTTTTTTTTTTTTGTTTGAAAGCTCTGGCACTTATCTGATTCCTTTTTGAGCTAATTCAGCTCAATAATCTGGTAAGAAAGCAGCTAAAAGTAAAGAGAAAAACCTATGGGGACCAGGATGCCACTTCAGTCACGTTGTCGTGAAGCATTTGTTCAGCCTTCTGTGTTGTAGAAATATGTCTGTCCTAGATGAAAATCAATGCATAGCACTATCTTCTTTTAAACTTTGTCCTTGCTACTGGGTTCCTGAATGATCAAGGTGGTTTCAAAGCAAACAAAACCCAGCTCTCTAAGATACATCCCAAACTATTGTGATGGAATAACTTGATCAGGTGAAGAGCTCCCTATGCAAAACCTGAATATGATGTCAAGAATGCTTTGTTGTGGATTACCATTCTGTGGGGCTGTTTATCCCTTACCCCACCATGTAGGTATAGGAAAAAATTAGCTAGCCACAAGGCTTTTACAGCTGTTCTTGTATTTTGGGATAGTAAGGATTTAGGGGAGTAAACAAAACTGTGGTGAGTTTTACTATTGACTTGATTTCTCTGTCACTTTGAATTAACTGCTCTGCATGTCAGCTTACCCATCAGTATAAATGAGACGAATAATATCTTCCTTCCTACCCAAATGATGTTTCATTATGCCTGTGATGTCAGGGACTTAAAAAAGAACATTGTGATTGAAAGGAAGTACTGGCATGCCACAAGGTAACTGTAGTGAGCTGTGTTTCCTCCTCAGCTTCACTGTGATAGTAGAATTTTAATGAGCAGTTCCAAAACTTGGTCTTAGCATAGTCTGGTGACATATCTCAAAGGAGCAGTGTCCTAGGGTGACTTTATGATGCTTGTATCCCCAGTCATCTGTTCTGTTAATGCTGGATATGATATTCTCTGCCTTCAAGACTGGTTCTTGTGGGGAGAAGAAGCACGGAGTTTGTTACCAGAGGCTGCACTCCTTAAAATCAACACTCTTCCACATTCTGTGCTGCACTGTGTTGTCTGGGCACTGACGGAGCAGAACAGAGGGCTCATTTGCTTTTTAGTTAGTTTAGCTGGCTGAGGCAGAGTTTTCCCTGGACTGGTTTGTTTTTTTTGTTTTTTTTTCCCATTATTCCCTTTTCTTGGAACATTTAGAATCTGCCCCAGACTGGGACCTGGGGAGCACTGGGAACTTGCACTTTGTTGCCTATGGGGGCCTACTCTGGGCAGCAGCCTTCCCCATTGCCGGAGGGATTGATAACAGAGTGAGCACCCACAGGAGAGACTTTTTGATTTGTTGTCTCTTCAGTGCAGCAATTGAGTTTTGTCATCTGGTATTGTTCATCTTTTTGTGCTGGGGAGTGCTTTGCCTGTTAAATAAACAGGTTTTTCCCACTTTTCTCTGAGGAAATTTTCCCCAAACCAGTTGAGGGGAGGGGCTGTGTGGGTGGGCTTTCTCGGGGTTTGGGGGGGGGGGGTGGTGTGGTGGCCCTTTGTGAGGTTTTCTGCCAAATTTGCCCTAAACCAGGACAATCAGCATGTGCGACTTAGAGAATGGTGGTGGGAACATTGGTTGGAAAAGACCTTTAAGAACATTGGGTCTAAATGGAATTAGCAAATGCAACCATGAAGAAATGTTTTGCTGTTTGAAGAGGGCATGGTTTATCTGGCAAGCTTTGCAAGTATTTGTGTCATCACAAGCACACATGTCCAATGCATTAGATGGGAATATAATAAGAAACCTGTGCAGATCAACAGAATGATTCTGAGATATTTGCATGTTTCATCTGTCTTTCTGACTTCTTCAAATGAATTCTTTTTAGAAAGTAATGATTGGAATTGTTACTCTTTTGACAGTTCTGAGTGTATTACTGACCTTTTTGGCATATGAATGCCAAACTAGGGTTAATTCACCTCGTTTTTCAGATAAAGACCGAGATTTAGAGTTGCTTCAGCTGGAGGCAGAAACATTCAAATCCTCCCGCCTCCTTCTTAGTTCCTAATCTCTATTACAAAATCAGTGCCCAATCTTGTCCCCTAAGGTCCACTAAGCTCAGTGTATACCATCAAGGTGACATTAGCAGGGCTCACATGATGCTGCACACAGAAGCCCTCAGTGTGCAGCTCTAGCAGACAGTAATTCCATGCAGTTGGACAATCCCAGGGCTGACTTTGGATCACCAGAAGAGTAGAATGAGACAGATTTAATGGAGAGGTCACTGCAGGAAGTGGCCTGAAGAAGACAGCAGAAATCCCAGCTGTGTGTTTGTAGAAATCAGTTGAAGGCCATTTACAGAAAAAGATCTTCAAATGTAGGTAGCTTTTTCTGCAGATTATTTGTAAACTATATGCATGAGATGGACAGTTTCACTGAGCATCTGAAATACAGCTGCGTGTAAGTGGATTGAATCAGTGTTGGGAAGAAGTGGATTAAAGCTTTTCATGAATACCTGACATCCAAGTCCTGCAGGAATGTCTCCATTTTTTATGTCCAGATGCTTTTTAAAATAATGGGTGACCATTTAGCATAGTTTTAATCAGAAATACAAAGAAAATTTTAAATTCACATTTTTTATAGCTTGAATATTTTTCTTTGTTTATTTCCTGCTATCCAATTCAGTTCTCCAAATCATATGATTAGGTAATGAGAACTCATGCTGTATACAAACATTTAATGCTATGCTTCCAAGTTAAGGCCATGTATTTCCTGGGACTGTTTAAAAAAAAAGCCTATCTGGATTCTCTCTTCCCCACACTCATTATTAGATGAAAATAATTTCAATATTCTATTTTGACTTTACATTGAGACAAAGTAGAAATTTTCCAGGTTCCAGGGTAGAAATCCATTTTGATTTAGGTTAAATGTACATCTTTTAGTTAAGCCTTGGAATCTTAGCTGTTTAGTCTGAACTCTGAAAAATTGTTTCGGTGAAGGGCAGAGATAAGGCGGGGGAGACAGGTCGACTTGGCCTAGGAATTCTTTCTGATAACAAAAGAACTAGCACTAAATGTCACTCCCAGTCTGTAAAATGAATATGTATGAACCTATTGTGAAATTGTATGCATATGTATTTGGGGAGAAAGATAAAAGGCGACCTGAAGATATCAGAGGTACGCATGCCTCTTAAGGAGAGTAATCCCCGCATGCGTCCCGCGCTGCAATAAACATACCGGCTTTACAACTTTTACAAAGTTGTGGAGTTTTTGATATTCTCCGCAAAAAAACATGGTGCAATATTATATTCAGAAATTCAAGCCTCTACTGTTAGGTTGTTTACATGGTTTTCTGGCCTTTCTAACTTTGTGCAACCACTCTTTGCAGCTATATATTTTTGCAGTAAGGCATCCCAGGGGTCTGTGAGAAGTTTTAATGTCAAGCAGAACTAACATGTAAACTACACGTGACATACTTGACATATTTCACCTCAGAAAGTTACAGTATGCTTAGACGGGATGAAATACGAAAGAAATAGACTTAACACAATATTTCTAAATCTTGGAAATCTATTACCTGAACTTTGAGTCCGTTTGCAGGACTCTGTAGAAATGCAAACGTGAAGTCCAAGGAGTAGAGCAGAAGGCATATTGGGCAGGGGGACAGAAGATTGCTTTGAAGGATGACGTAAGCAAGATTGCATCTTATAAAGAGAGCAGCTGCTTCTGCTGGTGCCAACATCGAGAATTTGTGCCACTGGCCTAGTTTTCTGAGGACTTTTGACCTGCACGCTCTTGAGGGCTTGCAGACATCAATTAATCTGTCCTTTGATCTTTTCTTTCATTTGAATGTCTACGACCTGTTTTGGTCTTGTGTACCGTACTGTATTGTGTTATAAACAGACATGTTTCCACTGTTTGAAAGCTGTAGTTGAAAGTTAGGTTGCAATTATGAGTTGGCTGTCAAAAGAATTAATTTTCTGCTTTAAGCAAAATATCAAGAGAGACATTCAATCCACTCCTGTGATACAGATTCATTTTGAATTTACAGGGTAATTTGCATTAGTGGATTAGTGGTTGTACTGCATGGGCAATAAATATGACTTGCTTGCTTTCTAATGATGATAATAGTCCTCTTTGTATTACTATAAGAATTGAATCCACCATCATTCTTTTCCTATTATTATTATGCTGTAAAGGAAAAACTGCTTTGCATTAACCAAGGAGTAAAATGCATGCATTTAGCATCATTCTTGCAGGTAGTCCTCAATTCTGAAAAGACCTCTCAGAAGCTGCATCAAATGGGAAAGCTAGACGGATGGCAGAATGCAGAAGCTGCCATTTAGGATCGAGTACAAAATGACACCCAAGAAATTCTTCATGGATGCTGCATAAGTACAAAGATGCCATTATTTCAAGGTGAAAAACAGTCAATGTGAAACTTGTTCGATGAATAAAAAACTATGCTAATCAAGACACTAGAGTACCAAGCGTGCGACAAGGCTTTTTTGTAATGAACATCATGCCCAGCATGAAAAAGTACTCTTTTTATTGTAGATCGTTTAAAAGTGCACAACAGTTTGGAAAAAAGTGCTTTCCTTTTTTCTTGTAATAAGAACTCTGTATCATTCTAAGAGATACTGGACACAGGTTTTTGAAAACAATGTTCTTTTAAAGGTTAATTCTATTCATAAATACTTCACAGGAAAACATTTGATCTGCTCTTCATCCTGAAGACTCTTAAAGGAAAAAGTTTTGGTTGCGTTCTCTTCTCACTAGTTCAGGAGCTCAGTCTTACCTGCATTCTAATGCTTTTTTATGTTCCTGATGGCACGGCTTAGACATCCTTGTCTCCATTACCGTCATGATTTCCATATCAAGTGATGAGAATTTTTCTTCATGATTGGTGAAGTTAAGTGTCATAACTTCATTCATGTCAAGTCAATTTGAAGATTTTTTGTCCAAAGGAATCTCTTCCTTCCTAATGAAAACCTTTTGAAATAGCAAACCTACTCAGTTTTTCAGAAAGTGATATAATACACCTGTAGAGTACAATGTCCTCGGAGTTGTTTTTTCAGCAGAAGAAGAAAACTGCTGTTTTCTTCTTCTTCTATCACCTTAGACTTACTTTATTCAGAACCTTTTTAAACCTTTGAATTTCTATTTTTATAGCTAATTCCTTTCACAGTGTGCTATAGCATATGTATTTTGAAAGGCCATTTGTACCTATTCAATGGGCTTACTTCTATCTACTAAGAAATGGCTGTACTTCTAGTAGGGAAACTTCAAGGTCCAGTAAGATTTTATCTTGTACAAAATTTAAGAAACTCCAACTCTTAAAAATGATACCAGAAAATGACGTCTGTAAGACTGTGGCAGGAGGCTTTTTCCAGAACAATGTGCAGTTCTTCCCAATTCTATTTTTCCCTCCCATTACTTTGTACACAAAGATTTTTACACAGTCTTCTAACAGTGGCATGTTACTATTGGGATAGAGTATTGCCCTGCCAGCATTGGAATTGACTCGATTGCAGCTGTGTTCAAATTTGCTGATGGAAAAAGGGTTTTTTTGCTGAACACACTTTAGCAAGCAAGAGAGCTTCTTGGTCTTTAGATGCTGAGTCCCAGAAAAAGACGAATGAGCTGGTGACATGCCTCGTGTTTTGAAGAGAGATCAAAAACTTATTTCTGGGGTCACCTCCCTTTTGGTACGGAAAGCACACAGACGGCTGTGAAGCAGCACTTTCACCCTCTTTGCATTCACTAGTAAATCTGAGACAGAGCTTGTCCCAAGGTTTGTGCAAAAATACTCTTTTGATGCAACTGTTCACCAGACAATATCTCTGGGAAAATTTGCAGGGGCAGAAAGCAAGCCCTTCCTGGGAAATCTCCTGAAATGGTTCAGAAGTTATTCCCACTCACTGTTGCTAACCTCTGCTGTCTAGCTGTCGGATATGCTTGGGACCATGTTGAAATAATTCTAAACAGTGTACTGAGGCTGCAATATTGAGTAAACATAGGTATTTTCCATAGGTGTCAGGGAAAAATATTTCTATTGGTAAAAATGAGTTCCATAGAAAACAAGAACAGCATGGTAGAAAAAAATTTACATCAATAGAATGAAGATGCCCAGAATTCTTCTTTTGAAGTTACACAGAGTCAATATTTTCTAAATAATCTTGTGAAACTTATGAAGAAGTAGGAGTACATTCCACCTGACTGGTGCACAAGTTCATGTTTCCAACTTACAAAAAACATATTATTAAAAGAAAAATGTTCCACCTTGTGGAAAAGTAGCCCATTCGTAATTGTATCAAAGGTAGGATTAGATCAAGTATTCCTACAAGACAGTAGTAGTACTATGAAAAGCCTTTTGGCATCTATCTGACTACAGGAAACTTGAGCAAGCAGAAATGTCTTTCCCTGCTGTAAGCTGTACTTCCTATTTGCTACTGCTGCTTAAACATTGTTCAAAGAAAACTTGTCAAAATAAAACTAGTGTATACAAGCAACTGGAACTATCCATTGCGTTCCAGCCAATTTGAACTAGAAAATATCAGACACACACTCCAGTTGAATATTCTAATGCATAGATGGAGTATACCAGCACTAAGAAATGGGAACGCTGGAGAAAGGAGCAAATGCAGATGAATTTCAGGGAAGGAAATTATTGGAGAGCTAACTGCAGTCCCTCGACTTTACAAGAAATGATGTCCAGTAAATCCCAACCTGAAACACGAAGAACTCCGTTTTGAAATGGGTTGCATCTATGGTCCTCTGTTCTTCCTAGATGAAGAAACTGTGCTTTGAATCAATCTTCCAAGTGGTATTCCTAAAGACCTCGGATACCTCAATTTTATTTTTTTTTTTTTCCAGAAGCAACTGTCTCGAAACCTCTTTAAACTGACTTTTCCCCTTAAGATGCCATCTTTTAAAAGAGCACCTTGTCATTTAACAGGGTATTCCAAACATCATTTCCAAATTTAGACTAAAAGTAACACTCTTTCTAGTTATCTTTGGGTTTTTTGCAGCTTCCTGCCAACATAGGCAGCAAGGAAGAGAACAGACGGCAGCTCTTTCTGGAGCATCTTGAACAAATGCCCTTGCTTATGTTCAAATCTTTCACTTCTCCAAAATCCCTAATGATGAAGAAAAGGTTGTGAAGGCATTACTAGTAGTATTAGACGGCAATGTATGGGTGTAATTTATCAAGTAGAATTTGTATCACATAGATGATACTTGGCAAACAGCAAATAAATGGGTTTCTTTCAGCTCTCAGACTGATGTTACATGTCAGTAATTTATTAAAAAGATAACAAGAAGATTATTTTTTAACAGTGAACTTAATTACACCCCTACCCATGGACATCTGAATCTTAGGAATAGACAGTGTCTGATTTAGAAAAAAAGAAAGAATGACCACAGTTTAAAGAAGCATATGATCATGAACACTTTGCTGATGGAACGTAGCCTATTCATTGGCTGAAATGAAGCAGGTAGACAGGACACAGGAAGTATCGTTTTGTGGATCAAACCTTTATTTTCTAAAGTGATGCTTACAGATGGTGAACTCACCAACTTCGATATTGCACAGTAGATAAGAGTACCTAACTTGCGCCATCAAGTTATCCCTTGGAATCATCATCCAAGGGCATTTTCCCCTGCCTCTGTGAAAATGTGCCTACCTTTTTCACAACACTTTTGCAGCAGCATTCTTAGGCCTGATCAGCTGGTATGGAGGGTGAATGATCAGCAGCAAGGTGACTGGCCAGGGTCATTTGCTTCAATGGATTTTGATCTACTGGATATTTTGAAGACCTGCTTCAGCCCTGTTGGTCAAACACAGCCTTCAAACGGTGCTAAACAATTGTTTGGGCTGTGGACCACATGAAAAAATACCTTCTGGTGTCTTTACTGGGCCATATGCTCTTGATTCTCTCCCTCAACTTCTCCATCACCTCTCATCTCTTTCACACGAGCTATGTTCAAGGTCCACAGGATACTTTTCACAGAATCTTCAGGCCTGATGCAGTAGGAATGATGACGAACAGAACGCAGCTGGGATGAATTTTCCAGTTTGGATAAAACCTCTTGAGCACACAAATCTCCCTATGCCCAGAAAAACCTTCACTAAGTACTCGTGTTCTACCTAAACCGCAGTTTAGTCTGAAAGAAAAGCTTTTGTCTGAGAGTATCTGGGAGATTTGCATGAAGCACAGATATCTGACAGATGCAATTTTGAAGATCAGAGGAAAAAGAAAATGGCAAGAAGTTTTTAATTTTGCCGGTTTTAATTTTCAGTTCCATGCACTTTTTCAAAAAGTGTCAATCTCAAACGGCCATCAACATATTTCAGTCATCTGGAAGTTAGTATTCCTATCAAATGTGTTTCAAATCAATAGAATTTCAAACCTTTCCTCAAAGTTTATATACCTAGATTTAGTATTTCTGATCTCTATTAGATGAAAGGAAGACATTTTTTGCTGTTGGGGTGCTGGAACGCTGCTTCGGGTTGCCCAGAGAAGTTGTGGATGTCCCATCCCTGAACGTATTCAAGGTCAGCTTGGATGGGGCTTTGAACAGCAACGAATGCGACCCTTGATGGGAGATAAACAAAGCTTGAATATAGAAGAGACTCAGATTGAGGTATACGAACAAATTTTCTCTCAGCTCTTGGGGTAAATTCAAAGTTGTACAAAATTGCATTTCTCTGTGATTTTCACTACTGTAACAGAAAGCTTCATGAAAACTGTGCAGAAGATATCAAATTTTAAAAGCGATAAGAACTACAACATCAAACACATGGGATGGGTTTCACCATGGGACACTCTCTGAGAGAAAATCTCTGTATTTCGACACTTCATCCCAATCATTAGGATTTCAAGAAGTGCCAAAGAAGGCGGCAAAATATTCTTCAGGACATTATTTACTGTAGATCAGCCTGGCCATTAGTTGGAATTGGTGTTTGAACTAATGTAGACGTACCACACACACTTTCCATGCACTGAAAACTTACTGTTTACAATGAATAAGCAATGAGGATCAAAATTGATTGAAAGCATCTTAAAAATGTCAAGCATTTCACTGTAAATGATCTATGATCAAAATACTTATTCCTCCTTAGTGAGGGACAAGTAAATTCTTCCATACCATGATGGTTAAAAATTGTCTAAACCAATGTTTTCTTCTGAAAAGACATAATCTAATTTTTTCTATTTTTAGAAGAAAATATTCCTAGACATAGAACAAAGGAATTTTAAAGGAACAAATGAAAGGAAAATATTCTGCAAAAAGAATTCAATGAAAAACTGTGTTTTAAATATGAGGTAAATATTCAACAGAGTTTTTGTACCAGATATTTGAAATAGTGTACCGGCTATTTTGTCCACAAAGAGAGCTATTTAGCATTTCAGTCTTTTCCAAGGTGTTCATGATCTGCTATGCTGATCTCTGTGCATGCCTAGGTGTGTGCGGAAGGTGGGGCCATGTGAAGGGGAGTGTCTATGTTTGCTTAGCACTCGGAGAGGCAGATTCATGCCTCAGCTCCATCATTTCTTTTAGAAACTTCCCAGAGAGTGGATATGAAGTTTCATATCCAAAAGAGATCAATTCCCAAGTCATCCATTTTACTCTACCTTGTAAATCACATGCTTTGTTGCCTATTTTATCAAATATACTTTCAAGCCGCATGGAGGAAGGAGAATGTGGAGAATCCCTCCAATGTCTTGCAACTTTGACGCAAATACATTTTCAAGAAAATCATCATTTCTCTTTTAAATACATCTGGGACAGGCATGATGGTGGTGTCAATCTGTTGAAGTTTTTGTTGCTGGGGGAAGTTGTACGAAAGGATTGGTTTTTACATTGACCAGTTACTGAATCAAGTGCATGAACACATTTGAAATTCAACTGGGGTTTCCTTTTTCTAGCAGACTACTTCTAGAACTAGCTAGCAGACTCAAGATGACTCTTTTTCTCTGTTTTTGTTTCTTTCCTATTTTCTTGCTTTCTCTGCAGCTGTCTACACAATTTTAGGACTTTTTTCCCAACTCAAATTGTTTCATAGACCAATAATTCAGATACGCTTTTTACAAGGAATGTTTTAAATCTTTGTTAGAGTTAAGAAAGTTAAGGACATAGGTTTTGTTCGTCCCTTATGAATATTGCAATGAAAGAGTTCAATAAAGACCAACTCCTTTTTTTTATTTGGAATACAAGTAGATAATTCCCATACAGTAATTCATTGGTGGAGCAATATTTGCCATTCTGATGTAAGTTGTCACTTCTTAACAATATGCCTTCTGTGACTACGTTGACAACACTTTTGATAAAGATCCTAACTGGTCTTAGACACACATAGGGAGAAATTTGCTCTGCCGGTGTCAGTCTTAAGCATGAGTCTCAGAGGATCTTTCTAGAGCTGGGGAATTTTCCCATGAATGGGATTCAGTTATGGAAGAGACAGGTTTCCTGGAGTTTTACATTCTTCTTGAACACAACTTAAGGAACTTAAATCCCATGTCCATTTGGATCTCACTCTGCACAGAGCTTTGTCATGCCAGTCCTTGAAATGCATCTCTAAGCGAATTCACTAGCACAGAATGAATGAGGGTGGAAGGGCTCTGTGGGGCTCACCAAGTCCCATCCCCCTGCTTCAACCAGGATACCTAGAGCCTGTTGCCCAGGATTATATCTGGGCCTACTTTTAATGTCTTCAATGATCCAGATTCCACCATCTTTCTGGACACTCTCTGCCATGGTTCAATCACCGTCACGGTAAAAAATAATTTTGTGATGCTCAGAGGCAATCTCCTGTACTTCAGTGTGTGCCCACTGCCTCTTGTCTTTTCACTGAGCATCATTGAAAAGACACTGGTTCCCTGCTCTTTGCACTATTCCTTCCCGTAGGTATGTGTGCTGCCATGTAGATAAACCATGTCAAAAACTTCCCTGAAGCCCAGGCAGATGATATTCTCTTCATCTACCAGGCAAGTTCATTCACCGGAGGAGTTTAAAAAGTCGTCAAGCACCAATTTCCCCTGGTAAATCCATGCTGACTACATTTGTTCTGTCCTCCTTCGTGTGCCTGGCAATGCTTTCCAGGAATAGCTACTCCGTCAACTTCCTGGGGATCAAAATGAGGCTGGCTGGCTTGTACTTTTCTGAGTCCTCCTGGTTGCCTTTTTTGAAGATGGGTGACATTTGCTTTCATCCAGTCTTTGGGCACTTTCCTCAGTCACCATGGTCCATCCAACATGATCAGGAGCGGCCTCAGAATAACATCTGCTAACACCCTTGAGACCTGTGCATCCATCTAAACAAGGCCTGTGGACTTTATGGAATACTTCCCAATTCAGTGACTATGCCCATAAAAATTTGCATGGGATAAGAGGACATTTTAACAGGTACCTGAAGAGTGAGTGAAAAGCTATGGAAGCAATCCAAAAGGACAAAGACTAGAGTTCCCTTTGAAGACAAAGCATCCTATAATGGAGCTGAGCAGCTTTAGATCCAGGTAAGTTTCCTCTCTGAAAGGATGCAGAAGACATGATTTTACCTAATCCAGTAATAAAATGTGTTGACCATTCACTTGCAATACAAAAAATTCAATGATTTCCAAAATTATTGCCTCCTTACTAGACAATAATGTACTGGCTGGGTATTCCCCTAACAGATGAGTGCACCTGCTTGATGTCTCTTATGCGTGCAGACTATTTGAAGTAGGTCATTTGAGTGGGGATTCCTGGTCTTTGAATTTTCTTTCTGATGAATTTTGAATATTTTCTGAAGCAAGGACCTGAAGATGAAAACTTCATTTCCCATCAGCACACTCTAACATCCATGGCCGTAATGCCATTGTTTCTCCCCAACTGAGTCAAGCATTCATGACTACAAAGTGGATCAGCTCCAAAGGAAAGATCAAGGCTGGATAATATTCTCTCTTGGTAAAGCTATTTATCTCAAATGAAATGACCAACTTCTAATCGCTCACTGGCCTAAAGCTACAAGGAGGGAGAGATGGACCAGCTTTCCTTCCACTGCTGCTCTCTTTGTCCCCTCAGTGTTTAATATGGGTATGAAGACGTTCAAAAAGATAGCTTTGCAGAATTCATAAAATTCAGTCATAAAAAAATCATTTTTTAGCAGGTGAAATAAAAATAGCAAATAAAATGTTTGTCTTGCCTTGTTCTCTAGGTTTTGTAACTGGCACACCTTTCCTTATGAACGCACTGTCCTTTCCTAAATACTCTCATATGGAGGAACATGCTTCTGATAAGAGCACTAGGATGTCTTTACTCGACCTTTTCTTTTCACTGATGCTTGGTCCTCTGAAATGAATGGTTTTCTAAAATTGAAATGTGCTACTATTGTTCCCACGGGGTAAGCCGCGGACTCTTCCTGTTGGAGCTGTCACTTGTCAGCTATTCTCCTATCTGCCTTTAGTAGTTGAATGTTCTGGTCTAAAAGTAGCACCTTCTGTGTAGCCATGCTCTTAGTTGCCAGTGTCATCCTAAATCCAATCACCCTCCTGCAAAGGACCGCTGGTTCTGTAGTCAACTAAGAAAAAAAGACCCGTCCATCCATGCTTTCTGATTTAAAATATTAGGGTATGATGTCCCTAAACAATTCTCTGCAGTTGAACACTACTTATCTTTGGCGTGTTTCTTCAACTCACTTGCAAGTCATTCATGCCTTAGGTTATTGGGAGAATTGCTTCATTTGAAGATGATTCAAAGGGGTATGAGAATACTTTTGTGCTTCTGCTATGAGGATACTTTTCAAATCCATACAAACTTCCTGCAAATGCAAAAACCTGCATCCTGTATTGTCCTAGCTTACAATATCAAAATGCATCCTAGTCCCACCCTCAAGAACTGCAGAAACCAGGGGTGGCATCGTTTTTTCCTTCTCTCCTGTTAATGGGCCCATCAATGTCTTGCCACATGACTCAGAGATAACTCCCTCCAGGAGCCATTTCTGTTTCACGGGTAATCAAGGACCCACATCATGACTCAGAACGATATCAGCCCATTGGGAGATGCTCTGCCCAGGGGGTAGGAGCTAAGCATCCCCACCTGGATATAATCTGGGTTTTGGAAGGCAAGAAGCACTATTTCTACTGCATTGCCAGAGGAACGGCCACCCTTAGCCACTGGTTTTCCAGAGGACGAGAGCTACCAGATGGTTTCTACAGAATCACCACTTCAACAAGACCATTTCATCCAAACTGCTTTCACCACCCTAACTAGCAGGACGTCAGCTTGTATTCTGACTCTGTCAGTGGTTTTTCTTTTGTACTCTTGCATGGATTTGGGTTTTTCCCCCTTTTCCTAATAAACTGGATTTCTGACTTAGAGTCTTGCTGCGGTGCTGGATTTCTTCAGCCCAACTAGCTCCCGACACCGACAGCGAGAGTGGGCCGCCCCAAGAAAGCTGTCGAATCCGGGCTGCAGCTGTAGGGCACAGCTGCTCTACGGCACAGGTGGACTGCCTTGGGGATAGAACTGCGCTGAGGGCAGGGACAAGGAACAGGGAGAGGTCTTCTGCATATTTTTCAGTTTACTCCCTGGAGGGTCAAGGACAGAAAGACACTGATTCAAAGGCATCCATCAACTTCTAAATGGGGGGAAGGTGCCAGGGGAGGATACAATCTTTAACCAACTGGGAGAAACTGGGGGTGGAAGACAAGGAGGGGAATACAATGTTGAAACCAGTAGGAGGACTACAGGGGAGGAGAATAACTTGAAGAAACCAAAAAATGGGGTTTTGAAGGATACAAAATTGAGAGGGAAGTTTCTAGAGATAGGGGCAGGCTTGGGGAGGGGTTGATGTTCAATGGGAGAAGGAACAGGGAACAAAAGGGCAGGTCTTTGGGGAGACGGTCAGCTAGGGCAAAAGCCAACAATACTGGGGGGAAAGGAACAATCCATTCATAATAACATATGCTATAACAGCACAAAATAGGAAGGCTTAGAAAATGGAATAATAGAACTGCAGTACAATAATAAACACACACTGCAACAGAGTGTCTCACTGGTTTGGCTTTCAAAGCAGAAGAGGTGCCAACCTAAAAATTTCCCAACTTCAAGGTTAACTGGCTGCAGTTTTGATTTCCTTCTTAAATCACCCTCCTGCAAAGGACCGAGGCGCTACCAGCTTCTGTAATTGGCTGAGCAGCATGTCTGTTCTTAGTGCCAAGCAGGGATTCACTTTGCCAGGCATGGAGGAAGCTTCTAGGACGCTGCAAGTTCTTAAAGCCCCAAAGGCCACCTTCAAACTGATACCCTGACCCTGGGGAAATGACGTCCTTTTCCCCCAGAAAATGGCCTCTCTTTGCACCTTCTCCGCATGGCCGACAGAGGGCGCCAAAGAGAAAATTGGCCAACTTTGCTGGATTTCTACATAAACGAAAGCTGAGAGCAACTAGATCCTGCAAGTATTGAATGCCCCAAAAGGCCAGCTTTCAACTTATACCCAGGCCCTAGGGAAAGGACTGCTTCTTCCATCCAAAAATGGACTCTCTTTGTGCCTAATCGGCCTCGCTGGCAGAGGGCCACATTCAGGAAATTGGCAATTTTTGCAGGTTTTCTGGATTAAAAAAAGCAGCCAGCAACTAGGAACCTGCACGTCCTTAAAGCTCCAAAGGCCAGCTATAAACTGACACCCAGACTCTGGGGAAATGACATCTTTTTCCCATGGAAAATGGCCTCAGTTCTCAGCCACTGACCTTGGCCAACACAGGCTGTCAAGCTAGAGTTTGGCCTTTTTTTGCTGGAGTTCTCCATAAACGAAAGCTGCCAGCAACCAGGACGCTGCAAGTTCTTAAAGCCCCAAAGGCCACCTTCAAACTGATACCCTGACCCTGGGGAAATGACGTCCTTTTCCCCCAGAAAATGGCCTCTCTTTGCACCTTCTCCGCATGGCCGACAGAGGGCGCCAAAGAGAAAATTGGCCAACTTTGCTGGATTTCTATTCAACTAAAGCTGAGAGCAACTAGGACTGGCAAATATTGAATGCCCCAAAAGGCCAGCTTTCAACTTATACCCAGGCCCTAGGGAAAGGACTGCTTCTTCCATCCAAAAGTGGACTCTCTTTGTGCCTAATCGGCCTCGACGGCAGAGGGCCCCATTCAGGAAATTGGCAATTTTTGCAGGTTTTCTGGATAAAAAACAGTTGCCAGCAAATAGGAACCTGCACGTCCTTAAAGCTCCAAAGGCCAGCTTGAAACTGACACCCAGACTCTGGGGAAATGACATCTTTTTCCCATGGAAAATGGCCTCAGTTCTCAGCCACTGACCTTGGCCAACACAGGGTGTCAAGCTAGAATTTGGCATTTATTTTGCTGGAGTTCTCCATAAACGAAAGCTGCCAGCAACCAGGATGCTGCAAGTTCTTAAAGCCCCAAAGGCCACCTTCAAACTGATACCCTGACCCTGGGGAAATGACGTCATTCTCCCCCAGAAAATGGCCTCTCTTTGCACCTTCTCTGCATGGCCGACAGAGGGCGCCAAAGAGAAAATTGGCCAACTTTGCTGGATTTCTATAAACTAAAGCTGACAGCAACTAGGACCGGCAAATATTGAATGCCCCAAAAGGCCAGCTTTCAACTTATACCCAGGCCCTAGGGAAAGGACTGCTTCTTCCATCCAAAAGTGAACTCTCTTTGTGCCTAACCGGCCTCGCCGGCAGAGGGCCCCGTTCAGGAAATTGGCAATTTTTGCAGGTTTTCTGGATAAAAAACAGTTGCCAGCAAATAGGAACCTGCACGTCCTTAAAGCTCCAAAGGCCAGCTTTAAACTGACACCCAGACTCTGGGGAAATGACATCTTTTTCCCATGGAAAATGGCCTCAGTTCTCAGCCACTGACCTTGGCCAACACAGGCTGTCAAGCTAGAGTTTGGCCTTTTTTTGCTGGAGTTCTCCATAAACCAAAGCTGCCAGCAACCAGGACGCTGCAAGTTCTTAAAGCCCCAAAGGCCACCTTCAAACTGATACCCTGACCCTGGGGAAATGACGTCCTTTTCCCCCAGAAAATGGCCTCTCTTTGCACCTTCTCCGCATGGCCAACAGAGGGCGCCAAAGAGAAAATTGGCCAACTTTGCTGGATTTCTATAAACTAAAGCTGACAGCAACTAGGACCGGCAAATATTGAATGCCCCAAAAGGCCAGCTTTCAACTTATACCCAGGCCCTAGGGAAAGGACTGCTTCTTCCATCAAAAAATGGACTCTCTTTGTGCCTAACCGGCCTCGTCGACAGAGGGCCCCATTCAGGAAATTGGCAATTTTTGCAGGTTTTCTGGATAAAAAACAGCAGCCAGCAAATAGGAACCTGCACGTCCTTAAAGCTCCAAAGGCCAGCTTGAAACTGACACCCAGACTCTGGGGAAATGACATCTTTTTCCCATGGAAAATGGCCTCAGTTCTCAGCCACTGACCTTGGCCAACACAGGGTGCCAAGCTAGAGTTTGGCCTTTTTTTGCTGGAGTTCTCCATAAACGAAAGCTGCCAGCAACCAGGACGCTGCAAGTTCTTAAAGCCCCAAAGGCCACCTTCAAACTGATACCCTGACCCTGGGGAAATGACGTCATTCTCCCCCAGAAAATGGCCTCTCTTTGCACTTTCTCCGCATGGCCGACAGAGGGCGCCAAAGAGAAAATTGGCCAACTTTGCTGGATTTCTACATAAACGAAAGCTGAGAGCAACTAGATCCTGCAAGTATTGAATGCCCCAAAAGGCCAGCTTTCAACTTATACCCAGGCCCTAGGGAAAGGACTGCTTCTTCCATCCAAAAATGGACTCTCTTTGTGCCTAATCGGCCTCGCTGGCAGAGGGCCACATTCAGGAAATTGGCAATTTTTGCAGGTTTTCTAGATTAAAAAAAGCTGCCAGCAACTAGGAACCCGCACGTCCTTAAAGCTCCAAAGGCCAGCTATAAACTGACACCCAGACTCTGGGGAAATGACATCTTTTTCCCATGGAAAATGGCCTCAGTTCTCAGCCACTGACCTTGGCCAACACAGGCTGTCAAGCTAGAATTTGGCATTTATTTTGCTGGAGTTCTCCATAAACGAAAGCTGCTTGCAACCAGGACGCTGCAAGTTCTTAAAGCCCCAAAGGCCACCTTCAAACTGATACCCTGACCCTGGGGAAATGACGTCCTTTTCCCCCAGAAAATGGCCTCTCTTTGCACCTTCTCCGCATGGCCGACAGAGGGCGCCAAAGAGAAAATTGGCCAACTTTGCTGGATTTCTATTAAACTAAAGCTGACAGCAACTGGGACCGGCAAATATTGAATGCCCCAAAAGGCCAGCTTTCAACTTATACCCAGGCCCTAGGGAAAGGACTGCTTCTTCCATCAAACAATGGACTCTCTTTGTGCCTAACCGGCCTCGCCGGCAGAGGGCCCCATTCAGGAAATTGGCAATTTTTGCAGGTTTTCTGGATAAAAAAAAGCTGCCAGCAACTAGGAACCTGCACGTCCTTAAAGCTCCAAAGGCCAGCTTTAAACTGACACCCAGACTCTGGGGAAATGACATCTTTTTCCCATGGAAAATGGCCTCAGTTCTCAGCCACTGACCTTGGCCAACACAGGGTGCCAAGCTAGAGTTTGGCCTTTTTTTGCTGGAGTTCTCCATAAACGAAAGCTGCCAGCAACCAGGACGCTGCAAGTTCTTAAAGCCCCAAAGGCCACCTTCAAACTGATACCCTGACCCTGGGGAAATGACGTCATTCTCCCCCAGAAAATGGCCTCTCTTTGCACCTTCTCCGCATGGCCGACAGAGGGCGCCAAAGAGAAAATTGGCCAACTTTGCTGGATTTCTATAAACTAAAGCTGACAGCAACTAGGACCGGCAAATATTGAATGCCCCAAAAGGCCAGCTTTCAACTTATACCCAGGCCCTAGGGAAAGGACTGCTTCTTCCATCCAAAAGTGGACTCTCTTTGTGCCTAACCGGCTTTGCCGGCAGAGGGCCCCGTTCAGGAAATTGGCAATTTTTGCAGGTTTTCTGGATAAAAAACAGCTGCCAGCAAATAGGAACCTGCACGTCCTTAAAGCTCCAAAGGCCAGCTTGAAACTGACACCCAGACTCTGGGGAAATGACATCTTTTTCCCATGGAAAATGGCCTCAGTTCTCAGCCACTGACCTTGGCCAACACAGGCTGTCAAGCTAGAGTTTGGCCTTTTTTTGCTGGAGTTCTCCATAAACGAAAGCTGCCAGCAACCAGGACGCTGCAAGTTCTTAAAGCCCCAAAGGCCACCTTCAAACTGATACCCTGACCCTGGGGAAATGACGTCATTCTCCCCCAGAAAATGGCCTCTCTTTGCACCTTCTCCGCATGGCCGACAGAGGGCGTCAAAGAGAAAATTGGCCAACTTTGCTGGATTTCTATAAACTAAAGCTGACAGCAACTAGGACCGGCAAATATTGAATGCCCCAAAAGGCCAGCTTTCAACTTATACCCAGGCCCTAGGGAAAGGACTGCTTCTTCCATCCAAAAGTGGACTCTCTTTGTGCCTAACCGGCCTTGCCGGCAGAGGGCCCCGTTCAGGAAATTGGCAATTTTTGCAGGTTTTCTGGATAAAAAACAGCTGCCAGCAACTAGGAACCTGCACGTCCTTAAAGCTCCAAAGGCCAGCTTGAAACTGACACCCAGACTCTGGGGAAATGACATTTTTTTCCCATGGAAAATGGCCTCAGTTCTCAGCCACTGACCTTGGCCAACACAGGGTGTCAAGCTAGAGTTTGGCAGTTTTTGCTGGATTTCTCCATAAACGAAAGCTGCCAGCAACCAGGACGCTGCAGGTTCTTAAAGCCCCAAAGGCCACCTCCAAACTGATACCCTGTCCCTGGGGAAATCACGTCTTTTTCCCCCAGAAAATGGCCTCTCTTTGCACCTTCACCGCATGGCCGACAGAGGGCGCCAAAGAGAAAATTGGCCAACTTTGCTGGATTTCTATTAAACTAAAGCTGACAGCAACTAGGACCGGCAAATATTGAATGCCCCAAAAGGCCAGCTTTCAACTTATACCCAGGCCCTAGGGAAAGGACTGCTTCTTCCATCCAAAAGTGGCCTCTCTTTGTGCCTAATCGGCCTCGACGGCAGAGGGCCCCGTTCAGGTAATTGGCAATTTTTGCAGGTTTTCTGGATAAAAAACAGCTGCCAGCAACTAGGAACCTGCACGTCCTTAAAGCTCCAAAGGCCAGCTTGAAACTGACACCCAGACTCTGGGGAAATGACACCTTTTTCCCACGGAAAATGGCCTCAGTTCTCAGCCACTGACCTCCGCCAACACAGGCTGTCAAGCTAGAATTTGGCATTTTTTGCTGGATTTCTCCATAAACCAAAGCTGCCAGCAACCAAGACGCTGCAAGTTCTTAAAGCCCCAAAGGCTAGCTTTAAACTGATACCCAGTCCCTGGGGAAATCACGTCTTTTTCCCCCAGAAAATGGCCTCTCTTTGCACCTTCTCTGTCTGGCCGACAGAGGGCGCCAAAGAGAAAATTGGCCAACTTTGCTGGATTTCTACATAAACTAAAGCTGACAGCAACTAGGTCCTGCAAGTATTGAATGCCCCAAAAGGCCAGCTTTCAACTTATACCCAGGTCCTAGTGAAATTACTGCTTCTTCCGTCAAAAAATGCACTCTCTTTGTGCCTAACAGGCCTCGTCGACAGAGGGCCCCATTCAGGAAATTGGCAATTTTTGCAGGTTTTCTGGATTAAAAAAAGCTGCCAGCAACTAGGAACCTGCACGTCCTTAAAGCTCCAAAGGCCAGCTTGAAACTGACACCCAGACTCTGGGGAAATGACATCTTTTTCCCATGGAAAATGGCCTCAGTTCTCAGCCACTGACCCTGGCCAACACATGGGGTCAAGCAAGAAATTGGCAATATTTGCTCAATTTTTCCATAAACAAAATCTGCCAACAACCAGTACGCTGCACGTCCTTAAAGTCCCAAAGGCTAGCTTTAAGTTGATACCCAGTCCCTGGATGAAATCACGTCTTTTTCCCATGGAAAATGGCCTCTCTTTGCACCTTCTCCGCCTGGCCAACAGAGGGCGCCAAAGAGAAATTTGGCCAACTTTGCTGGATTTCTATTAAACTAAAGCTGACAGCAAATAGGTCCGGCAAATATTGAATGCCCCAAAAGGCCAGCTTTCAACTTATACCCAGGCCCTAGGGAAAGGACTGCTTCTTCCATCAAACAATGGACTCTCTTTGTGCCTAACCGGCCTCAATGGCAAAGGGCCCCATTCAGGAAATTGGCAATTTTTGCAGGTTTTCTGGATTAAAAAAAGCTGCCAGCAACTAGGAACCTGCACGTCCTTAAAGCTCCAAAGGCCAGCTTGAAACTGACACCCAGACTCTGGGGAAATGACATCTTTTTCCCACGGAAAATGGCCTCAGTTCTCAGCCACTGACCTTGGCCAACACATGGTGTCAAGCTAGAATTTGGCATTTTTTGCTGGATTTCTCCATAAACCAAAGCTGCCAGCAACCAGGACGCTGCAAGTTCTTAAAGCCCCAAAGGCCAGCTTTAAACTGATACCCTGTCCCTGGGGAAATCACGTCTTTTTCCCATGGAAAATGGCCTCTCTTTGCACCTTCTCCGCCTGGCCAACAGAGGGCGCCAAAGAGAAAATTGGCCAACTTTGCTGGATTTCTACATAAACTAAAGCTGAGAGCAACTAGATCCTGCAAGTATTGAATGCCCCAAAAGGCCAGCTTTCAACTTATACCCAGGTCCTAGTGAAATTACTGCTTCTTCCGTCAAAAATGGACTCTCTTTGTGCCTAACCAGCCAGGGTGACAGAGGGCCCCATTCAGGAAATTGGCAATCTTTGCAGGTTTTCTGGATTAAAAAAAGCTGCCAGCAACTAGGAACCTGCACGTCCTTAAAGCTCCAAAGGCCAGCTTGAAACTGACACCCAGACTCTGGGGAAATGACATCTTTTTCCCACGGAAAATGGCCTCAGTTCTCAGCCACTGACCCTGGCCAACACATGGGGTCAAGCAAGAAATTGGCAATATTTGCTCAATTTTTCCATAAACAAAATCTGCCAACAACCAGTACGCTGCACGTTCTTAAAGTCCCAAAGGCTAGCTTTAAGTTGATACCCAGTCCCTGGGGAAATCACGTCTTTTTCCCCCAGAAAATGGCCTCTCTTTGCACCTTCTCCGCATGGCCAACATAGGGCGCCAAAGAGAAAATTGGCCAACTTTGCTGGATTTCTATTAAACTAAAGCTGACAGCAACTGGGACCGGCAAATATTGAATGCCCCAAAAGGCCAGCTTTCAACTTATACCCAGGCCCTAGGGAAAGGACTGCTTCTTCCATCCAAAAATGGCCTCTCTTTGCGCCTTACCGGCCAGGTTACCAGAGGGCCCCATTCAGGAAATTGGCAATTTTTGCAGGTTTTCTGGATTAAAAAAAGCTGCCAGCAACTAGGAACCTGCACGTCCTTAAAGCTCCAAAGGCCAGCTTGAAACTGACACCCAGACTCTGGGGAAATGACATCTTTTTCCCATGGAAAATGGCCTCAGTTCTCAGCCACTGACCGTGACCAACACATGGTGTCAAGCTAGAAATTGGCAATTTTTCCTCTATTTTTCCATAAACGAAAGCTGCCAGCAACCAGGACGCTGCAAGTTCTTAAAGCCCCAAAGGCCAGCTTTAAGCTGATACCCAGTCCCTGGGGAAATGACGTCATTTTCCCCCAGAAAATGGCCTCTCTTTGCACCTTCTCCGCCTGGCCAACAGGGGGCACCAAAGAGAAAATTGGCCAACTTTGCTGGATTTCTACATAAACGAATGCTGAGAGCAACTAGATCCTGCAAGTATTGAATGCCCCAAAAGGCCAGCTTTCAACTTATACCCAGGCCCTAGGGAAATGACTGCTTCTTCCATCCAAAAATGGACTCTCTTTGTGCCTAACCAGCCAGGTTAACAGAGGGCCCCATTCAGGAAATTGGCAATTTTTGCAGGTTTTCTGGATAAAAAAAAGATGCCAGCAACTAGGAACCTGCACGTCCTTAAAGCTCCAAAGGCCAGCTTGAAACTGACACCCAGACTCTGGGGAAATGACATCTTTTTCCCACGGAAAATGGCCTCAGTTCTCAGCCACTGACCTTGGCCAACACAGGGTGTCAAGCTAGAATTTGGCATTTTTTGCTCTATTTCTCCAAAAACAAAAGCTGCCAGCAACCAAGACGCTGCAAGTTCTTAAAGCCCCAAAGGCCAGCTTTAAACTGATACCCTGACCCTGGGGAAATCACGTCTTTTTCCCCCAGAAAATGGCCTCTCTTTGCACCTTCTCCGCATGGCCGACAGAGGGCGCCAAAGAGAAAATTGGCCAACTTTGCTGGATTTCTATTAAACTAAAGCTGAGAGCAACTAGATCCTGCAAGTATTGAATGCCCCAAAAGGCCAGCTTTCAACTTATACCCAGGTCCTAGTGAAATTACTGCTTCTTCCATCCAAAAATGGACTCTCTTTGTGCCTAACCAGCCAGGTTGACAGAGGGCCCCATTCAGGAAATTGGCAATTTTTGCAGGTTTTCTGGATTAAAAAAAGATGCCAGCAACTAGGAACCTGCACGTCCTTAAAGCTCCAAAGGCCAGCTTGAAACTGACACCCAGACTCTGGGGAAATGACATCTTTTTCCCACGGAAAATGGCCTCAGTTCTCAGCCACTGACCCTGGCCAACACATGGGGTCAAGCAAGAAATTGGCAATATTTGCTCAATTTTTCCATAAACAAAATCTGCCAACAACCAGTACGCTGCACGTCCTTAAAGTCCCAAAGGCTAGCTTTAAGTTGATACCCAGTCCCTGGATGAAATCACGTCTTTTTCCCATGGAAAATGGCCTCTCTTTGCACCTTCTCCGCCTGGCCAACAGAGGGCGCCAAAGAGAAATTTGGCCAACTTTGCTGGATTTCTATTAAACTAAAGCTGACAGCAAATAGGTCCTGCAAGTATTGAATGCCCCAAAAGGCCAGCTTTCAACTTATACCCAGGTCCTAGTGAAAGGACTGCTTCTTCCATCAAACAATGGACTCTCTTTGTGCCTAACCGGCCTCAATGGCAAAGGGCCCCATTCAGGAAATTGGCAATTTTTGCAGGTTTTCTGGATTAAAAAAAGCTGCCAGCAACTAGGAACCTGCACGTCCTTAAAGCTCCAAAGGCCAGCTTGAAACTGACACCCAGACTCTGGGGAAATGACATCTTTTTCCCATGGAAAATGGCCTCAGTTCTCAGCCACTGACCCTGGCCAACACATGGGGTCAAGCAAGAAATTGGCAATATTTGCTCAATTTTTCCATAAACAAAATCTGCCAACAACCAGTACGCTGCACGTCCTTAAAGTCCCAAAGGCTAGCTTTAAGTTGATACCCAGTCCCTGGATGAAATCACGTCTTTTTCCCATGGAAAATGGCCTCTCTTTGCACCTTCTCCGCCTGGCCAACAGAGGGCGCCAAAGAGAAATTTGGCCAACTTTGCTGGATTTCTATTAAACTAAAGCTGACAGCAAATAGGTCCTGCAAGTATTGAATGCCCCAAAAGGCCAGCTTTCAACTTATACCCAGGTCCTAGTGAAAGGACTGCTTCTTCCATCAAACAATGGACTCTCTTTGTGCCTAACCGGCCTCAATGGCAAAGGGCCCCATTCAGGAAATTGGCAATTTTTGCAGGTTTTCTGGATTAAAAAAAGCTGCCAGCAACTAGGAACCTGCACGTCCTTAAAGCTCCAAAGGCCAGCTTGAAACTGACACCCAGACTCTGGGGAAATGACATCTTTTTCCCACGGAAAATGGCCTCAGTTCTCAGCCACTGACCTTGGCCAACACAGGGTGTCAAGCTAGAAATTGGCATTTTTTGCTGGATTTCTCCATAAACCAAAGCTGCCAGCAACCAGGACGCTGCAAGTTCTTAAAGCCCCAAAGGCCAGATTTAAACTGATACCCTGTCCCTGGGGAAATCACGTCTTTTTCCCCCAGAAAATGGCCTCTCTTTGCACCTTCACCGCATGGCCGACAGAGGGCGCCAAAGAGAAAATTGGCCAACTTTGCTGGATTTCTACATAAACTAAAGCTGAGAGCAGCTAGATCCTGCAAGTATTGAATGCCCCAAAAGGCCAGCTTTCAACTTATACACAGGGCCTAGGGAAAGGACTGCTTCTTCCGTCAAAAACTGGACTCTCTTTGTGCCTAACCAGCCAGGTTGACAGAGGGCCCCATTCAGGAAATTGGCAATTTTTGCAGGTTTTCTGGATTAAAAAAAGATGCCAGCAACTAGGAACCTGCACGTCCTTAAAGCTCCAAAGGCCAGCTTGAAACTGACACCCAGACTCTGGGGAAATGACATCTTTTTCCCACGGAAAATGGCCTCAGTTCTCAGCCACTGACCCTGGCCAACACATGGGGTCAAGCAAGAAATTGGCAATATTTGCTCAATTTTTCCATAAACAAAATCTGCCAACAACCAGTACGCTGCACGTCCTTAAAGTCCCAAAGGCTAGCTTTAAGTTGATACCCAGTCCCTGGGGAAATCACGTCTTTTTCCCCCAGAAAATGGCCTCTCTTTGCACCTTCTCCGCCTGGCCAACATAGGGCGCCAAAGAGAAAATTGGCCAACTTTGCTGGATTTCTATTAAACTAAAGCTGACAGCAACTAGGACCGGCAAATATTGAATGCCCCAAAAGGCCAGCTTTCATCTTATACCCAGGCCCTAGGGAAAGGACTGCTTCTTCCATCCAAAAATGGACTCTCTTTGTGCCTTACCGGCCAGGTTGACAGAGGGCCCCATTCAGGAAATTGGCAATTTTTGCAGGTTTTCTGGATTAAAAAAAGCTGCCAGCAACTAGGAACCTGCACGTCCTTAAAGCTCCAAAGGCCAGCTTGAAACTGACACCCAGACTCTGGGGAAATGACATCTTTTTCCCACGGAAAATGGCCTCAGTTCTCAGCCACTGACCCTGGCCAACACATGGGGTCAAGCAAGAAATTGGCAATATTTGCTCAATTTTTCCATAAACAAAATCTGCCAACAACCAGTACGCTGCACATTCTTAAAGTCCCAAAGGCTAGCTTTAAGTTGATACCCAGTCCCTGGATGAAATCACGTCTTTTTCCCATGGAAAATGGCCTCTCTTTGCACCTTCTCCGCCTGGCCAACAGAGGGCGCCAAAGAGAAATTTGGCCAACTTTGCTGGATTTCTATTAAACTAAAGCTGACAGCAACTAGGTCCAGCAAATATTGAAAACCCCAAAAGGCCAGCTTTCAACTTATACCCAGGCCCTAGGGAAAGGACTGCTTCTTCCATCAAAAAATGGACTCTCTTTGTGCCTAACCGGCCTCAATGGCAAAGGGCCCCATTCAGGAAATTGGCAATTTTTGCAGGTTTTCTGGATTAAAAAAAGCTGCCAGCAACTAGGAACCTGCACGTCCTTAAAGCTCCAAAGGCCAGCTTGAAACTGACACCCAGACTCTGGGGAAATGACATCTTTTTCCCACGGAAAATGGCCTCAGTTCTCAGCCACTGACCTTGGCCAACACATGGTGTCAAGCTAGAATTTGGCATTTTTTGCTGGATTTCTCCATAAACCAAAGCTGCCAGCAACCAGGACGCTGCAAGTTCTTAAAGCCCCAAAGGCCAGCTTTAAACTGATACCCTGTCCCTGGGGAAATCACGTCTTTTTCCCCCAGAAAATGGCCTCTCTTTGCACCTTCTCCGCCTGGCCGACAGAGGGCGCCAAAGAGAAAATTGGCCAACTTTGCTGGATTTCTACATAAACTAAAGCTGAGAGCAACTAGATCCTGCAAGTATTGAATGCCCCAAAAGGCCAGCTTTCAACTTATACCCAGGTCCTAGTGAAATTACTGCTTCTTCCGTCAAAAATGGACTCTCTTTGTGCCTAACCAGCCAGGGTGACAGAGGGCCCCATTCAGGAAATTGGCAATCTTTGCAGGTTTTCTGGATTAAAAAAAGCTGCCAGCAACTAGGAACCTGCACGTCCTTAAAGCTCCAAAGGCCAGCTTGAAACTGACACCCAGACTCTGGGGAAATGACATCTTTTTCCCACGGAAAATGGCCTCAGTTCTCAGCCACTGACCCTGGCCAACACATGGGGTCAAGCAAGAAATTGGCAATATTTGCTCAATTTTTCCATAAACAAAATCTGCCAACAACCAGTACGCTGCACGTTCTTAAAGTCCCAAAGGCTAGCTTTAAGTTGATACCCAGTCCCTGGGGAAATCACGTCTTTTTCCCCCAGAAAATGGCCTCTCTTTGCACCTTCTCCGCATGGCCAACATAGGGCGCCAAAGAGAAAATTGGCCAACTTTGCTGGATTTCTATTAAACTAAAGCTGAGAGCAACTAGGACCGGCAAATATTGAATGCCCCAAAAGGCCAGCTTTCAACTTATACCCAGGCCCTAGGGAAAGGACTGCTTCTTCCATCCAAAAATGGCCTCTCTTTGTGCCTTACCGGCCAGGTTACCAGAGGGCCCCATTCAGGAAATTGGCAATTTTTGCAGGTTTTCTGGATTAAAAAAAGCTGCCAGCAACTAGGAACCTGCACGTCCTTAAAGCTCCAAAGGCCAGCTTGAAACTGACACCCAGACTCTGGGGAAATGACATCTTTTTCCCATGGAAAATGGCCTCAGTTCTCAGCCACTGACCGTGACCAACACATGGTGTCAAGCTAGAAATTGGCAATTTTTCCTCTATTTTTCCATAAACGAAAGCTGCCAGCAACCAGGACGCTGCAAGTTCTTAAAGCCCCAAAGGCCAGCTTTAAGCTGATACCCAGTCCCTGGGGAAATGACGTCATTTTCCCCCAGAAAATGGCCTCTCTTTGCACCTTCTCCGCATGGCCAACAGGGGGCGCCAAAGAGAAAATTGGCCAACTTTGCTGGATTTCTACATAAACGAATGCTGAGAGCAACTAGATCCTGCAAGTATTGAATGCCCCAAAAGGCCAGCTTTCAACTTATACCCAGGCCCTAGGGAAAGGACTGCTTCTTCCATCCAAAAATGGCCTCTCTTTGTGCCTAACCAGCCAGGTTAACAGAGGGCCCCATTCAGGAAATTGGCAATTTTTGCAGGTTTTCTGGATAAAAAAAAGATGCCAGCAACTAGGAACCTGCACGTCCTTAAAGCTCCAAAGGCCAGCTTGAAACTGACACCCAGACTCTGGGGAAATGACATCTTTTTCCCATGGAAAATGGCCTCAGTTCTCAGCCACTGACCTTGGCCAACACAGGGTGTCAAGCTAGAATTTGGCATTTTTTGCTCTATTTCTCCAAAAACAAAAGCTGCCAGCAACCAAGACGCTGCAAGTTCTTAAAGCCCCAAAGGCCAGCTTTAAACTGATACCCTGACCCTGGGGAAATCACGTCTTTTTCCCCCAGAAAATGGCCTCTCTTTGCACCTTCTCCGCATGGCCGACAGAGGGCGCCAAAGAGAAAATTGGCCAACTTTGCTGGATTTCTATTAAACTAAAGCTGAGAGCAACTAGATCCTGCAAGTATTGAATGCCCCAAAAGGCCAGCTTTCAACTTATACCCAGGTCCTAGTGAAATTACTGCTTCTTCCATCCAAAAATGGCCTCTCTTTGTGCCTAACCGGCCTCGTCGACAGAGGGCCCCATTCAGGAAATTGGCAATTTTTGCAGGTTTTCTGGATTAAAAAAAGCTGCCAGCAACTAGGAACCTGCACGTCCTTAAAGCTCCAAAGGCCAGCTTGAAACTGACACCCAGACTCTGGGGAAATGACATCTTTTTCCCATGGAAAATGGCCTCAGTTCTCAGCCACTGACCGTGGCCAACACATGGTGTCAAGCTAGAAATTGGCAATTTTTCCTCTATTTTTCCATAAACGAAAGCTGCCAGCAACCAGGACGCTGCAAGTTCTTAAAGCCCCAAAGGCCAGCTTTAAGCTGATACCCAGTCCCTGGGGAAATGACGTCATTTTCCCCCAGA
The DNA here is from genome assembly GCF_027477595.1 of Haemorhous mexicanus. Taxonomy (NCBI): domain Eukaryota; kingdom Metazoa; phylum Chordata; class Aves; order Passeriformes; family Fringillidae; genus Haemorhous; species Haemorhous mexicanus. The sequence continues at coordinate 6,970,828 of NC_082365.1, read as the reverse complement.
AAATGGCCTCTCTTTGCACCTTCTCCGCATGGCCAACAGGGGGCGCCAAAGAGAAAATTGGCCAACTTTGCTGGATTTCTACATAAACGAATGCTGAGAGCAACTAGATCCTGCAAGTATTGAATGCCCCAAAAGGCCAGCTTTCAACTTATACCCAGGCCCTAGGGAAAGGACTGCTTCTTCCATCAAACAATGGACTCTCTTTGTGCCTAACCAGCCAGGTTAACAGAGGGCCCCATTCAGGAAATTGGCAATTTTTGCAGGTTTTCTGGATTAAAAAAAGCTGCCAGCAACTAGGAACCTGCACGTCCTTAAAGCTCCAAAGGCCAGCTTGAAACTGACACCCAGACTCTGGGGAAATGACATCTTTTTCCCACGGAAAATGGCCTCAGTTCTCAGCCACTGACCTTGGCCAACACAGGGTGTCAAGCTAGAATTTGGCATTTTTTGCTCTATTTCTCCAAAAACAAAAGCTGCCAGCAACCAAGACGCTGCAAGTTCTTAAAGCCCCAAAGGCCAGCTTTAAACTGATACCCTGACCCTGGGGAAATCACGTCTTTTTCCCCCAGAAAATGGCCTCTCTTTGCACCTTCTCCGCCTGGCCGACAGAGGGCGCCAAAGAGAAAATTGGCCAACTTTGCTGGATTTCTATTAAACTAAAGCTGAGAGCAACTAGATCCTGCAAGTATTGAATGCCCCAAAAGGCCAGCTTTCAACTTATACCCAGGTCCTAGTGAAATTACTGCTTCTTCCATCCAAAAATGGCCTCTCTTTGTGCCTAACCGGCCTCGTCGACAGAGGGCCCCATTCAGGAAATTGGCAATTTTTGCAGGTTTTCTGGATTAAAAAAAGCTGCCAGCAACTAGGAACCTGCACGTCCTTAAAGCTCCAAAGGCCAGCTTGAAACTGACACCCAGACTCTGGGGAAATGACATCTTTTTCCCACGGAAAATGGCCTCAGTTCTCAGCCACTGACCCTGGCCAACACATGGGGTCAAGCAAGAAATTGGCAATATTTGCTCAATTTTTCCATAAACAAAATCTGCCAACAACCAGTACGCTGCACGTCCTTAAAGTCCCAAAGGCTAGCTTTAAGTTGATACCCAGTCCCTGGGGAAATCACGTCTTTTTCCCCCAGAAAATGGCCTCTCTTTGCACCTTCTCCGCATGGCCAACATAGGGCGCCAAAGAGAAAATTGGCCAACTTTGCTGGATTTCTATTAAACTAAAGCTGAGAGCAACTAGGACCGGCAAATATTGAATGCCCCAAAAGGCCAGCTTTCAACTTATACCCAGGCCCTAGGGAAAGGACTGCTTCTTCCATCCAAAAATGGCCTCTCTTTGTGCCTTACCGGCCAGGTTACCAGAGGGTCACATTCAGGAAATTGGCAATTTTTGCAGGTTTTCTGGATAAAAAAAAGATGCCAGCAACTAGGAACCTGCACATCCTTAAAGCTCCAAAGGCCAGCTTGAAACTGACACCCAGACTCTGGGGAAATGACATCTTTTTCCCATGGAAAATGGCCTCAGTTCTCAGCCACTGACCTTGGCCAACACATGGTGTCAAGCTAGAAATTGGCAATTTTTCCTCTATTTTTCCATAAACGAAAGCTGCCAGCAACCAGGACGCTGCAAGTTCTTAAAGCCCCAAAGGCCAGCTTTAAGCTGATACCCAGTCCCTGGGGAAATGACGTCATTTTCCCCCAGAAAATGGCCTCTCTTTGCACCTTCTCCGCATGGCCAACAGGGGGCGCCAAAGAGAAAATTGGCCTACTTTGCTGGATTTCTACATAAACGAATGCTGAGAGCAACTAGATCCTGCAAGTATTGAATGCCCCAAAAGGCCAGCTTTCAACTTATACCCAGGCCCTAGGGAAAGGACTGCTTCTTCCATCCAAAAATGGACTCTCTTTGTGCCTAACCAGCCAGGTTAACAGAGGGCCCCATTCAGGAAATTGGCAATTTTTGCAGGTTTTCTGGATTAAAAAAAGCTGCCAGCAACTAGGAACCTGCACGTCCTTAAAGCTCCAAAGGCCAGCTTGAAACTGACACCCAGACTCTGGGGAAATGACATCTTTTTCCCACGGAAAATGGCCTCAGTTCTCAGCCACTGACCTTGGCCAACACAGGGTGTCAAGCTAGAATTTGGCATTTTTTGCTCTATTTCTCCAAAAACAAAAGCTGCCAGCAACCAAGACGCTGCAAGTTCTTAAAGCCCCAAAGGCCAGCTTTAAACTGATACCCTGACCCTGGGGAAATCACGTCTTTTTCCCCCAGAAAATGGCCTCTCTTTGCACCTTCTCCGCCTGGCCAACATAGGGCGCCAAAGAGAAAATTGGCCAACTTTGCTGGATTTCTATTAAACTAAAGCTGAGAGCAACTAGATCCTGCAAGTATTGAATGCCCCAAAAGGCCAGCTTTCAACTTATACCCAGGTCCTAGTGAAATTACTGCTTCTTCCATCCAAAAATGGACTCTCTTTGTGCCTAACCAGCCAGGTTGACAGAGGGCCCCATTCAGGAAATTGGCAATTTTTGCAGGTTTTCTGGATTAAAAAAAGCTGCCAGCAACTAGGAACCTGCACGTCCTTAAAGCTCCAAAGGCCAGCTTGAAACTGACACCCAGACTCTGGGGAAATGACATCTTTTTCCCACGGAAAATGGCCTCAGTTCTCAGCCACTGACCCTGGCCAACACATGGGGTCAAGCAAGAAATTGGCAATATTTGCTCAATTTTTCCATAAACAAAATCTGCCAACAACCAGTACGCTGCACGTCCTTAAAGTCCCAAAGGCTAGCTTTAAGTTGATACCCAGTCCCTGGGGAAATCACGTCTTTTTCCCCCAGAAAATGGCCTCTCTTTGCACCTTCTCCGCATGGCCAACATAGGGCGCCAAAGAGAAAATTGGCCAACTTTGCTGGATTTCTATTAAACTAAAGCTGACAGCAACTAGGACCGGCAAATATTGAATGCCCCAAAAGGCCAGCTTTCAACTTATACCCAGGCCCTAGGGAAAGGACTGCTTCTTCCATCCAAAAATGGCCTCTCTTTGTGCCTTACCGGCCAGGTTGACAGAGGGCCACAATCAGGAAATTGGCAATTTTTGCAGGTTTTCTGGATTAAAAAAAGCTGCCAGCAACTAGGAACCTGCACGTCCTTAAAGCTCCAAAGGCCAGCTTGAAACTGACACCCAGACTCTGGGGAAATGACATCTTTTTCCCATGGAAAATGGCCTCAGTTCTCAGCCACTGACCCTGGCCAACACATGGGGTCAAGCAAGAAATTGGCAATATTTGCTCAATTTTTCCATAAACAAAATCTGCCAACAACCAGTACGCTGCACGTCCTTAAAGTCCCAAAGGCTAGCTTTAAGTTGATACCCAGTCCCTGGATGAAATCACGTCTTTTTCCCATGGAAAATGGCCTCTCTTTGCACCTTCTCCGCCTGGCCAACAGAGGGCGCCAAAGAGAAATTTGGCCAACTTTGCTGGATTTCTATTAAACTAAAGCTGACAGCAAATAGGTCCGGCAAATATTGAATGCCCCAAAAGGCCAGCTTTCAACTTATACCCAGGCCCTAGGGAAAGGACTGCTTCTTCCATCAAACAATGGACTCTCTTTGTGCCTAACCGGCCTCAATGGCAAAGGGCCCCATTCAGGAAATTGGCAATTTTTGCAGGTTTTCTGGATTAAAAAAAGCTGCCAGCAACTAGGAACCTGCACGTCCTTAAAGCTCCAAAGGCCAGCTTGAAACTGACACCCAGACTCTGGGGAAATGACATCTTTTTCCCACGGAAAATGGCCTCAGTTCTCAGCCACTGACCTTGGCCAACACATGGTGTCAAGCTAGAATTTGGCATTTTTTGCTGGATTTCTCCATAAACCAAAGCTGCCAGCAACCAGGACGCTGCAAGTTCTTAAAGCCCCAAAGGCCAGCTTTAAACTGATACCCTGTCCCTGGGGAAATCACGTCTTTTTCCCATGGAAAATGGCCTCTCTTTGCACCTTCTCCGCCTGGCCAACAGAGGGCGCCAAAGAGAAAATTGGCCAACTTTGCTGGATTTCTACATAAACTAAAGCTGAGAGCAACTAGATCCTGCAAGTATTGAATGCCCCAAAAGGCCAGCTTTCAACTTATACCCAGGTCCTAGTGAAATTACTGCTTCTTCCGTCAAAAATGGACTCTCTTTGTGCCTAACCAGCCAGGGTGACAGAGGGCCCCATTCAGGAAATTGGCAATCTTTGCAGGTTTTCTGGATTAAAAAAAGCTGCCAGCAACTAGGAACCTGCACGTCCTTAAAGCTCCAAAGGCCAGCTTGAAACTGACACCCAGACTCTGGGGAAATGACATCTTTTTCCCACGGAAAATGGCCTCAGTTCTCAGCCACTGACCCTGGCCAACACATGGGGTCAAGCAAGAAATTGGCAATATTTGCTCAATTTTTCCATAAACAAAATCTGCCAACAACCAGTACGCTGCACGTTCTTAAAGTCCCAAAGGCTAGCTTTAAGTTGATACCCAGTCCCTGGGGAAATCACGTCTTTTTCCCCCAGAAAATGGCCTCTCTTTGCACCTTCTCCGCATGGCCAACATAGGGCGCCAAAGAGAAAATTGGCCAACTTTGCTGGATTTCTATTAAACTAAAGCTGACAGCAACTGGGACCGGCAAATATTGAATGCCCCAAAAGGCCAGCTTTCAACTTATACCCAGGCCCTAGGGAAAGGACTGCTTCTTCCATCCAAAAATGGCCTCTCTTTGTGCCTTACCGGCCAGGTTACCAGAGGGCCCCATTCAGGAAATTGGCAATTTTTGCAGGTTTTCTGGATAAAAAAAAGATGCCAGCAACTAGGAACCTGCACGTCCTTAAAGCTCCAAAGGCCAGCTTGAAACTGACACCCAGACTCTGGGGAAATGACATCTTTTTCCCATGGAAAATGGCCTCAGTTCTCAGCCACTGACCTTGGCCAACACAGGGTGTCAAGCTAGAATTTGGCATTTTTTGCTCTATTTCTCCAAAAACAAAAGCTGCCAGCAACCAAGACGCTGCAAGTTCTTAAAGCCCCAAAGGCCAGCTTTAAACTGATACCCTGACCCTGGGGAAATCACGTCTTTTTCCCCCAGAAAATGGCCTCTCTTTGCACCTTCTCCGCATGGCCGACAGAGGGCGCCAAAGAGAAAATTGGCCAACTTTGCTGGATTTCTATTAAACTAAAGCTGAGAGCAACTAGATCCTGCAAGTATTGAATGCCCCAAAAGGCCAGCTTTCAACTTATACCCAGGTCCTAGTGAAATTACTGCTTCTTCCATCCAAAAATGGACTCTCTTTGTGCCTAACCAGCCAGGTTGACAGAGGGCCCCATTCAGGAAATTGGCAATTTTTGCAGGTTTTCTGGATTAAAAAAAGCTGCCAGCAACTAGGAACCTGCACGTCCTTAAAGCTCCAAAGGCCAGCTTGAAACTGACACCCAGACTCTGGGGAAATGACATCTTTTTCCCATGGAAAATGGCCTCAGTTCTCAGCCACTGACCCTGGCCAACACATGGGGTCAAGCAAGAAATTGGCAATATTTGCTCAATTTTTCCATAAACAAAATCTGCCAACAACCAGTACGCTGCACGTCCTTAAAGTCCCAAAGGCTAGCTTTAAGTTGATACCCAGTCCCTGGATGAAATCACGTCTTTTTCCCATGGAAAATGGCCTCTCTTTGCACCTTCTCCGCATGGCCAACAGAGGGCGCCAAAGAGAAATTTGGCCAACTTTGCTGGATTTCTATTAAACTAAAGCTGACAGCAAATAGGTCCGGCAAATATTGAATGCCCCAAAAGGCCAGCTTTCAACTTATACCCAGGCCCTAGGGAAAGGACTGCTTCTTCCATCAAACAATGGACTCTCTTTGTGCCTAACCGGCCTCAATGGCAAAGGGCCCCATTCAGGAAATTGGCAATCTTTGCAGGTTTTCTGGATTAAAAAAAGCTGCCAGCAACTAGGAACCTGCACGTCCTTAAAGCTCCAAAGGCCAGCTTGAAACTGACACCCAGACTCTGGGGAAATGACATCTTTTTCCCACGGAAAATGGCCTCAGTTCTCAGCCACTGACCTTGGCCAACACAGGGTGTCAAGCTAGAAATTGGCATTTTTTGCTGGATTTCTCCATAAACCAAAGCTGCCAGCAACCAGGACGCTGCAAGTTCTTAAAGCCCCAAAGGCCAGATTTAAACTGATACCCTGTCCCTGGGGAAATCACGTCTTTTTCCCCCAGAAAATGGCCTCTCTTTGCACCTTCTCCGCATGGCCAACATAGGGCGCCAAAGAGAAAATTGGCCAACTTTGCTGGATTTCTATTAAACTAAAGCTGACAGCAACTAGGACCGGCAAATATTGAATGCCCCAAAAGGCCAGCTTTCAACTTATACCCAGGCCCTAGGGAAAGGACTGCTTCTTCCATCCAAAAATGGCCTCTCTTTGTGCCTTACCGGCCAGGTTGACAGAGGGCCACAATCAGGAAATTGGCAATTTTTGCAGGTTTTCTGGATTAAAAAAAGCTGCCAGCAACTAGGAACCTGCACGTCCTTAAAGCTCCAAAGGCCAGCTTGAAACTGACACCCAGACTCTGGGGAAATGACATCTTTTTCCCATGGAAAATGGCCTCAGTTCTCAGCCACTGACCCTGGCCAACACATGGGGTCAAGCAAGAAATTGGCAATATTTGCTCAATTTTTCCATAAACAAAATCTGCCAACAACCAGTACGCTGCACGTCCTTAAAGTCCCAAAGGCTAGCTTTAAGTTGATACCCAGTCCCTGGATGAAATCACGTCTTTTTCCCATGGAAAATGGCCTCTCTTTGCACCTTCTCCGCCTGGCCAACAGAGGGCGCCAAAGAGAAATTTGGCCAACTTTGCTGGATTTCTATTAAACTAAAGCTGACAGCAAATAGGTCCGGCAAATATTGAATGCCCCAAAAGGCCAGCTTTCAACTTATACCCAGGCCCTAGGGAAAGGACTGCTTCTTCCATCAAACAATGGACTCTCTTTGTGCCTAACCGGCCTCAATGGCAAAGGGCCCCATTCAGGAAATTGGCAATTTTTGCAGGTTTTCTGGATTAAAAAAAGCTGCCAGCAACTAGGAACCTGCACGTCCTTAAAGCTCCAAAGGCCAGCTTGAAACTGACACCCAGACTCTGGGGAAATGACATCTTTTTCCCACGGAAAATGGCCTCAGTTCTCAGCCACTGACCTTGGCCAACACATGGTGTCAAGCTAGAATTTGGCATTTTTTGCTGGATTTCTCCATAAACCAAAGCTGCCAGCAACCAGGACGCTGCAAGTTCTTAAAGCCCCAAAGGCCAGCTTTAAACTGATACCCTGTCCCTGGGGAAATCACGTCTTTTTCCCATGGAAAATGGCCTCTCTTTGCACCTTCTCCGCCTGGCCAACAGAGGGCGCCAAAGAGAAAATTGGCCAACTTTGCTGGATTTCTACATAAACTAAAGCTGAGAGCAACTAGATCCTGCAAGTATTGAATGCCCGAAAAGGCCAGCTTTCAACTTATACCCAGGTCCTAGTGAAATTACTGCTTCTTCCGTCAAAAATGGACTCTCTTTGTGCCTAACCAGCCAGGGTGACAGAGGGCCCCATTCAGGAAATTGGCAATCTTTGCAGGTTTTCTGGATTAAAAAAAGCTGCCAGCAACTAGGAACCTGCACGTCCTTAAAGCTCCAAAGGCCAGCTTGAAACTGACACCCAGACTCTGGGGAAATGACATCTTTTTCCCACGGAAAATGGCCTCAGTTCTCAGCCACTGACCCTGGCCAACACATGGGGTCAAGCAAGAAATTGGCAATATTTGCTCAATTTTTCCATAAACAAAATCTGCCAACAACCAGTACGCTGCACGTTCTTAAAGTCCCAAAGGCTAGCTTTAAGTTGATACCCAGTCCCTGGGGAAATCACGTCTTTTTCCCCCAGAAAATGGCCTCTCTTTGCACCTTCTCCGCATGGCCAACATAGGGCGCCAAAGAGAAAATTGGCCAACTTTGCTGGATTTCTATTAAACTAAAGCTGACAGCAACTGGGACCGGCAAATATTGAATGCCCCAAAAGGCCAGCTTTCAACTTATACCCAGGCCCTAGGGAAAGGACTGCTTCTTCCATCCAAAAATGGCCTCTCTTTGTGCCTTACCGGCCAGGTTACCAGAGGGCCCCATTCAGGAAATTGGCAATTTTTGCAGGTTTTCTGGATTAAAAAAAGCTGCCAGCAACTAGGAACCTGCACGTCCTTAAAGCTCCAAAGGCCAGCTTGAAACTGACACCCAGACTCTGGGGAAATGACATCTTTTTCCCATGGAAAATGGCCTCAGTTCTCAGCCACTGACCGTGACCAACACATGGTGTCAAGCTAGAAATTGGCAATTTTTCCTCTATTTTTCCATAAACGAAAGCTGCCAGCAACCAGGACGCTGCAAGTTCTTAAAGCCCCAAAGGCCAGCTTTAAGCTGATACCCAGTCCCTGGGGAAATGACGTCATTTTCCCCCAGAAAATGGCCTCTCTTTGCACCTTCTCCGCATGGCCAACAGGGGGCACCAAAGAGAAAATTGGCCAACTTTGCTGGATTTCTACATAAACGAATGCTGAGAGCAACTAGATCCTGCAAGTATTGAATGCCCCAAAAGGCCAGCTTTCAACTTATACCCAGGCCCTAGGGAAAGGACTGCTTCTTCCATCCAAAAATGGACTCTCTTTGTGCCTAACCAGCCAGGTTAACAGAGGGCCCCATTCAGGAAATTGGCAATTTTTGCAGGTTTTCTGGATAAAAAAAAGATGCCAGCAACTAGGAACCTGCACGTCCTTAAAGCTCCAAAGGCCAGCTTGAAACTGACACCCAGACTCTGGGGAAATGACATCTTTTTCCCACGGAAAATGGCCTCAGTTCTCAGCCACTGACCTTGGCCAACACAGGGTGTCAAGCTAGAATTTGGCATTTTTTGCTCTATTTCTCCAAAAACAAAAGCTGCCAGCAACCAAGACGCTGCAAGTTCTTAAAGCCCCAAAGGCCAGCTTTAAACTGATACCCTGACCCTGGGGAAATCACGTCTTTTTCCCCCAGAAAATGGCCTCTCTTTGCACCTTCTCCGCATGGCCGACAGAGGGCGCCAAAGAGAAAATTGGCCAACTTTGCTGGATTTCTATTAAACTAAAGCTGAGAGCAACTAGATCCTGCAAGTATTGAATGCCCCAAAAGGCCAGCTTTCAACTTATACCCAGGTCCTAGTGAAATTACTGCTTCTTCCATCCAAAAATGGACTCTCTTTGTGCCTAACCAGCCAGGTTGACAGAGGGCCCCATTCAGGAAATTGGCAATTTTTGCAGGTTTTCTGGATTAAAAAAAGATGCCAGCAACTAGGAACCTGCACGTCCTTAAAGCTCCAAAGGCCAGCTTGAAACTGACACCCAGACTCTGGGGAAATGACATCTTTTTCCCACGGAAAATGGCCTCAGTTCTCAGCCACTGACCCTGGCCAACACATGGGGTCAAGCAAGAAATTGGCAATATTTGCTCAATTTTTCCATAAACAAAATCTGCCAACAACCAGTACGCTGCACGTCCTTAAAGTCCCAAAGGCTAGCTTTAAGTTGATACCCAGTCCCTGGGGAAATCACGTCTTTTTCCCCCAGAAAATGGCCTCTCTTTGCACCTTCTCCGCATGGCCAACATAGGGCGCCAAAGAGAAAATTGGCCAACTTTGCTGGATTTCTACATAAACTAAAGCTGAGAGCAGCTAGATCCTGCAAGTATTGAATGCCCCAAAAGGCCAGCTTTCAACTTATACACAGGGCCTAGGGAAAGGACTGCTTCTTCCGTCAAAAACTGGACTCTCTTTGTGCCTAACCAGCCAGGTTGACAGAGGGCCCCATTCAGGAAATTGGCAATTTTTGCAGGTTTTCTGGATTAAAAAAAGCTGCCAGCAACTAGGAACCTGCACGTCCTTAAAGCTCCAAAGGCCAGCTTGAAACTGACACCCAGACTCTGGGGAAATGACATCTTTTTCCCACGGAAAATGGCCTCAGTTCTCAGCCACTGACCCTGGCCAACACATGGGGTCAAGCAAGAAATTGGCAATATTTGCTCAATTTTTCCATAAACAAAATCTGCCAACAACCAGTACGCTGCACGTCCTTAAAGTCCCAAAGGCTAGCTTTAAGTTGATACCCAGTCCCTGGGGAAATCACGTCTTTTTCCCCCAGAAAATGGCCTCTCTTTGCACCTTCTCCGCCTGGCCAACATAGGGCGCCAAAGAGAAAATTGGCCAACTTTGCTGGATTTCTATTAAACTAAAGCTGACAGCAACTAGGACCGGCAAATATTGAATGCCCCAAAAGGCCAGCTTTCATCTTATACCCAGGCCCTAGGGAAAGGACTGCTTCTTCCATCAAAAAATGGACTCTCTTTGTGCCTTACCGGCCAGGTTGACAGAGGGCCACATTCAGGAAATTGGCAATTTTTGCAGGTTTTCTGGATTAAAAAAAGCTGCCAGCAACTAGGAACCTGCACGTCCTTAAAGCTCCAAAGGCCAGCTTGAAACTGACACCCAGACTCTGGGGAAATGACATCTTTTTCCCACGGAAAATGGCCTCAGTTCTCAGCCACTGACCCTGGCCAACACATGGGGTCAAGCAAGAAATTGGCAATATTTGCTCAATTTTTCCATAAACAAAATCTGCCAACAACCAGTACGCTGCACATTCTTAAAGTCCCAAAGGCTAGCTTTAAGTTGATACCCAGTCCCTGGATGAAATCACGTCTTTTTCCCATGGAAAATGGCCTCTCTTTGCACCTTCTCCGCCTGGCCAACAGAGGGCGCCAAAGAGAAATTTGGCCAACTTTGCTGGATTTCTATTAAACTAAAGCTGACAGCAAATAGGTCCAGCAAATATTGAAAACCCCAAAAGGCCAGCTTTCAACTTATACCCAGGCCCTAGGGAAAGGACTGCTTCTTCCATCCAAAAATGGACTCTCTTTGTGCCTAACCGGCCTCAATGGCAAAGGGCCCCATTCAGGAAATTGGCAATTTTTGCAGGTTTTCTGGATTAAAAAAAGCTGCCAGCAACTAGGAACCTGCACGTCCTTAAAGCTCCAAAGGCCAGCTTGAAACTGACACCCAGACTCTGGGGAAATGACATCTTTTTCCCACGGAAAATGGCCTCAGTTCTCAGCCACTGACCTTGGCCAACACATGGTGTCAAGCTAGAATTTGGCATTTTTTGCTGGATTTCTCCATAAACCAAAGCTGCCAGCAACCAGGACGCTGCAAGTTCTTAAAGCCCCAAAGGCCAGATTTAAACTGATACCCTGACCCTGGGGAAATCACGTCTTTTTCCCCCAGAAAATGGCCTCTCTTTGCACCTTCTCCGCCTGGCCGACAGAGGGCGCCAAAGAGAAAATTGGCCAACTTTGCTGGATTTCTACATAAACTAAAGCTGAGAGCAACTAGATCCTGCAAGTATTGAATGCCCCAAAAGGCCAGCTTTCAACTTATACCCAGGTCCTAGTGAAATTACTGCTTCTTCCGTCAAAAATGGACTCTCTTTGTGCCTAACCAGCCAGGGTGACAGAGGGCCCCATTCAGGAAATTGGCAATTTTTGCAGGTTTTCTGGATTAAAAAAAGCTGCCAGCAACTAGGAACCTGCACGTCCTTAAAGCTCCAAAGGCCAGCTTGAAACTGACACCCAGACTCTGGGGAAATGACATCTTTTTCCCACGGAAAATGGCCTCAGTTCTCAGCCACTGACCCTGGCCAACACATGGGGTCAAGCAAGAAATTGGCAATATTTGCTCAATTTTTCCATAAACAAAATCTGCCAACAACCAGTACGCTGCACGTTCTTAAAGTCCCAAAGGCTAGCTTTAAGTTGATACCCAGTCCCTGGGGAAATCACGTCTTTTTCCCCCAGAAAATGGCCTCTCTTTGCACCTTCTCCGCATGGCCAACATAGGGCGCCAAAGAGAAAATTGGCCAACTTTGCTGGATTTCTATTAAACTAAAGCTGAGAGCAACTAGGACCGGCAAATATTGAATGCCCCAAAAGGCCAGCTTTCAACTTATACCCAGGCCCTAGGGAAAGGACTGCTTCTTCCATCCAAAAATGGCCTCTCTTTGTGCCTTACCGGCCAGGTTACCAGAGGGCCCCATTCAGGAAATTGGCAATTTTTGCAGGTTTTCTGGATTAAAAAAAGCTGCCAGCAACTAGGAACCTGCACGTCCTTAAAGCTCCAAAGGCCAGCTTGAAACTGACACCCAGACTCTGGGGAAATGACATCTTTTTCCCATGGAAAATGGCCTCAGTTCTCAGCCACTGACCGTGACCAACACATGGTGTCAAGCTAGAAATTGGCAATTTTTCCTCTATTTTTCCATAAACGAAAGCTGCCAGCAACCAGGACGCTGCAAGTTCTTAAAGCCCCAAAGGCCAGCTTTAAGCTGATACCCAGTCCCTGGGGAAATGACGTCATTTTCCCCCAGAAAATGGCTTCTCTTTGCACCTTCTCCGCATGGCCAACAGGGGGCGCCAAAGAGAAAATTGGCCAACTTTGCTGGATTTCTACATAAACGAATGCTGAGAGCAACTAGATCCTGCAAGTATTGAATGCCCCAAAAGGCCAGCTTTCAACTTATACCCAGGCCCTAGGGAAAGGACTGCTTCTTCCATCCAAAAATGGACTCTCTTTGTGCCTAACCAGCCAGGTTAACAGAGGGCCCCATTCAGGAAATTGGCAATTTTTGCAGGTTTTCTGGATAAAAAAAAGCTGCCAGCAACTAGGAACCTGCACGTCCTTAAAGCTCCAAAGGCCAGCTTGAAACTGACACCCAGACTCTGGGGAAATGACATCTTTTTCCCACGGAAAATGGCCTCAGTTCTCAGCCACTGACCTTGGCCAACACAGGGTGTCAAGCTAGAATTTGGCATTTTTTGCTCTATTTCTCCAAAAACAAAAGCTGCCAGCAACCAAGACGCTGCAAGTTCTTAAAGCCCCAAAGGCCAGCTTTAAACTGATACCCTGACCCTGGGGAAATCACGTCTTTTTCCCCCAGAAAATGGCCTCTCTTTGCACCTTCTCCGCATGGCCGACAGAGGGCGCCAAAGAGAAAATTGGCCAACTTTGCTGGATTTCTATTAAACTAAAGCTGAGAGCAACTAGATCCTGCAAGTATTGAATGCCCCAAAAGGCCAGCTTTCAACTTATACCCAGGTCCTAGTGAAATTACTGCTTCTTCCATCCAAAAATGGCCTCTCTTTGTGCCTAACCGGCCTCGTCGACAGAGGGCCCCATTCAGGAAATTGGCAATTTTTGCAGGTTTTCTGGATTAAAAAAAGCTGCCAGCAACTAGGAACCTGCACGTCCTTAAAGCTCCAAAGGCCAGCTTGAAACTGACACCCAGACTCTGGGGAAATGACATCTTTTTCCCACGGAAAATGGCCTCAGTTCTCAGCCACTGACCTTGGCCAACACAGGGTGTCAAGCTAGAATTTGGCATTTTTTGCTCTATTTCTCCAAAAACAAAAGCTGCCAGCAACCAAGACGCTGCAAGTTCTTAAAGCCCCAAAGGCCAGCTTTAAACTGATACCCTGACCCTGGGGAAATCACGTCTTTTTCCCCCAGAAAATGGCCTCTCTTTGCACCTTCTCCGCATGGCCGACAGAGGGCGCCAAAGAGAAAATTGGCCAACTTTGCTGGATTTCTATTAAACTAAAGCTGAGAGCAACTAGATCCTGCAAGTATTGAATGCCCCAAAAGGCCAGCTTTCAACTTATACCCAGGTCCTAGTGAAATTACTGCTTCTTCCATCCAAAAATGGCCTCTCTTTGTGCCTAACCGGCCTCGTCGACAGAGGGCCCCATTCAGGAAATTGGCAATTTTTGCAGGTTTTCTGGATTAAAAAAAGCTGCCAGCAACTAGGAACCTGCACGTCCTTAAAGCTCCAAAGGCCAGCTTGAAACTGACACCCAGACTCTGGGGAAATGACATCTTTTTCCCACGGAAAATGGCCTCAGTTCTCAGCCACTGACCCTGGCCAACACATGGGGTCAAGCAAGAAATTGGCAATATTTGCTCAATTTTTCCATAAACAAAATCTGCCAACAACCAGTACGCTGCACGTCCTTAAAGTCCCAAAGGCTAGCTTTAAGTTGATACCCAGTCCCTGGGGAAATCACGTCTTTTTCCCCCAGAAAATGGCCTCTCTTTGCACCTTCTCCGCATGGCCAACATAGGGCGCCAAAGAGAAAATTGGCCAACTTTGCTGGATTTCTATTAAACTAAAGCTGAGAGCAACTAGGACCGGCAAATATTGAATGCCCCAAAAGGCCAGCTTTCAACTTATACCCAGGCCCTAGGGAAAGGACTGCTTCTTCCATCCAAAAATGGCCTCTCTTTGTGCCTTACCGGCCAGGTTACCAGAGGGTCACATTCAGGAAATTGGCAATTTTTGCAGGTTTTCTGGATTAAAAAAAGCTGCCAGCAACTAGGAACCTGCACGTCCTTAAAGCTCCAAAGGCCAGCTTGAAACTGACACCCAGACTCTGGGGAAATGACATCTTTTTCCCATGGAAAATGGCCTCAGTTCTCAGCCACTGACCTTGGCCAACACATGGTGTCAAGCTAGAAATTGGCAATTTTTCCTCTATTTTTCCATAAACGAAAGCTGCCAGCAACCAGGACGCTGCAAGTTCTTAAAGCCCCAAAGGCCAGCTTTAAGCTGATACCCAGTCCCTGGGGAAATGACGTCATTTTCCCCCAGAAAATGGCCTCTCTTTGCACCTTCTCCGCATGGCCAACAGGGGGCGCCAAAGAGAAAATTGGCCAACTTTGCTGGATTTCTACATAAACTAAAGCTGAGAGCAACTAGATCCTGCAAGTATTGAATGCCCCAAAAGGCCAGCTTTCAACTTATACCCAGGCCCTAGGGAAAGGACTGCTTCTTCCATCCAAAAATGGACTCTCTTTGTGCCTAACCAGCCAGGTTAACAGAGGGCCCCATTCAGGAAATTGGCAATTTTTGCAGGTTTTCTGGATTAAAAAAAGCTGCCAGCAACTAGGAACCTGCACGTCCTTAAAGCTCCAAAGGCCAGCTTGAAACTGACACCCAGACTCTGGGGAAATGACATCTTTTTCCCACGGAAAATGGCCTCAGTTCTCAGCCACTGACCTTGGCCAACACAGGGTGTCAAGCTAGAATTTGGCATTTTTTGCTCTATTTCTCCAAAAACAAAAGCTGCCAGCAACCAAGACGCTGCAAGTTCTTAAAGCCCCAAAGGCCAGCTTTAAACTGATACCCTGACCCTGGGGAAATCACGTCTTTTTCCCCCAGAAAATGGCCTCTCTTTGCACCTTCTCCGCCTGGCCAACATTGGGCGCCAAAGAGAAAATTGGCCAACTTTGCTGGATTTCTATTAAACTAAAGCTGAGAGCAACTAGATCCTGCAAGTATTGAATGCCCCAAAAGGCCAGCTTTCAACTTATACCCAGGTCCTAGTGAAATTACTGCTTCTTCCATCCAAAAATGGACTCTCTTTGTGCCTAACCAGCCAGGTTGACAGAGGGCCCCATTCAGGAAATTGGCAATTTTTGCAGGTTTTCTGGATTAAAAAAAGCTGCCAGCAACTAGGAACCTGCACGTCCTTAAAGCTCCAAAGGCCAGCTTGAAACTGACACCCAGACTCTGGGGAAATGACATCTTTTTCCCACGGAAAATGGCCTCAGTTCTCAGCCACTGACCCTGGCCAACACATGGGGTCAAGCAAGAAATTGGCAATATTTGCTCAATTTTTCCATAAACAAAATCTGCCAACAACCAGTACGCTGCACGTCCTTAAAGTCCCAAAGGCTAGCTTTAAGTTGATACCCAGTCCCTGGGGAAATCACGTCTTTTTCCCCCAGAAAATGGCCTCTCTTTGCACCTTCTCCGCATGGCCAACATAGGGCGCCAAAGAGAAAATTGGCCAACTTTGCTGGATTTCTATTAAACTAAAGCTGAGAGCAACTAGGACCGGCAAATATTGAATGCCCCAAAAGGCCAGCTTTCAACTTATACCCAGGCCCTAGGGAAAGGACTGCTTCTTCCATCAAAAAATGGACTCTCTTTGTGCCTAACCGGCCTCAATGGCAAAGGGCCCCATTCAGGAAATTGGCAATTTTTGCAGGTTTTCTGGATTAAAAAAAGCTGCCAGCAACTAGGAACCTGCACGTCCTTAAAGCTCCAAAGGCCAGCTTGAAACTGACACCCAGACTCTGGGGAAATGACATCTTTTTCCCACGGAAAATGGCCTCAGTTCTCAGCCACTGACCTTGGCCAACACAGGGTGTCAAGCTAGAAATTGGCATTTTTTGCTGGATTTCTCCATAAACCAAAGCTGCCAGCAACCAGGACGCTGCAAGTTCTTAAAGCCCCAAAGGCCAGATTTAAACTGATACCCAGTCCCTGGGGAAATCACGTCTTTTTCCCCCAGAAAATGGCCTCTCTTTGCACCTTCTCCGCATGGCCGACAGAGGGCGCCAAAGAGAAAATTGGCCAACTTTGCTGGATTTCTACATAAACTAAAGCTGAGAGCAGCAAGATCCTGCAAGTATTGAATGCCCCAAAAGGCCAGCTTTCAACTTATACACAGGGCCTAGGGAAAGGACTGCTTCTTCCGTCAAAAACTGGACTCTCTTTGTGCCTAACCAGCCAGGTTGACAGAGGGCCCCATTCAGGAAATTGGCAATTTTTGCAGGTTTTCTGGATTAAAAAAAGCTGCCAGCAACTAGGAACCTGCACGTCCTTAAAGCTCCAAAGGCCAGCTTGAAACTGACACCCAGACTCTGGGGAAATGACATCTTTTTCCCACGGAAAATGGCCTCAGTTCTCAGCCACTGACCCTGGCCAACACATGGGGTCAAGCAAGAAATTGGCAATATTTGCTCAATTTTTCCATAAACAAAATCTGCCAACAACCAGTACGCTGCACGTCCTTAAAGTCCCAAAGGCTAGCTTTAAGTTGATACCCAGTCCCTGGGGAAATCACGTCTTTTTCCCCCAGAAAATGGCCTCTCTTTGCACCTTCTCCGCCTGGCCAACATAGGGCGCCAAAGAGAAAATTGGCCAACTTTGCTGGATTTCTATTAAACTAAAGCTGACAGCAACTAGGACCGGCAAATATTGAATGCCCCAAAAGGCCAGCTTTCAACTTATACCCAGGCCCTAGGGAAAGGACTGCTTCTTCCATCCAAAAATGGACTCTCTTTGTGCCTTACCGGCCAGGTTGACAGAGGGCCACATTCAGGAAATTGGCAATTTTTGCAGGTTTTCTGGATTAAAAAAAGCTGCCAGCAACTAGGAACCTGCACGTCCTTAAAGCTCCAAAGGCCAGCTTGAAACTGACACCCAGACTCTGGGGAAATGACATCTTTTTCCCACGGAAAATGGCCTCAGTTCTCAGCCACTGACCCTGGCCAACACATGGGGTCAAGCAAGAAATTGGCAATATTTGCTCAATTTTTCCATAAACAAAATCTGCCAACAACCAGTACGCTGCACATTCTTAAAGTCCCAAAGGCTAGCTTTAAGTTGATACCCAGTCCCTGGGGAAATCACGTCTTTTTCCCATGGAAAATGGCCTCTCTTTGCACCTTCTCCGCCTGGCCAACAGAGGGCGCCAAAGAGAAATTTGGCCAACTTTGCTGGATTTCTATTAAACTAAAGCTGACAGCAACTAGGTCCGGCAAATATTGAAAACCCCAAAAGGCCAGCTTTCAACTTATACCCAGGCCCTAGGGAAAGGACTGCTTCTTCCATCAAAAAATGGACTCTCTTTGTGCCTAACCGGCCTCAATGGCAAAGGGCCCCATTCAGGAAATTGGCAATTTTTGCAGGTTTTCTGGATTAAAAAAAGCTGCCAGCAACTAGGAACCTGCACGTCCTTAAAGCTCCAAAGGCCAGCTTGAAACTGACACCCAGACTCTGGGGAAATGACATCTTTTTCCCACGGAAAATGGCCTCAGTTCTCAGCCACTGACCTTGGCCAACACATGGTGTCAAGCTAGAATTTGGCATTTTTTGCTGGATTTCTCCATAAACCAAAGCTGCCAGCAACCAGGACGCTGCAAGTTCTTAAAGCCCCAAAGGCCAGCTTTAAACTGATACCCTGTCCCTGGGGAAATCACGTCTTTTTCCCCCAGAAAATGGCCTCTCTTTGCACCTTCTCCGCCTGGCCGACAGAGGGCGCCAAAGAGAAAATTGGCCAACTTTGCTGGATTTCTACATAAACTAAAGCTGAGAGCAACTAGATCCTGCAAGTATTGAATGCCCCAAAAGGCCAGCTTTCAACTTATACCCAGGTCCTAGTGAAATTACTGCTTCTTCCGTCAAAAATGGACTCTCTTTGTGCCTAACCAGCCAGGGTGACAGAGGGCCCCATTCAGGAAATTGGCAATTTTTGCAGGTTTTCTGGATTAAAAAAAGCTGCCAGCAACTAGGAACCTGCACGTCCTTAAAGCTCCAAAGGCCAGCTTGAAACTGACACCCAGACTCTGGGGAAATGACATCTTTTTCCCACGGAAAATGGCCTCAGTTCTCAGCCACTGACCCTGGCCAACACATGGGGTCAAGCAAGAAATTGGCAATATTTGCTCAATTTTTCCATAAACAAAATCTGCCAACAACCAGTACGCTGCACGTTCTTAAAGTCCCAAAGGCTAGCTTTAAGTTGATACCCAGTCCCTGGGGAAATCACGTCTTTTTCCCCCAGAAAATGGCCTCTCTTTGCACCTTCTCCGCATGGCCAACATAGGGCGCCAAAGAGAAAATTGGCCAACTTTGCTGGATTTCTATTAAACTAAAGCTGAGAGCAACTAGGACCGGCAAATATTGAATGCCCCAAAAGGCCAGCTTTCAACTTATACCCAGGCCCTAGGGAAAGGACTGCTTCTTCCATCCAAAAATGGCCTCTCTTTGTGCCTTACCGGCCAGGTTACCAGAGGGCCCCATTCAGGAAATTGGCAATTTTTGCAGGTTTTCTGGATTAAAAAAAGCTGCCAGCAACTAGGAACCTGCACGTCCTTAAAGCTCCAAAGGCCAGCTTGAAACTGACACCCAGACTCTGGGGAAATGACATCTTTTTCCCATGGAAAATGGCCTCAGTTCTCAGCCACTGACCGTGACCAACACATGGTGTCAAGCTAGAAATTGGCAATTTTTCCTCTATTTTTCCATAAACGAAAGCTGCCAGCAACCAGGACGCTGCAAGTTCTTAAAGCCCCAAAGGCCAGCTTTAAGCTGATACCCAGTCCCTGGGGAAATGACGTCATTTTCCCCCAGAAAATGGCCTCTCTTTGCACCTTCTCCGCATGGCCAACAGGGGGCGCCAAAGAGAAAATTGGCCAACTTTGCTGGATTTCTACATAAACGAATGCTGAGAGCAACTAGATCCTGCACGTATTGAATGCCCCAAAAGGCCAGCTTTCAACTTATACCCAGGCCCTAGGGAAATGACTGCTTCTTCCATCCAAAAATGGACTCTCTTTGTGCCTAACCAGCCAGGTTAACAGAGGGCCCCATTCAGGAAATTGGCAATTTTTGCAGGTTTTCTGGATAAAAAAAAGATGCCAGCAACTAGGAACCTGCACGTCCTTAAAGCTCCAAAGGCCAGCTTGAAACTGACACCCAGACTCTGGGGAAATGACATCTTTTTCCCACGGAAAATGGCCTCAGTTCTCAGCCACTGACCTTGGCCAACACAGGGTGTCAAGCTAGAATTTGGCATTTTTTGCTCTATTTCTCCAAAAACAAAAGCTGCCAGCAACCAAGACGCTGCAAGTTCTTAAAGCCCCAAAGGCCAGCTTTAAACTGATACCCTGACCCTGGGGAAATCACGTCTTTTTCCCCCAGAAAATGGCCTCTCTTTGCACCTTCTCCGCATGGCCGACAGAGGGCGCCAAAGAGAAAATTGGCCAACTTTGCTGGATTTCTATTAAACTAAAGCTGAGAGCAACTAGATCCTGCAAGTATTGAATGCCCCAAAAGGCCAGCTTTCAACTTATACCCAGGTCCTAGTGAAATTACTGCTTCTTCCATCCAAAAATGGCCTCTCTTTGTGCCTAACCGGCCTCGTCGACAGAGGGCCCCATTCAGGAAATTGGCAATTTTTGCAGGTTTTCTGGATTAAAAAAAGCTGCCAGCAACTAGGAACCTGCACGTCCTTAAAGCTCCAAAGGCCAGCTTGAAACTGACACCCAGACTCTGGGGAAATGACATCTTTTTCCCACGGAAAATGGCCTCAGTTCTCAGCCACTGACCCTGGCCAACACATGGGGTCAAGCAAGAAATTGGCAATATTTGCTCAATTTTTCCATAAACAAAATCTGCCAACAACCAGTACGCTGCACGTCCTTAAAGTCCCAAAGGCTAGCTTTAAGTTGATACCCAGTCCCTGGGGAAATCACGTCTTTTTCCCCCAGAAAATGGCCTCTCTTTGCACCTTCTCCGCATGGCCAACATAGGGCGCCAAAGAGAAAATTGGCCAACTTTGCTGGATTTCTATTAAACTAAAGCTGAGAGCAACTAGGACCGGCAAATATTGAATGCCCCAAAAGGCCAGCTTTCAACTTATACCCAGGCCCTAGGGAAAGGACTGCTTCTTCCATCCAAAAATGGCCTCTCTTTGTGCCTTACCGGCCAGGTTACCAGAGGGCCACATTCAGGAAATTGGCAATTTTTGCAGGTTTTCTGGATTAAAAAAAGCTGCCAGCAACTAGGAACCTGCACGTCCTTAAAGCTCCAAAGGCCAGCTTGAAACTGACACCCAGACTCTGGGGAAATGACATCTTTTTCCCATGGAAAATGGCCTCAGTTCTCAGCCACTGACCGTGGCCAACACATGGTGTCAAGCTAGAAATTGGCAATTTTTCCTCTATTTTTCCATAAATGAAAGCTGCCAGCAACCAGGACGCTGCAAGTTCTTAAAGCCCCAAAGGCCAGCTTTAAGCTGATACCCAGTCCCTGGGGAAATGACGTCATTTTCCCCCAGAAAATGGCCTCTCTTTGCACCTTCTCCGCATGGCCAACAGGGGGCGCCAAAGAGAAAATTGGCCAACTTTGCTGGATTTCTACATAAACGAATGCTGAGAGCAACTAGATCCTGCAAGTATTGAATGCCCCAAAAGGCCAGCTTTCAACTTATACCCAGGCCCTAGGGAAAGGACTGCTTCTTCCATCCAAAAATGGACTCTCTTTGTGCCTAACCAGCCAGGTTAACAGAGGGCCCCATTCAGGAAATTGGCAATTTTTGCAGGTTTTCTGGATTAAAAAAAGCTGCCAGCAACTAGGAACCTGCACGTCCTTAAAGCTCCAAAGGCCAGCTTGAAACGGACACCCAGACTCTGGGGAAATGACATCTTTTTCCCACGGAAAATGGCCTCAGTTCTCAGCCACTGACCCTGGCCAACACATGGGGTCAAGCAAGAAATTGGCAATATTTGCTCAATTTTTCCATAAACAAAATCTGCCAACAACCAGTACGCTGCACGTCCTTAAAGTCCCAAAGGCTAGCTTTAAGTTGATACCCAGTCCCTGGGGAAATCACATCTTTTTCCCCCAGAAAATGGCCTCTCTTTGCACCTTCTCCGCATGGCCAACATAGGGCGCCAAAGAGAAAATTGGCCAACTTTGCTGGATTTCTATTAAACTAAAGCTGACAGCAACTAGGACCGGCAAATATTGAATGCCCCAAAAGGCCAGCTTTCAACTTATACCCAGGCCCTAGGGAAAGGACTGCTTCTTCCGTCAAAAAATGGCCTCTCTTTGTGCCTAACCAGCCAGGTTGACAGAGGGCCCCATTCAGGAAATTGGCAATTTTTGCAGGTTTTCTGGATTAAAAAAAGCTGCCAGCAACTAGGAACCTGCACGTCCTTAAAGCTCCAAAGGCCAGCTTGAAACTGACACCCAGACTCTGGGGAAATGACATCTTTTTCCCACGGAAAATGGCCTCAGTTCTCAGCCACTGACCTTGGCCAACACAGGGTGTCAAGCTAGAAATTGGCATTTTTTGCTGGATTTCTCCATAAACCAAAGCTGCCAGCAACCAGGACGCTGCAAGTTCTTAAAGCCCCAAAGGCTAGCTTTAAACTTATACCCTGACCCTGGGGAAATGACGTCTTTTTCCCCCAGAAAATGGCCACTCTTTGCACCTTCTCCGCATGGTCGACAGAGGGCGCCAAAGAGAAAATTGGCCAACTTTGCTGGATTTCTACATAAACGAAAGCTGACAGCAACTAGGTCCTGCAAGTATTGAATGCCCCAAAAGGCCAGCTTTCAACTTATACCCAGGTCCTAGTGAAATTACTGCTTCTTCCGTCAAAAAATGCACTCTCTTTGTGCCTAACAGGCCTCGTCGACAGAGGGCCCCATTCAGGAAATTGGCAATTTTTGCAGGTTTTCTGGATAAAAAAAAGATGCCAGCAACTAGGAACCTGCACGTCCTTAAAGCTCCAAAGGCCAGCTTGAAACTGACACCCAGACTCTGGGGAAATGACATCTTTTTCCCATGGAAAATGGCCTCAGTTCTCAGCCACTGACCCTGGCCAACACATGGGGTCAAGCAAGAAATTGGCAATATTTGCTCAATTTTTCCATAAACAAAATCTGCCAACAACCAGTACGCTGCACGTTCTTAAAGTCCCAAAGGCTAGCTTTAAGTTGATACCCAGTCCCTGGATTAAATCACGTCTTTTTCCCATGGAAAATGGCCTCTCTTTGCACCTTCTCCGCCTGGCCAACAGAGGGCGCCAAAGAGAAATTTGGCCAACTTTGCTGGATTTCTATTAAACTAAAGCTGACAGCAACTAGGACCGGCAAATATTGAATGCCCCAAAAGGCCAGCTTTCAACTTATACCCAGGCCCTAGGGAAAGGACTGCTTCTTCCATCAAAAAATGGACTCTCTTTGTGCCTAACCGGCCTCAATGGCAAAGGGCCACATTCAGGAAATTGGCAATTTTTGCAGGTTTTCTGGATTAAAAAAAGCTGCCAGCAACTAGGAACCTGCACGTCCTTAAAGCTCCAAAGGCCAGCTTTAAACTGACACCCAGACTCTGGGGAAATGACATCTTTTTCCCATGGAAAATGGCCTCAGTTCTCAGCCACTGACCTTGGCCAACACAGGGTGTCAAGCTAGAAATTGGCATTTTTTGCTGGATTTCTCCATAAACCAAAGCTGCCAGCAACCAGGACGCTGCAAGTTCTTAAAGCCCAAAGGCCAGATTTAAACTGATACCCTGTCCCTGGGGAAATCACGTCTTTTTCCCCCAGAAAATGGCCTCTCTTTGCACCTTCTCCGCCTGGCCGACAGAGGGCGCCAAAGAGAAATTTGGCCAACTTTGCTGGATTTCTACATAAACTAAAGCTGACAGCAACTAGATACTGCAAGTATTGAATGCCCCAAAAGGCCAGCTTTCAACTTATACCCAGGCCCTAGGGAAAGGACTGCTTCTTCCATCCAAAAATGGCCTCTCTTTGTGCCTTACCGGCCAGGTTACCAGAGGGCCCCATTCAGGAAATTGGCAATTTTTGCAGGTTTTCTGGATTAAAAAAAGCTGCCAGCAACTAGGAACCTGCACGTCCTTAAAGCTCCAAAGGCCAGCTTGAAACTGACACCCAGACTCTGGGGAAATGACATCTTTTTCCCATGGAAAATGGCCTCAGTTCTCAGCCACTGACCGTGACCAACACATGGTGTCAAGCTAGAAATTGGCAATTTTTCCTCTATTTTTCCATAAACGAAAGCTGCCAGCAACCAGGACGCTGCAAGTTCTTAAAGCCCCAAAGGCCAGCTTTAAGCTGATACCCAGTCCCTGGGGAAATGACGTCATTTTCCCCCAGAAAATGGCCTCTCTTTGCACCTTCTCCGCATGGCCAACAGGGGGCGCCAAAGAGAAAATTGGCCAACTTTGCTGGATTTCTACATAAACGAATGCTGAGAGCAACTAGATCCTGCAAGTATTGAATGCCCCAAAAGGCCAGCTTTCAACTTATACCCAGGCCCTAGGGAAAGGACTGCTTATTTCGTCAAAAAATGTACTCTCTTTGTGCCTAACCAGCCAGGTTAACAGAGGGCCCCATTCAGGAAATTGGCAATTTTTGCAGGTTTTCTGGATTAAAAAAAGCTGCCAGCAACTAGGAACCTGCACGTCCTTAAAGCTCCAAAGGCCAGCTTGAAACTGACACCCAGACTCTGGGGAAATGACATCTTTTTCCCACGGAAAATGGCCTCAGTTCTCAGCCACTGACCTTGGCCAACACAGGGTGTCAAGCTAGAATTTGGCATTTTTTGCTCAATTTCTCCAAAAACAAAAGCTGCCAGCAACCAAGACGCTGCAAGTTCTTAAAGCCCCAAAGGCCAGCTTTAAACTGATACCCTGTCCCTGGGGAAATCACGTCCTTTTCCCCCAGAAAATGGCCTCTCTTTGCACCTTCTCCGCATGGCCGACAGAGGGCGCCAAAGAGAAAATTGGCCAACTTTGCTGGATTTCTATTAAACTAAAGCTGAGAGCAACTAGATCCTGCAAGTATTGAATGCCCCAAAAGGCCAGCTTTCAACTTATACCCAGGCCCTAGGGAAAGGACTGCTTCTTCCATCCAAAAATGGCCTCTCTTTGTGCCTAACCGGCCTCGTCGACAGAGGGCCCCATTCAAGAAATTGGCAATTTTTGCAGGTTTTCTGGATTAAAAAAAGCTGCCAGCAACTAGGAACCTGCACGTCCTTAAAGCTCCAAAGGCCAGCTTGAAACTGACACCCAGACTCTGGGGAAATGACATCTTTTTCCCACGGAAAATGGCCTCAGTTCTCAGCCACTGACCCTGGCCAACACATGGGGTCAAGCAAGAAATTGGCAATATTTGCTCAATTTTTCCATAAACAAAATCTGCCAACAACCAGTACGCTGCACGTCCTTAAAGTCCCAAAGGCTAGCTTTAAGTTGATACCCAGTCCCTGGGGAAATCACGTCTTTTTCCCCCAGAAAATGGCCTCTCTTTGCACCTTCTCCGCATGGCCAACATAGGGCGCCAAAGAGAAAATTGGCCAACTTTGCTGGATTTCTATTAAACTAAAGCTGACAGCAACTAGGACCGGCAAATATTGAATGCCCCAAAAGGCCAGCTTTCAACTTATACCCAGGCCCTAGGGAAAGGACTGCTTCTTCCATCCAAAAATGGCCTCTCTTTGTGCCTAACCGGCCTCGTCGACAGAGGGCCCCGTTCAGGTAATTGGCAATTTTTGCAGGTTTTCTGGATAAAAAACAGCTGCCAGCAACTAGGAACCTGCACGTCCTTAAAGCTCCAAAGGCCAGCTTGAAACTGACACCCAGACTCTGGGGAAATGACACCTTTTTCCCACGGAAAATGGCCTCAGTTCTCAGCCACTGACCTTGGCCAACACAGGCTGTCAAGCTAGAATTTGGCATTTTTTGCTGGATTTCTCCATAAACCAAAGCTGCCAGCAACCAGGACGCTGCAAGTTCTTAAAGCCCCAAAGGCTAGCTTTAAACTGATACCCAGTCCCTGGGGAAATCACGTCTTTTTCCCCCAGAAAATGGCCTCTCTTTGCACCTTCTCGGCATGGCCGACAGAGGGCGCCAAAGAGAAAATTGGCCAACTTTGCTGGATTTCTACATAAACTAAAGCTGACAGCAACTAGATCCTGCAAGTATTGAATGCCCCAAAAGGCCAGCTTTCAACTTATACCCAGGTCCTAGTGAAATTACTGCTTCTTCCGTCAAAAAATGCACTCTCTTTGTGCCTAACAGGCCTCGTCGACAGAGGGCCCCATTCAGGAAATTGGCAATTTTTGCAGGTTTTCTGGATTAAAAAAAGCTGCCAGCAACTAGGAACCTGCACGTCCTTAAAGCTCCAAAGGCCAGCTTGAAACTGACACCCAGACTCTGGGGAAATGACATCTTTTTCCCATGGAAAATGGCCTCAGTTCTCAGCCACTGACCCTGGCCAACACATGGGGTCAAGCAAGAAACTGGCAATATTTGCTCAATTTTTCCATAAACAAAATCTGCCAACAACCAGTACGCTGCACGTCCTTAAAGACCCAAAGGCTAGCTTTAAGTTGATACCCAGTCCCTGGATGAAATCACGTCTTTTTCCCATGGAAAATGGCCTCTCTTTGCACCTTCTCCGCCTGGCCAACAGAGGGCGCCAAAGAGAAATTTGGCCAACTTTGCTGGATTTCTATTAAACTAAAGCTGACAGCAACTAGGTCCGGCAAATATTGAAAACCCCAAAAGGCCAGCTTTAAACTTATACCCAGGCCCTAGGGAAAGGACTGCTTCTTCCATCAAACAATGGACTCTCTTTGTGCCTAACCGGCCTCAATGGCAAAGGGCCCCATTCAGGAAATTGGCAATTTTTGCAGGTTTTCTGGATTAAAAAAAGCTGCCAGCAACTAGGAACCTGCACGTCCTTAAAGCTCCAAAGGCCAGCTTGAAACTGACACCCAGACTCTGGGGAAATGACATCTTTTTCCCACGGAAAATGGCCTCAGTTCTCAGCCACTGACCGTGACCAACACATGGTGTCAAGCTAGAAATTGGCATTTTTTGCTGGATTTCTCCATAAACCAAAGCTGCCAGCAACCAGGACGCTGCAAGTTCTTAAAGCCCCAAAGGCCAGATTTAAACTGATACCCTGTCCCTGGGGAAATCACGTCTTTTTCCCCCAGAAAATGGCCTCTCTTTGCACCTTCACCGCATGGCCGACAGAGGGCGCCAAAGAGAAAATTGGCCAACTTTGCTGGATTTCTACATAAACTAAAGCTGAGAGCAGCTAGATCCTGCAAGTATTGAATGCCCCAAAAGGCCAGCTTTCAACTTATACACAGGGCCTAGGGAAAGGACTGCTTCTTCCGTCAAAAACTGGACTCTCTTTGTGCCTAACCAGCCAGGTTGACAGAGGGCCCCATTCAGGAAATTGGCAATTTTTGCAGGTTTTCTGGATAAAAAAAAGATGCCAGCAACTAGGAACCTGCACGTCCTTAAAGCTCCAAAGGCCAGCTTGAAACTGACACCCAGACTCTGGGGAAAAGACATCTTTTTCCCACGGAAAATGGCCTCAGTTCTCAGCCACTGACCCTGGCCAACACATGGGGTCAAGCAAGAAATTGGCAATATTTGCTCAATTTTTCCATAAACAAAATCTGCCAACAACCAGTACGCTGCACGTCCTTAAAGTCCCAAAGGCTAGCTTTAAGTTGATACCCAGTCCCTGGGGAAATCACGTCTTTTTCCCATGGAAAATGGCCTCTCTTTGCACCTTCTCCGCATGGCCAACATAGGGCGCCAAAGAGAAAATTGGCCAACTTTGCTGGATTTCTATTAAACTAAAGCTGACAGCAACTAGGACCGGCAAATATTGAATGCCCCAAAAGGCCAGCTTTCAACTTATACCCAGGCCCTAGGGAAAGGACTGCTTCTTCCATCCAAAAATGGCCTCTCTTTGTGCCTTACCGGCCAGGTTGACAGAGGGCCACAATCAGGAAATTGGCAATTTTTGCAGGTTTTCTGGATTAAAAAAAGCTGCCAGCAACTAGGAACCTGCACGTCCTTAAAGCTCCAAAGGCCAGCTTGAAACTGACACCCAGACTCTGGGGAAATGACATCTTTTTCCCACGGAAAATGGCCTCAGTTCTCAGCCACTGACCTTGGCCAACACATGGTGTCAAGCTAGAATTTGGCATTTTTTGCTGGATTTCTCCATAAACCAAAGCTGCCAGCAACCAGGACGCTGCAAGTTCTTAAAGCCCCAAAGGCCATATTTAAACTGATACCCTGTCCCTGGGGAAATCACGTCATTCTCCCCCAGAAAATGGCCTCTCTTTGCACCTTCTCCGCCTGGCCGACAGAGGGCGCCAAAGAGAATATTGGCCAACTTTGCTGGATTTCTACATAAACTAAAGCTGAGAGCAACTAGATCCTGCAAGTATTGAATGCCCCAAAAGGCCAGCTTTCAACTTATACCCAGGTCCTAGTGAAATTACTGCTTCTTCCGTCAAAAATGGACTCTCTTTGTGCCTAACCAGCCAGGGTGACAGAGGGCCCCATTCAGGAAATTGGCAATTTTTGCAGGTTTTCTGGATTAAAAAAAGCTGCCAGCAACTAGGAACCTGCACGTCCTTAAAGCTCCAAAGGCCAGCTTGAAACTGACACCCAGACTCTGGGGAAATGACATCTTTTTCCCACGGAAAATGGCCTCAGTTCTCAGCCACTGACCCTGGCCAACACATGGGGTCAAGCAAGAAATTGGCAATATTTGCTCAATTTTTCCATAAACAAAATCTGCCAACAACCAGTACGCTGCACGTCCTTAAAGTCCCAAAGGCTAGCTTTAAGTTGATACCCAGTCCCTGGGGAAATCACGTCTTTTTCCCCCAGAAAATGGCCTCTCTTTGCACCTTCTCCGCATGGCCAACATAGGGCGCCAAAGAGAAAATTGGCCAACTTTGCTGGATTTCTATTAAACTAAAGCTGACAGCAACTAGGACCGGCAAATATTGAATGCCCCAAAAGGCCAGCTTTCAACTTATACCCAGGCCCTAGGGAAAGGACTGCTTCTTCCATCCAAAAATGGCCTCTCTTTGTGCCTTACCGACCAGGTTACCAGAGGGCCACATTCAGGAAATTGGCAATTTTTGCAGGTTTTCTGGATTAAAAAAAGCTGCCAGCAACTAGGAACCTGCACGTCCTTAAAGCTCCAAAGGCCAGCTTGAAACTGACACCCAGACTCTGGGGAAATGACATCTTTTTCCCACGGAAAATGGCCTCAGTTCTCAGCCACTGACCCTGGCCAACACATGGGGTCAAGCAAGAAATTGGCAATATTTGCTCAATTTTTCCATAAACAAAATCTGCCAACAACCAGTACGCTGCACGTCCTTAAAGTCCCAAAGGCTAGCTTTAAGTTGATACCCAGTCCCTGGATGAAATCACGTCTTTTTCCCATGGAAAATGGCCTCTCTTTGCACCTTCTCCATCTGGCCAACAGAGGGCGCCAAAGAGAAATTTGGCCAACTTTGCTGGATTTCTATTAAACTAAAGCTGACAGCAAATAGGTCCGGCAAATATTGAATGCCCCAAAAGGCCAGCTTTCAACTTATACCCAGGCCCTAGGGAAAGGACTGCTTCTTCCATCAAACAATGGACTCTCTTTGTGCCTAACCGGCCTCAATGGCAAAGGGCCCCATTCAGGAAATTGGCAATTTTTGCAGGTTTTCTGGATTAAAAAAAGCTGCCAGCAACTAGGAACCTGCACGTCCTTAAAGCTCCAAAGGCCAGCTTGAAACTGACACCCAGACTCTGGGGAAATGACATCTTTTTCCCACGGAAAATGGCCTCAGTTCTCAGCCACTGACCTTGGCCAACACAGGGTGTCAAGCTAGAAATTGGCATTTTTTGCTGGATTTCTCCATAAACCAAAGCTGCCAGCAACCAGGACGCTGCGAGTTCTTAAAGCCCCAAAGGCCAGATTTAAACTGATACCCTGACCCTGGGGAAATCACGTCTTTTTCCCCCAGAAAATGGCCTCTCTTTGCACCTTCACCGCATGGCCGACAGAGGGCGCCAAAGAGAAAATTGGCCAACTTTGCTGGATTTCTACATAAACTAAAGCTGAGAGCAGCTAGATCCTGCAAGTATTGAATGCCCCAAAAGGCCAGCTTTCAACTTATACACAGGGCCTAGGGAAAGGACTGCTTCTTCCGTCAAAAACTGGACTCTCTTTGTGCCTAACCAGCCAGGTTGACAGAGGGCCCCATTCAGGAAATTGGCAATTTTTGCAGGTTTTCTGGATAAAAAAAAGATGCCAGCAACTAGGAACCTGCACGTCCTTAAAGCTCCAAAGGCCAGCTTGAAACTGACACCCAGACTCTGGGGAAATGACATCTTTTTCCCACGGAAAATGGCCTCAGTTCTCAGCCACTGACCCTGGCCAACACATGGGGTCAAGCAAGAAATTGGCAATATTTGCTCAATTTTTCCATAAACAAAATCTGCCAACAACCAGTACGCTGCACGTCCTTAAAGTCCCAAAGGCTAGCTTTAAGTTGATACCCAGTCCCTGGGGAAATCACGTCTTTTTCCCCCAGAAAATGGCCTCTCTTTGCACCTTCTCCGCA
Organism: Haemorhous mexicanus; assembly: GCF_027477595.1. Lineage (NCBI taxonomy): Eukaryota > Metazoa > Chordata > Aves > Passeriformes > Fringillidae > Haemorhous > Haemorhous mexicanus. Next base: position 6,940,621 of record NC_082365.1, on the reverse strand, counting down.
TGGCCAACATAGGGCGCCAAAGAGAAAATTGGCCAACTTTGCTGGATTTCTATTAAACTAAAGCTGACAGCAACTAGGACCGGCAAATATTGAATGCCCCAAAAGGCCAGCTTTCAACTTATACCCAGGCCCTAGGGAAAGGACTGCTTCTTCCATCCAAAAATGGACTCTCTTTGTGCCTTACCGGCCAGGTTGACAGAGGGCCACATTCAGGAAATTGGCAATTTTTGCAGGTTTTCTGGATTAAAAAAAGCTGCCAGCAACTAGGAACCTGCACGTCCTTAAAGCTCCAAAGGCCAGCTTGAAACTGACACCCAGACTCTGGGGAAATGACATCTTTTTCCCACGGAAAATGGCCTCAGTTCTCAGCCACTGACCCTGGCCAACACATGGGGTCAAGCAAGAAATTGGCAATATTTGCTCAATTTTTCCATAAACAAAATCTGCCAACAACCAGTACGCTGCACGTTCTTAAAGTCCCAAAGGCTAGCTTTAAGTTGATACCCAGTCCCTGGATGAAATCACGTCTTTTTCCCATGGAAAATGGCCTCTCTTTGCACCTTCTCCGCCTGGCCAACAGAGGGCGCCAAAGAGAAATTTGGCCAACTTTGCTGGATTTCTATTAAACTAAAGCTGACAGCAACTAGGTCCGGCAAATATTGAAAACCCCAAAAGGCCAGCTTTCAACTTATACCCAGGCCCTAGGGAAAGGACTGCTTCTTCCGTCAAAAAATGGACTCTCTTTGTGCCTAACCGGCCTCAATGGCAAAGGGCCCCATTCAGGAAATTGGCAATTTTTGCAGGTTTTCTGGATTAAAAAAAGCTGCCAGCAACTAGGAACCTGCACGTCCTTAAAGCTCCAAAGGCCAGCTTGAAACTGACACCCAGACTCTGGGGAAATGACATCTTTTTCCCACGGAAAATGGCCTCAGTTCTCAGCCACTGACCTTGGCCAACACATGGTGTCAAGCTAGAATTTGGCATTTTTTGCTGGATTTCTCCATAAACCAAAGCTGCCAGCAACCAGGACGCTGCAAGTTCTTAAAGCCCCAAAGGCCAGCTTTAAACTGATACCCTGTCCCTGGGGAAATCACGTCTTTTTCCCCCAGAAAATGGCCTCTCTTTGCACCTTCTCCGCCTGGCCGACAGAGGGCGCCAAAGAGAAAATTGGCCAACTTTGCTGGATTTCTACATAAACTAAAGCTGAGAGCAACTAGATCCTGCAAGTATTGAATGCCCCAAAAGGCCAGCTTTCAACTTATACCCAGGTCCTAGTGAAATTACTGCTTCTTCCGTCAAAAATGGACTCTCTTTGTGCCTAACCAGCCAGGGTGACAGAGGGCCACATTCAGGAAATTGGCAATTTTTGCAGGTTTTCTGGATTAAAAAAAGCTGCCAGCAACTAGGAACCTGCACGTCCTTAAAGCTCCAAAGGCCAGCTTGAAACTGACACCCAGACTCTGGGGAAATGACATCTTTTTCCCACGGAAAATGGCCTCAGTTCTCAGCCACTGACCCTGGCCAACACATGGGGTCAAGCAAGAAATTGGCAATATTTGCTCAATTTTTCCATAAACAAAATCTGCCAACAACCAGTACGCTGCACGTCCTTAAAGTCCCAAAGGCTAGCTTTAAGTTGATACCCAGTCCCTGGGGAAATCACGTCTTTTTCCCCCAGAAAATGGCCTCTCTTTGCACCTTCTCCGCATGGCCAACATAGGGCGCCAAAGAGAAAATTGGCCAACTTTGCTGGATTTCTATTAAACTAAAGCTGACAGCAACTAGGACCGGCAAATATTGAATGCCCCAAAAGGCCAGCTTTCAACTTATACCCAGGCCCTAGGGAAAGGACTGCTTCTTCCATCCAAAAATGGCCTCTCTTTGTGCCTTACCGGCCAGGTTACCAGAGGGCCACATTCAGGAAATTGGCAATTTTTGCAGGTTTTCTGGATTAAAAAAAGCTGCCAGCAACTAGGAACCTGCACGTCCTTAAAGCTCCAAAGGCCAGCTTGAAACTGACACCCAGACTCTGGGGAAATGACATCTTTTTCCCATGGAAAATGGCCTCAGTTCTCAGCTACTGACCCTGGCCAACACATGGGGTCAAGCAAGAAATTGGCAATATTTGCTCAATTTTTCCATAAACAAAATCTGCCAACAACCAGTACGCTGCACGTCCTTAAAGTCCCAAAGGCTAGCTTTAAGTTGATACCCAGTCCCTGGATGAAATCACGTCTTTTTCCCATGGAAAATGGCCTCTCTTTGCACCTTCTCCGCCTGGCCAACAGAGGGCGCCAAAGAGAAATTTGGCCAACTTTGCTGGATTTCTATTAAACTAAAGCTGACAGCAAATAGGTCCGGCAAATATTGAATGCCCCAAAAGGCCAGCTTTCAACTTATACCCAGGCCCTAGGGAAAGGACTGCTTCTTCCATCAAACAATGGACTCTCTTTGTGCCTAACCGGCCTCAATGGCAAAGGGCCCCATTCAGGAAATTGGCAATTTTTGCAGGTTTTCTGGATTAAAAAAAGCTGCCAGCAACTAGGAACCTGCACGTCCTTAAAGCTCCAAAGGCCAGCTTGAAACTGACACCCAGACTCTGGGGAAATGACATCTTTTTCCCACGGAAAATGGCCTCAGTTCTCAGCCACTGACCTTGGCCAACACAGGGTGCCAAGCTAGAAATTGGCATTTTTTGCTGGATTTCTCCATAAACCAAAGCTGCCAGCAACCAGGACGCTGCAAGTTCTTAAAGCCCCAAAGGCCAGATTTAAACTGATACCCTGTCCCTGGGGAAATCACGTCTTTTTCCCCCAGAAAATGGCCTCTCTTTGCACCTTCACCGCATGGCCGACAGAGGGCGCCAAAGAGAAAATTGGCCAACTTTGCTGGATTTCTACATAAACTAAAGCTGAGCGCAGCTAGATCCTGCAAGTATTGAATGCCCCAAAAGGCCAGCTTTCAACTTATACACAGGGCCTAGGGAAAGGACTGCTTCTTCCGTCAAAAAATGGACTCTCTTTGTGCCTAACCAGCCAGGTTGACAGAGGGCCCCATTCAGGAAATTGGCAATTTTTGCAGGTTTTCTGGATTAAAAAAAGATGCCAGCAACTAGGAACCTGCACGTCCTTAAAGCTCCAAAGGCCAGCTTGAAACTGACACCCAGACTCTGGGGAAATGACATCTTTTTCCCACGGAAAATGGCCTCAGTTCTCAGCCACTGACCCTGGCCAACACATGGGGTCAAGCAAGAAATTGGCAATATTTGCTCAATTTTTCCATAAACAAAATCTGCCAACAACCAGTACGCTGCACGTCCTTAAAGTCCCAAAGGCTAGCTTTAAGTTGATACCCAGTCCCTGGGGAAATCACGTCTTTTTCCCCCAGAAAATGGCCTCTCTTTGCACCTTCTCCGCATGGCCAACATAGGGCGCCAAAGAGAAAATTGGCCAACTTTGCTGGATTTCTATTAAACTAAAGCTGACAGCAACTAGGACCGGCAAATATTGAATGCCCCAAAAGGCCAGCTTTCAACTTATACCCAGGCCCTAGGGAAAGGACTGCTTCTTCCATCCAAAAATGGACTCTCTTTGTGCCTTACCGGCCAGGTTGACAGAGGGCCACATTCAGGAAATTGGCAATTTTTGCAGGTTTTCTGGATTAAAAAAAGCTGCCAGCAACTAGGAACCTGCACGTCCTTAAAGCTCCAAAGGCCAGCTTGAAACTGACACCCAGACTCTGGGGAAATGACATCTTTTTCCCACGGAAAATGGCCTCAGTTCTCAGCCACTGACCCTGGCCAACACATGGGGTCAAGCAAGAAATTGGCAATATTTGCTCAATTTTTCCATAAACAAAATCTGCCAACAACCAGTACGCTGCACGTTCTTAAAGTCCCAAAGGCTAGCTTTAAGTTGATACCCAGTCCCTGGATGAAATCACGTCTTTTTCCCATGGAAAATGGCCTCTCTTTGCACCTTCTCCGCCTGGCCAACAGAGGGCGCCAAAGAGAAATTTGGCCAACTTTGCTGGATTTCTATTAAACTAAAGCTGACAGCAACTAGGTCCGGCAAATATTGAATGCCCCAAAAGGCCAGCTTTCAACTTATACCCAGGCCCTAGGGAAAGGACTGCTTCTTCCATCAAAAAATGGACTCTCTTTGTGCCTAACCGGCCTCAATGGCAAAGGGCCCCATTCAGGAAATTGGCAATTTTTGCAGGTTTTCTGGATTAAAAAAAGCTGCCAGCAACTAGGAACCTGCACGTCCTTAAAGCTCCAAAGGCCAGCTTGAAACTGACACCCAGACTCTGGGGAAATGACATCTTTTTCCCACGGAAAATGGCCTCAGTTCTCAGCCACTGACCTTGGCCAACACATGGTGTCAAGCTAGAATTTGGCATTTTTTGCTGGATTTCTCCATAAACCAAAGCTGCCAGCAACCAGGACGCTGCAAGTTCTTAAAGCCCCAAAGGCCAGCTTTAAACTGATACCCTGTCCCTGGGGAAATCACGTCTTTTTCCCCCAGAAAATGGCCTCTCTTTGCACCTTCTCCGCCTGGCCGACAGAGGGCGCCAAAGAGAAAATTGGCCAACTTTGCTGGATTTCTACATAAACTAAAGCTGAGAGCAACTAGATCCTGCAAGTATTGAATGCCCCAAAAGGCCAGCTTTCAACTTATACCCAGGTCCTAGTGAAATTACTGCTTCTTCCGTCAAAAATGGACTCTCTTTGTGCCTAACCAGCCAGGGTGACAGAGGGCCCCATTCAGGAAATTGGCAATTTTTGCAGGTTTTCTGGATTAAAAAAAGCTGCCAGCAACTAGGAACCTGCACGTCCTTAAAGCTCCAAAGGCCAGCTTGAAACTGACACCCAGACTCTGGGGAAATGACATCTTTTTCCCACGGAAAATGGCCTCAGTTCTCAGCCACTGACCCTGGCCAACACATGGGGTCAAGCAAGAAATTGGCAATATTTGCTCAATTTTTCCATAAACAAAATCTGCCAACAACCAGTACGCTGCATGTTCTTAAAGTCCCAAAGGCTAGCTTTAAGTTGATACCCAGTCCCTGGGGAAATCACGTCTTTTTCCCCCAGAAAATGGCCTCTCTTTGCACCTTCTCCGCATGGCCAACATAGGGCGCCAAAGAGAAAATTGGCCAACTTTGCTGGATTTCTATTAAACTAAAGCTGACAGCAACTAGGACCGGCAAATATTGAATGCCCCAAAAGGCCAGCTTTCAACTTATACCCAGGCCCTAGGGAAAGGACTGCTTCTTCCATCCAAAAATGGCCTCTCTTTGTGCCTAACCGGCCAGGTTACCAGAGGGCCACATTCAGGAAATTGGCAATTTTTGCAGGTTTTCTGGATTAAAAAAAGCTGCCAGCAACTAGGAACCTGCACGTCCTTAAAGCTCCAAAGGCCAGCTTGAAACTGACACCCAGACTCTGGGGAAATGACATCTTTTTCCCATGGAAAATGGCCTCAGTTCTCAGCCACTGACCGTGGCCAACACATGGTGTCAAGCTAGAAATTGGCAATTTTTCCTCTATTTTTCCATAAACGAAAGCTGCCAGCAACCAGGACGCTGCAAGTTCTTAAAGCCCCAAAGGCCAGCTTTAAGCTGATACCCAGTCCCTGGGGAAATGACGTCATTTTCCCCCAGAAAATGGCCTCTCTTTGCACCTTCTCCGCATGGCCAACAGGGGGCGCCAAAGAGAAAATTGGCCAACTTTGCTGGATTTCTACATAAACGAATGCTGAGAGCAACTAGATCCTGCAAGTATTGAATGCCCCAAAAGGCCAGCTTTCAACTTATACCCAGGCCCTAGGGAAAGGACTGCTTCTTCCATCCAAAAATGGACTCTCTTTGTGCCTAACCAGCCAGGTTAACAGAGGGCCCCATTCAGGAAATTGGCAATTTTTGCAGGATTTCTGGATTAAAAAAAGCTGCCAGCAACTAGGAACCTGCACGTCCTTAAAGCTCCAAAGGCCAGCTTGAAACTGACACCCAGACTCTGGGGAAATGACATCTTTTTCCCACGGAAAATGGCCTCAGTTCTCAGCCACTGGCCTTGGCCAACACAGGGTGTCAAGCTAGAATTTGGCATTTTTTGCTCTATTTCTCCAAAAACAAAAGCTGCCAGCAACCAAGACGCTGCAAGTTCTTAAAGCCCCAAAGGCCAGCTTTAAACTGATACCCTGTCCCTGGGGAAATCACGTCTTTTTCCCCCTGAAAATGGCCTCTCTTTGCACCTTCTCCGCATGGCCGACAGAGGGCGCCAAAGAGAAAATTGGCCAACTTTGCTGGATTTCTATTAAACTAAAGCTGAGAGCAACTAGATCCTGCAAGTATTGAATGCCCCAAAAGGCCAGCTTTCAACTTATACCCAGGCCCTAGGGAAAGGACTGCTTCTTCCATCCAAAAATGGCCTCTCTTTGTGCCTAACCGGCCTCGTCGACAGAGGGCCCCATTCAAGAAATTGGCAATTTTTGCAGGTTTTCTGGATTAAAAAAAGCTGCCAGCAACTAGGAACCTGCACGTCCTTAAAGCTCCAAAGGCCAGCTTGAAACTGACACCCAGACTCTGGGGAAATGACATCTTTTTCCCACGGAAAATGGCCTCAGTTCTCAGCCACTGACCCTGGCCAACACATGGGGTCAAGCAAGAAATTGGCAATATTTGCTCAATTTTTCCATAAACAAAATCTGCCAACAACCAGTACGCTGCACGTCCTTAAAGTCCCAAAGGCTAGCTTTAAGTTGATACCCAGTCCCTGGGGAAATCACGTCTTTTTCCCCCAGAAAATGGCCTCTCTTTGCACCTTCTCCGCATGGCCAACATAGGGCGCCAAAGAGAAAATTGGCCAACTTTGCTGGATTTCTATTAAACTAAAGCTGACAGCAACTAGGACCGGCAAATATTGAATGCCCCAAAAGGCCAGCTTTCAACTTATACCCAGGCCCTAGGGAAAGGACTGCTTCTTCCGTCAAAAAATGGACTCTCTTTGTGCCTAACCAGCCAGGTTGACAGAGGGCCCCATTCAGGAAATTGGCAATTTTTGCAGGTTTTCTGGATTAAAAAAAGCTGCCAGCAACTAGGAACCTGCACGTCCTTAAAGCTTCAAAGGCCAGCTTGAAACTGACACCCAGACTCTGGGGAAATGACATCTTTTTCCCACGGAAAATGGCCTCAGTTCTCAGCCACTGACCTTGGCCAACACAGGGTGTCAAGCTAGAAATTGGCATTTTTTGCTGGATTTCTCCATAAACCAAAGCTGCCAGCAACCAGGACGCTGCAAGTTCTTAAAGCCCCAAAGGCTAGCTTTAAACTGATACCCTGACCCTGGGGAAATCACGTCTTTTTCCCCCAGAAAATGGCCACTCTTTGCACCTTCTCCGCATGGTCGACAGAGGGCGCCAAAGAGAAAATTGGCCAACTTTGCTGGATTTCTACATAAACGAAAGCTGACAGCAACTAGGTCCTGCAAGTATTGAATGCCCCAAAAGGCCAGCTTTCAACTTATACCCAGGTCCTAGTGAAATTACTGCTTCTTCCGTCAAAAAATGCACTCTCTTTGTGCCTAACAGGCCTCGTCGACAGAGGGCCCCATTCAGGAAATTGGCAATTTTTGCAGGTTTTCTGGATTAAAAAAAGATGCCAGCAACTAGGAACCTGCACGTCCTTAAAGCTCCAAAGGCCAGCTTGAAACTGACACCCAGACTCTGGGGAAATGACATCTTTTTCCCATGGAAAATGGCCTCAGTTCTCAGCCACTGACCCTGGCCAACACATGGGGTCAAGCAAGAAATTGGCAATATTTGCTCAATTTTTCCATAAACAAAATCTGCCAACAACCAGTACGCTGCACGTTCTTAAAGTCCCAAAGGCTAGCTTTAAGTTGATACCCAGTCCCTGGATGAAATCACGTCTTTTTCCCATGGAAAATGGCCTCTCTTTGCACCTTCTCCGCCTGGCCAACAGAGGGCGCCAAAGAGAAATTTGGCCAACTTTGCTGGATTTCTATTAAACTAAAGCTGACAGCAACTAGGACCGGCAAATATTGAAAACCCCAAAAGGCCAGCTTTCAACTTATACCCAGGCCCTAGGGAAAGGACTGCTTCTTCCATCAAAAAATGGACTCTCTTTGTGCCTAACCGGCCTCAATGGCAAAGGGCCACATTCAGGAAATTGGCAATTTTTGCAGGTTTTCTGGATTAAAAAAAGCTGCCAGCAACTAGGAACCTGCACGTCCTTAAAGCTCCAAAGGCCAGCTTTAAACTGACACCCAGACTCTGGGGAAATGACATCTTTTTCCCATGGAAAATGGCCTCAGTTCTCAGCCACTGACCTTGGCCAACACAGGGTGTCAAGCTAGAAATTGGCATTTTTTGCTGGATTTCTCCATAAACCAAAGCTGCCAGCAACCAGGACGCTGCAAGTTCTTAAAGCCCAAAGGCCAGATTTAAACTGATACCCTGTCCCTGGGGAAATCACGTCTTTTTCCCCCAGAAAATGGCCTCTCTTTGCACCTTCTCCGCCTGGCCGACAGAGGGCGCCAAAGAGAAATTTGGCCAACTTTGCTGGATTTCTACATAAACTAAAGCTGACAGCAACTAGATACTGCAAGTATTGAATGCCCCAAAAGGCCAGCTTTCAACTTATACCCAGGCCCTAGGGAAAGGACTGCTTCTTCCATCCAAAAATGGACTCTCTTTGTGCCTAACCGGCCTCAATGGCAAAGGGCCCCATTCAGGAAATTGGCAATTTTTGCAGGTTTTTTGGATTAAAAAAAGCTGCCAGCAACTAGGAACCTGCACGTCCTTAAAGCTCCAAAGGCCAGCTTGAAACTGACACCCAGACTCTGGGGAAATGACATCTTTTTCCCACGGAAAATGGCCTCAGTTCTCAGCCACTGACCTTTGCCAACACAGGGTGTCAAGCTAGAATTTGGCATTTTTTGCTGGATTTCTCCATAAACCAAAGCTGCCAGCAACCAGGACGCTGCAAGTTCTTAAAGCCCCAAAGGCCAGATTTAAACTGATACCCTGTCCCTGGGGAAATCACGTCTTTTTCCCCCAGAAAATGGCCTCTCTTTGCACCTTCTCCGCATGGCCGACAGAGGGCGCCAAAGAGAAAATTGGCCAACTTTGCTGGATTTCTATTAAACTAAAGCTGACAGCAACTAGGACCGGCAAATATTGAATGCCCCAAAAGGCCAGCTTTCAACTTATACCCAGGCCCTAGGGAAAGGACTGCTTCTTCCATCCAAAAATGGACTCTCTTTGTGCCTAACCGGCCTCAATGGCAAAGGGCCCCATTCAGGAAATTGGCAATTTTTGCAGGTTTTCTGGATTAAAAAAAGCTGCCAGCAACTAGGAACCTGCACGTCCTTAAAGCTCCAAAGGCCAGCTTGAAACTGACACCCAGACTCTGGGGAAATGACATCTTTTTCCCACGGAAAATGGCCTCAGTTCTCAGCCACTGACCTTGGCCAACACAGGGTGTCAAGCTAGAAATTGGCATTTTTTGCTGGATTTCTCCATAAACCAAAGCTGCCAGCAACCAGGACGCTGCAAGTTCTTAAAGCCCCAAAGGCCAGATTTAAACTGATACCCTGTCCCTGGGGAAATCACGTCTTTTTCCCCCAGAAAATGGCCTCTCTTTGCACCTTCTCCGCCTGGCCGACAGAGGGCGCCAAAGAGAAAATTGGCCAACTTTGCTGGATTTCTACATAAACTAAAGCTGAGAGCAACTAGATCCTGCAAGTATTGAATGCCCCAAAAGGCCAGCTTTCAACTTATACCCAGGTCCTAGTGAAATTACTGCTTCTTCCGTCAAAAAATGGACTCTCTTTGTGCCTAACCAGCCAGGTTGACAGAGGGCCCCATTCAGGAAATTGGCAATTTTTGCAGGTTTTCTGGATTAAAAAAAGCTGCCAGCAACTAGGAACCTGCACGTCCTTAAAGCTCCAAAGGCCAGCTTGAAACTGACACCCAGACTCTGGGGAAATGACATCTTTTTCCCACGGAAAATGGCCTCAGTTCTCAGCCACTGACCCTGGCCAACACATGGGGTCAAGCAAGAAATTGGCAATATTTGCTCAATTTTTCCATAAACAAAATCTGCCAACAACCAGTACGCTGCACGTCCTTAAAGTCCCAAAGGCTAGCTTTAAGTTGATACCCAGTCCCTGGGGAAATCACGTCTTTTTCCCCCAGAAAATGGCCTCTCTTTGCACCTTCTCCGCATGGCCAACATAGGGCGCCAAAGAGAAAATTGGCCAACTTTGCTGGATTTCTATTAAACTAAAGCTGACAGCAACTAGGACCGGCAAATATTGAAAACCCCAAAAGGCCAGCTTTCAACTTATACCCAGGCCCTAGGGAAAGGACTGCTTCTTCCATCAAAAAATGGACTCTCTTTGTGCCTAACCGGCCTCAATGGCAAAGGGCCACATTCAGGAAATTGGCAATTTTTGCAGGTTTTCTGGATTAAAAAAAGCTGCCAGCAACTAGGAACCTGCACGTCCTTAAAGCTCCAAAGGCCAGCTTGAAACTGACACCCAGACTCTGGGGAAATGACATCTTTTTCCCATGGAAAATGGCCTCAGTTCTCAGCCACTGACCTTGGCCAACACAGGGTGTCAAGCTAGAAATTGGCATTTTTTGCTGGATTTCTCCATAAACCAAAGCTGCCAGCAACCAGGACGCTGCAAGTTCTTAAAGCCCCAAAGGCCAGATTTAAACTGATACCCTGTCCCTGGGGAAATCACGTCTTTTTCCCCCAGAAAATGGCCTCTCTTTGCACCTTCTCCGCCTGGCCGACAGAGGGCGCCAAAGAGAAAATTGGCCAACTTTGCTGGATTTCTATTAAACTAAAGCTGAGAGCAACTAGATCCTGCAAGTATTGAATGCCCCAAAAGGCCAGCTTTCAACTTATACCCAGGTCCTAGTGAAATTACTGCTTCTTCCGTCAAAAAATGGACTCTCTTTGTGCCTAACCAGCCAGGTTGACAGAGGGCCCCATTCAGGAAATTGGCAATTTTTGCAGGTTTTCTGGATTAAAAAAAGCTGCCAGCAACTAGGAACCTGCACGTCCTTAAAGCTCCAAAGGCCAGCTTGAAACTGACACCCAGACTCTGGGGAAATGACATCTTTTTCCCACGGAAAATGGCCTCAGTTCTCAGCCACTGACCCTGGCCAACACATGGGGTCAAGCAAGAAATTGGCAATATTTGCTCAATTTTTCCATAAACAAAATCTGCCAACAACCAGTACGCTGCACGTCCTTAAAGTCCCAAAGGCTAGCTTTAAGTTGATACCCAGTCCCTGGGGAAATCACGTCTTTTTCCCCCAGAAAATGGCCTCTCTTTGCACCTTCTCCGCATGGCCAACATAGGGCGCCAAAGAGAAAATTGGCCAACTTTGCTGGATTTCTATTAAACTAAAGCTGACAGCAACTAGGACCGGCAAATATTGAATGCCCCAAAAGGCCAGCTTTCAACTTATACCCAGGCCCTAGGGAAAGGACTGCTTCTTCCATCCAAAAATGGCCTCTCTTTGTGCCTAACCGGCCTCGTCGACAGAGGGCCCCATTCAGGAAATTGGCAATTTTTGCAGGTTTTCTGGATTAAAAAAAGCTGCCAGCAACTAGGAACCTGCATGTCCTTAAAGCTCCAAAGGCCAGCTTGAAACTGACACCCAGACTCTGGGGAAATGACATCTTTTTCCCACAGAAAATGGCCTCAGTTCTCAGCCACTGACCTTGGCCAACACATGGGGTCAAGCTAGAAATTGGCAATATTTGCTCAATTTTTCCATAAACAAAATCTGCCAACAACCAGTAAACTGCACGTCCTTAAAGTCCCAAAGGCTAGCTTTAAGTTGATACCCAGTCCCTGGGGAAATCACGTCTTTTTCCCCCAGAAAATGGCCTCTCTTTGCACCTTCTCCGCATGGCCAACATAGGGCGCCAAAGAGAAAATTGGCCAACTTTGCTGGATTTCTATTAAACTAAAGCTGACAGCAACTAGGACCGGCAAATATTGAATGCCCCAAAAGGCCAGCTTTCAACTTATACCCAGGCCCTAGGGAAAGGACTGCTTCTTCCATCCAAAAATGGCCTCTCTTTGTGCCTTACCGGCCAGGTTACCAGAGGGCCACATTCAGGAAATTGGCAATTTTTGCAGGTTTTCTGGATTAAAAAAAGCTGCCAGCAACTAGGAACCTGCACGTCCTTAAAGCTCCAAAGGCCAGCTTGAAACTGACACCCAGACTCTGGGGAAATGACATCTTTTTCCCACGGAAAATGGCCTCAGTTCTCAGCCACTGACCTTGGCCAACACAGGGTGTCAAGCTAGAATTTGGCATTTTTTGCTGGATTTCTCCATAAACCAAAGCTGCCAGCAACCAGGACGCTGCAAGTTCTTAAAGCCCCAAAGGCCAGCTTTAAACTGATACCCTGACCCTGGGGAAATCACGTCTTTTGCCCCCAGAAAAGGGCCACTCTTTGCACCTTCTCCGCAAGGCCGACAGAGGGCGCCAAAGAGAAAATTGGCCAACTTTGCTGGATTTCTATATAAACTAAGCTGAGAGCAACTAGATCCTGCAAGTATTGAATGCCCCAAAAGGCCAGCTTTCAACTTATACCCAGGCCCTAGGGAAAGGACTGCTTCTTCCGTCAAAAAATGGACTCTCTTTGTTCCTAACCAGCCAGGTTGACAGAGGGCCCCATTCAGGAAATTGGCAATTTTTGCAGGTTTTCTGGATTAAAAAAAGCTGCCAGCAACTAGGAACCTGCACGTCCTTAAAGCTCCAAAGGCCAGCTTGAAACTGACACCCAGACTCTGGGGAAATGACATCTTTTTCCCATGGAAAATGGCCTCAGTTCTCAGCCACTGACCCTGGCCAACACATGGGGTCAAGCAAGAAATTGGCAATATTTGCTCAATTTTTCCATAAACAAAATCTGCCAACAACCAGTACGCTGCACGTCCTTAAAGTCCCAAAGGCTAGCTTTAAGTTGATACCCAGTCCCTGGGGAAATCACGTCTTTTTCCCATGGAAAATGGCCTCTCTTTGCACCTTCTCCGCATGGCCAACATAGGGCGCCAAAGAGAAAATTGGCCAACTTTGCTGGATTTCTATTAAACTAAAGCTGAGAGCAACTAGGACCGGCAAATATTGAATGCCCCAAAAGGCCAGCTTTCAACTTATACCCAGGCCCTAGGGAAAGGACTGCTTCTTCCATCCAAAAATGGACTCTCTTTGTGCCTAACCAGCCAGGTTGACAGAGGGCCACATTCAGGAAATTGGCAATTTTTGCAGGTTTTCTGGATTAAAAAAAGATGCCAGCAACTAGGAACCTGCACGTCCTTAAAGCTCCAAAGGCCAGCTTTAAACTGACACCCAGACTCTGGGGAAATGAAATCTTTTTCCCATGGAAAATGGCCTCAGTTCTCAGCCACTGACCTTGGCCAACACAGAGCGTCAAGCTGGAATTTGTCATTTTTTTACTGGATTTCTCCATAAACCAAAGCTGCCAACAACCAGTACGCTGCACAGTCTTAAAGCCCCAAAGGCCAGCATTAAGCTGATACCCTGTCCCTGGGGAAATCACGTCTTTTTCCCCCAGAAAATGGCCTCTCTTTGCACCTTCTCCGCATGGCCGACAGAGGACGCCACAGAGAAAATTGGCCAACTTTGCTGGATTTCTACATAAACGAAAGCGGAGAGCAAGTAGGTCCAGCAAGTACTGAATGCCCCAAAAGGCCATTTTCAACTTATACCCAGGCCCTAGGGAAATGACTGCTTCTTCCATCCAAAAATGGACTCTCTTTGTGCCTAACCGGCCAGGTTGACAGAGGGCCCCGTTCAGGAAATTGGCAATTTTTGCAGGTTTTCTGGATTAAAAAAAGCTGCCAGCAACTAGGAACCTGCATGTCCTTAAAGCTCCAAAGGCCAGCTATAAACTGACACCCAGACTCTGGGGAAATGACATCTTTTTCCCATGGAAAATGGCCTCAGTTCTCAGCCACTGACCTTGGCCAACACATGGTGTCAAGCTAGAATTTGGCCTTTTTTTACTGGATTTCTCCATAAACCAAAGCTGCCAGCAACCAGGACGCTGCAAGTTCTTAAAGCTCCAAAGGCCATCTTCAAACTGATACTCTGACCCTGCGGAAATGACGTCATTTTCCCCCAGAAAACGGCCTCTCTTTGCACCTTCTCCGCATGGCCGACAGAGGGCGCAAAAGAGAAAATTGGCCAACTTTGCTGGATTTCTATTAAACTAAAGCTGACAGCAACTAGGACCGGCAAATATTGAATGCCCCAAAAGGCCAGCTTTCAACTTATACCCAGGCCCTAGGGAAATGACTGCTTCTTCCATCCAAAAATGGACTCTCTCTGTGCCTAACCGGCCTCAATGGCAAAGGGCCCCATTCAGGAAATTGGCAATTTTTGCAGGTTTTCTGGATTAAAAAAAGATGCCAGCAACTAGGAACCTGCACGTCCTTAAAGCTCCAAAGGCCAGCTTGAAACTGACACCCAGACTCTGGGGAAATGACATCTTTTTCCCACGGAAAATGGCCTCAGTTCTCAGCCACTGACCTTGGCCAACACAGGGTGTCAAGCTAGAAATTGGCATTTTTTGCTGGATTTCTCCATAAACCAAAGCTGCCAGCAACCAGGACGCTGCAAGTTCTTAAAGCCCCAAAGGCCAGCTTTAAACTGATACCCTGACCCTGGGGAAATGACGTCTTTTTCCCCCAGAAAATGGCCTCTCTTTGCACCTTCTCCGCATGGCCGACAGAGGGCGCCAAAGAGAAAATTGGCCAACTTTGCTGAATTTCTACATAAACTAAAGCTGAGAGCAACTAGATCCTGCAAGTATTGAATGCCCCAAAAGGCCAGCTTTCAACTTATACCCAGGCCCTAGGGAAAGGACTGCTTCTTCCGTCAAAAAATGGACTCTCTTTGTGCCTAACCAGCCAGGTTGACAGAGGGCCACATTCAGGAAATTGGCAATTTTTGCAGGTTTTCTGGATTAAAAAAAGCTGCCAGCAACTAGGAACCTGCACGTCCTTAAAGCTCCAAAGGCCAGCTTGAAACTGACACCCAGACTCTGGGGAAATGACATCTTTTTCCCACGGAAAATGGCCTCAGTTCTCAGCCACTGACCCTGGCCAACACATGGGGTCAAGCAAGAAATTGGCAATTTTTCCTCTATTTTTCCATAAACGAAAGCTGCCAACAACCAGTACGCTGCACGTCCTTAAAGTCCCAAAGGCTAGCTTTAAGTTGATACCCAGTCCCTGGGGAAATCACGTCTTTTTCCCCCAGAAAATGGCCTCTCTTTGCACCTTTTCCGCATGGCCGACAGAGGACGCCAAAGAGAAAATTGGCCAACTTTGCTGGATTTCTATTAAACTAAAGCTGACAGCAACTAGGACCGGCAAATATTGAATGCCCCAAAAGGCCAGCTTTCAACTTATACCCAGGCTCTAGGGAAAGGACTGCTTCTTCCATCCAAAAATGGACTCTCTTTGTGCCTTACCGGCCAGGTTGACAGAGGGCCACATTCAGGAAATTGGCAATTTTTGCAGGTTTTCTGGATTAAAAAAAGATGCCCGCAACTAGGAACCTGCACGTCCTTAAAGCTCCAAAGGCCAGCTTGAAACTGACACCCAGACTCTGGGGAAATGACATCTTTTTCCCATGGAAAATGGCCTCAGTTCTCAGCCACTGACCCTGGCCAACACATGGGGTCAAGCAAGAAATTGGCATTTTTTGCTCTATTTCTCCAAAAACAAAAGCTGCCAGATACCAGGACGCTGCAAGTTCTTAAAGCCCCAAAGGCCAGCTTTAAACTGATACCCTGACCCTGGGGAAATCACGTCTTTTTCCCCCAGAAAATGGCCTCTCTTTGCACCTTCTCCACATGGCCGACAGAGGGCGCCAGAGAGAAAATTGGCCAACTTTGCTGGATTTCTACATAACCTAAAGCTGAGAGTAACTAGGTCCTGCAAGTATTGAATGCCCCAAAAGGCCAGCTTTCAACTTATACCCAGGCCCTAGGGAAAGGACTGCTTATTTCGTCAAAAAATGTACTCTCTTTGTGCCTAACCGGCCAGGTTACCAGAGGTCCCCATTCAGGAAATTGGCAATTTTTGCAGGTTTTCTGGATAAAAAAAAGCTGCCAGCAACTAGGAACCTGCACGTCCTTAAAGCTCCAAAGGCCAGCTTGAAACTGACACCCAGACTCTGGGGAAATGACATCTTTTTCCCATGGAAAATGGCCTCAGTTCTCAGCCACTGACCCTGGCCAACACATGGGGTCAAGCAAGAAATTGGCAATATTTGCTCAATTTTTCCATAAACAAAATCTGCCAACAACCAGTACGCTGCACGTTCTTAAAGTCCCAAAGGTTAGCTTTAAGTTGATACCCAGTCCCTGGATGAAATCACGTCTTTTTCCCATGGAAAATGGCCTCTCTTTGCACCTTCTCCGCATGGCCAAGAGAAGGCGCCAAAGAGAAATTTGGCCAACTTTGCTGGATTTCTATTAAACTAAAGCTGACAGCAACTAGGACCGGCAAATATTGAATGCCCCAAAAGGCCAGCTTTCAACTTATACCCAGGCCCTAGGGAAAGGACTGCTTCTTGCATCCAAAAATGGACTCTCTCTGTGCCTAACCGGCCTCAATGGCAAAGGGCCCCATTCAGGAAATTGGCAATTTTTGCAGGTTTTCTGGATTAAAAAAAGCTGCCAGCAACTAGGAACCTGCACGTCCTTAAAGCTCCAAAGGCCAGCTTGAAACTGACACCCAGACTCTGGGGAAATGACATCTTTTTCCCACGGAAAATGGCCTCAGTTCTCAGCCACTGACCTTGGCCAACACAGGGTGTCAAGCTAGAAATTGGCATTTTTTGCTGGATTTCTCCATAAACCAAAGCTGCCAGCAACCAGGACGCTGCAAGTTCTTAAAGCCCCAAAGGCCAGCATTAGGCTGATACCCAGTCCCTGGCGAAATGACGTCATTTTCCCCCAGAAAATGGCCTCTCTTTGCACCTTCTCCGCATGGCCGACAGAGGAAGCCAAAGAGAAAATTGGCCAACTTTGCTGGATTTCTACATAAACGAAAGCGGAGAGCAACTAGGTCCAGCAAGTACTGAATGCCCCAAAAGGCCAGCTTTCAACTTATACCCAGGCCCTAGGGAAATGACTGCTTCTTCCATCCAAAAATGGACTCTCTTTGTGCCTAACCGGCCAGGTTGACAGAGGGCCCCGTTCAGGAAATTGGCAATTTTTGCAGGTTTTCTGGATTAAAAAAAAGCTGCCAGCAACTAGGAACCTGCACGTCCTTAAAGCTCCAAAGGCCAGCTTGAAACTGACTCCCAGACTCTGGGGAAATGACATCTTTTTCCCATGGAAAATGGCCTCAGTTCTCAGCCACTGACCCTGGCCAACACATGGTGTCAAGCTAGAATTTGGCCTTTCTTTACTGGATTTCTCCATAAACCAAAGCTGCCAGCAACCAGGACGCTGCAAGTTCTTAAAGCTTCAAAGGCCATCTTCAAACTGATACTCTGACCCTGCGGAAATGACGTCATTTTCCCCCAGAAAACGGCCTCTCTTTGCACCTTCTCCGCATGGCCGACAGAGGGCGCCAAAGAGAAAATTGGCCAACTTTGCTGGATTTCTATTAAACTAAAGCTGACAGCAACTAGGACCGGCAAATATTGAATGCCCCAAAAGGCCAGCTTTCAACTTATACCCAGGCCCTAGGGAAATGACTGCTTCTTGCATCCAAAAATGGACTCTCTCTGTGCCTAACCGGCCTCAATGGCAAAGGGCCCCATTCAGGAAATTGGCAATTTTTGCAGGTTTTCTGGATTAAAAAAAGCTGCCAGCAACTAGGAACCTGCACGTCCTTAAAGCTCCAAAGGCCAGCTTGAAACTGACACCCAGACTCTGGGGAAATGACATCTTTTTCCCACGGAAAATGGCCTCAGTTCTCAGCCACTGACCTTGGCCAACACAGGGTGTCAAGCTAGAAATTGGCATTTTTTGCTGGATTTCTCCATAAACCAAAGCTGCCAGCAACCAGGACGCTGCAAGTTCTTAAAGCCCCAAAGGCTAGCTTTAAACTGATACCCAGTCCCTGGCGAAATGACGTCATTTTCCCCCAGAAAATGGCCTCTCTTTGCACCTTCTCCGCATGGCCGACAGAGGAAGCCAAAGAGAAAATTGGCCAACTTTGCTGGATTTCTACATAAACGAAAGCGGAGAGCAACTAGGTCCGGCAAGTACTGAATGCCCCAAAAGGCCAGCTTTCAACTTATACCCAGGCCCTAGGGAAATGACTGCTTCTTCCATCCAAAAATGGACTCTCTTTGTGCCTAACCGGCCAGGTTGACAGAGGGCCCCGTTCAGGAAATTGGCAATTTTTGCAGGTTTTCTGGATTAAAAAAAAGCTGCCAGCAACTAGGAACCTGCACGTCCTTAAAGCTCCAAAGGCCAGCTTGAAACTGACACCCAGACTCTGGGGAAATGACATCTTTTTCCCATGGATGGCCTCAGTTCTCAGCCACTGACCTTGGCCAACACAGGGTGTCAAGCTAGAATTTGGCCTTTTTTTACTGGATTTCTCCATAAACCAAAGCTGCCAGCAACCAGGACGCTGCAAGTTCTTAAAGCTTCAAAGGCCATCTTCAAACTGATACTCTGACCCTGCGGAAATGACGTCATTTTCCCCCAGAAAACGGCCTCTCTTTGCACCTTCTCCGCATGGCCGACAGAGGGCGCCAAAGAGAAAATTGGCCAACTTTGCTGGATTTCTATTAAACTAAAGCTGACAGCAACTAGGACCGGCAAATATTGAATGCCCCAAAAGGCCAGCTTTCAACTTATACCCAGGCCCTAGGGAAAGGACTGCTTCTTCCATCCAAAAATGGACTCTCTCTGTGCCTAACCGGCCTCAATGGCAAAGGGCCCCATTCAGGAAATTGGCAATTTTTGCAGGTTTTCTGGATTAAAAAAAGATGCCAGCAACTAGGAACCTGCACGTCCTTAAAGCTCCAAAGGCCAGCTTGAAACTGACACCCAGACTCTGGGGAAATGACATCTTTTTCCCACGGAAAATGGCCTCAGTTCTCAGCCACTGACCTTGGCCAACACAGGGTGTCAAGCTAGAAATTGGCATTTTTTGCTGGATTTCTCCATAAACCAAAGCTGCCAGCAACCAGGACGCTGCGAGTTCTTAAAGCCCCAAAGGCCAGCTTTAAACTGATACCCTGTCCCTGGGGAAATCACGTCTTTTTCCCCCAGAAAATGGCCTCTCTTTGCACCTTCTCTGCCTGGCCGACAGAGGGCGCCAAAGAGAAAATTGGCCAACTTTGCTGGATTTCTACATAAACGAAAGCTGAGAGCAACTAGATCCTGCAAGTATTGAATGCCCCAAAAGGCCAGCTTTCAACTTATACCCAGGCCCTAGGGAAAGGACTGCTTCTTCCGTCAAAAAATGGACTCTCTTTGTGCCTAACCAGCCAGGTTGACAGAGGGCCACATTCAGGAAATTGGCAATTTTTGCAGGTTTTCTGGATTAAAAAAAGATGCCAGCAACTAGGAACCTGCACGTCCTTAAAGCTCCAAAGGCCAGCTTGAAACTGACACCCAGACTCTGGGGAAATGACATCTTTTTCCCACGGAAAATGGCCTCAGTTCTCAGCCACTGACCCTGGCCAACACATGGGGTCAAGCAAGAAATTGGCAATATTTGCTCAATTTTTCCATAAACAAAATCTGCCAACAACCAGTACGCTGCACGTCCTTAAAGTCCCAAAGGCTAGCTTTAAGTTGATACCCAGTCCCTGGGGAAATCACGTCTTTTTCCCATGGAAAATGGCCTCTCTTTGCACCTTCTCCGCCTGGCCGACAGAGGGCGCCAAAGAGAAAATTGGCCAACTTTGCTGGATTTCTATTAAACTAAAGCTGACAGCAACTAGGACCGGCAAATATTGAATGCCCCAAAAGGCCAGCTTTCAACTTATACCCAGGCCCTAGGGAAAGGACTGCTTCTTCCATCCAAAAATGGACTCTCTTTGTGCCTTACCGGCCAGGTTGACAGAGGGCCACATTCAGGAAATTGGCAATTTTTGCAGGTTTTCTGGATTAAAAAAAGCTGCCAGCAGCTAGGAACCTGCACGTCCTTAAAGCTCCAAAGGCCAGCTTGAAACTGACACCCAGACTCTGGGGAAATGACATCTTTTTCCCACGGAAAATGGCCTCAGTTCTCAGCCACTGACCGTAGCTAACACATGGTGTCAAGCAAGAAATTGGCAATTTTTCCTCTATTTTTCCATAAACGAAAGCTGCCAGCAACCAGGACACTGCAAGTTCTTAAAGCCGCAAAGGCCAGCATTAAGCTGATACCCAGTCCCTGGGGAAATCACGTCATTTTCCCCCAGAAAATGGCCTCTCTTTGCACCTTCTCCGCCTGGCCAACAGGGGGCGCCAAAGAGAAAATTGGCCAACTTTGCTGGATTTCTACATAAACGAAAGCTGAGAGCAACTAGATCCTGCAAGTATTCAGTGCCCCAAAAGGCCAGCTTTCAACTTATACCCAGGCCCTAGGGAAAGGACTGCTTCTTCCATCCAAAAATGGACTCTCTTTGTGCCTAACCAGCCAGGTTGACAGAGGGCCCCATTCAGGAAATTGGCAATTTTTGCAGGTTTTCTGGATTAAAAAAAGATGCCCGCAACTAGGAACCTGCACGTCCTTAAAGCTCCAAAGGCCAGCTTGAAACTGACACCCAGACTCTGGGGAAATGACATCTTTTTCCCATGGAAAATGGCCTCAGTTCTCAGCCACTGACCTTGGCCAACACAGGGTGTCAAGCTAGAATCTGGCATTTTTTGCTCTATTTCTCCAAAAACAAAAGCTGCCAGCAACCAGGACGCTGCAAGTTCTTAAAGCCCCAAAGGCCAGCTTTAAACTGATACCCTGACCCTGGGGAAGTGACGTCTTTTTCCCCCAGAAAATGGCCTCTCTTTGCACCTTCTCCACATGGCCGAAAGAGGGCGCCAGAGAGAAAATTGGCCAACTTTGCTGGATTTCTACATAAACTAAAGCTGAGAGTAACTAGGTCCTGCAAGTATTGAATGCCCCAAAAGGCCAGCTTTCAACTTATACCCAGGCCCTAGGGAAAGGACTGCTTCTTTCGTCAAAAAATGGACTCTCTTTGTGCCTAACCGGCCAGGTTACCAGAGGGCCACATTCAGGAAATTGGCAATTTTTGCAGGTTTTCTGGATAAAAAAAAGATGCCCGCAACTAGGAACCTGCACGTCCTTAAAGCTCCAAAGGCCAGCTTGAAACTGACACCCAGACTCTGGGGAAATGACATCTTTTTCCCATGGAAAATGGCCTCAGTTCTCAGCCACTGACCCGGGCCAACACATGGGGTCAAGCAAGAAATTGGCAATATTTGCTCAATTTTTCCATAAACAAAATCTGCCAACAACCAGTACGCTGCACGTTCTTAAAGTCCCAAAGGTTAGCTTTAAGTTGATACCCAGTCCCTGGATGAAATCACGTCTTTTTCCCATGGAAAATAGCCTCTCTTTGCACCTTCTCCGCCTGGCCAAGAGAAGGCGCCAAAGAGAAATTTGGCCAACTTTGCTGGATTTCTATTAAACTAAAGCTGACAGCAACTAGGACCGGCAAATATTGAATGCCCCAAAAGGCCAGCTTTCAACTTATACCCAGGCCCTAGGGAAATGACTGCTTCTTCCATCCAAAAATGGACTCTCTTTGTGCCTAACCAGCCAGGTTGACAGAGGGCCCCATTCAGGAAATTGGCAATTTTTGCAGGTTTTCTGGATTAAAAAAAGCTGCCAGCAACGAGGAACCTGCACGTCCTTAAAGCTCCAAAGGCCAGCTTGGAACTGACACCCAGACTCTGGGGAAATGAAATCTTTTTCCCATGGAAAATGGCCTCAGTTCTCAGCCACTGACCTTGGCAAACAGAGCGTCAAGCTAGAATTTGTAAATTTTTTACTGGATTTCTCCATAAACCAAAGCTGCCAACAACCAGTACGCTGCACAGTCTTAAAGCCCCAAAGGCCAGCATTAGGCTGATACCCAGTCCCTGGGGAAATGACGTCATTTTCCCCCAGAAAATGGCCTCTCTTTGCACCTTCTCCGCATGGCCAACAGGGGGCGCCAAAGAGAAAATTGGCCAACTTTGCTGGATTTCTACATAAACGAATGCTGAGAGCAACTAGATCCTGCAAGTATTGAATGCCCCAAAAGGCCAGCTTTCAACTTATACCCAGGCCCTAGGGAAAGGACTGCTTCTTCCGTCAAAAAATGGTCTCTCTTTGTGCCTAACCAGCCAGGTTGACAGAGGGCCACATTCAGGAAATTGGCAATTTTTGCAGGTTTTCTGGATTAAAAAAAGATGCCAGCAACTAGGAACCTGCACGTCCTTAAAGCTCCAAAGGCCAGCTTGAAACTGACACCCAGACTCTGGGGAAATGACATCTTTTTCCCACGGAAAATGGCCTCAGTTCTCAGCCACTGACCCTGGCCAACACATGGGGTCAAGCAAGAAATTGGCAATATTTGCTCAATTTTTCCATAAACAAAATCTGCCAACAACCAGTACGCTGCACGTCCTTAAAGTCCCAAAGGCTAGCTTTAAGTTGATACCCAGTCCCTGGGGAAATCACGTCTTTTTCCCATGGAAAATGGCCTCTCTTTGCACCTTCTCCGCCTGGCCGACAGAGGGCGCCAAAGAGAAAATTGGCCAACTTTGCTGGATTTCTATTAAACTAAAGCTGACAGCAACTAGGACCGGCAAATATTGAATGCCCCAAAAGGCCAGCTTTCAACTTATACCCAGGCCCTAGGGAAAGGACTGCTTCTTCCATCCAAAAATGGACTCTCTTTGTGCCTTACCGGCCAGGTTGACAGAGGGCCACATTCAGGAAATTGGCAATTTTTGCAGGTTTTCTGGATTAAAAAAAGCTGCCAGCAACTAGGAACCTGCACGTCCTTAAAGCTCCAAAGGCCAGCTTGAAACTGACACCCAGACTCTGGGGAAATGACATCTTTTTCCCACGGAAAATGGCCTCAGTTCTCAGCCACTGACCGTAGCTAACACATGGTGTCAAGCAAGAAATTGGCAATTTTTCCTCTATTTTTCCATAAACGAAAGCTGCCAGCAACCAGGACACTGCAAGTTCTTAAAGCCGCAAAGGCCAGCATTAAGCTGATACCCAGTCCCTGGGGAAATGACGTCATTTTCCCCCAGAAAATGGCCTCTCTTTGCACCTTCTCCGCCTGGCCAACAGGGGGCGCCAAAGAGAAAATTGGCCAACTTTGCTGGATTTCTACATAAACGAATGCTGAGAGCAACTAGATCCTGCAAGTATTGAATGCCCCAAAAGGCCAGCTTTCAACTTATACCCAGGCCCTAGGGAAAGGACTGCTTCTTCCATCCAAAAATGGACTCTCTTTGTGCCTAACCAGCCAGGTTGACAGAGGGCCCCATTCAGGAAATTGGCAATTTTTGCAGGTTTTCTGGATTAAAAAAAGATGCCCGCAACTAGGAACCTGCACGTCCTTAAAGCTCCAAAGGCCAGCTTGAAACTGACACCCAGACTCTGGGGAAATGACATCTTTTTCCCATGGAAAATGGCCTCAGTTCTCAGCCACTGACCTTGGCCAACACAGGGTGTCAAGCTAGAATCTGGCATTTTTTGCTCTATTTCTCCAAAAACCAAAGCTGCCAGCAACCAGGACGCTGCAAGTTCTTAAAGCCCCAAAGGCCAGCTTTAAACTGATACCCTGACCCTGGGGAAATGACGTCTTTTTCCCCCAGAAAATGGCCTCTCTTTGCACCTTCTCCGCATGGCCGACAGAGGGCGCCAAAGAGAAAATTGGCCAACTTTGCTGGATTTCTATTAAACTAAAGCTGCCAGCAACTAGGTCCGGCAAGTACTGAATGCCCCAAAAGGCCAGCTTTCAACTTATACCCAGGCCCTAGGGAAAGGACTTCTTCTTCCATCCAAAAATGGTCTCCCTTTGTGCCTAACCGGCCAGGTTAACAGAGGGCCACATTCAGGAAATTGGCAATTTTTGCAGGTTTTCTGGATAAAAAAAAGCTGCCAGCAACTAGGAACCCGCACGTCCTTAAAGCTCCAAAGGCCAGCTTCAAACTGACACCCAGACTCTGGGGAAATGACATCTTTTTCCCATGGAAATTGGCCTCAGTTCTCAGCCACTGACCTTGGCCAACACAGGGTGTCAAGCTAGAAATTGGCATTTTTTGCTGGATTTCTCCATAAACAAAAGCTGCCAGCAACCAGGACGCTGCAAGTTCTTAAAGCCCCAAAGTCCAGCTTCAAACTGATACCCTGACCCTGAGGAAATTATGTCTTTTTGCCATGGAAAATGGCCTCAGTTCTCACCCACGGACCTTGGCCAACAAAGTGCGTCAAGCTAGAATTTGGCCTTTTTTGCTGGATTTCTCCATAAACAAAAGCTGCCAGCAACCAGGACCCTGCAAGTTCTTAAAGCCCCAAAGGCCAGCTTCAAACTGCTCCCCCGACCATGGGGAAATGACGCCTATTTCCCTAGGAAAAAGGCCTGTCTTTGCGGCTACTACGCCTGGCCAACAGTGGGCAAAAAGCTGCAATTTGGCAATTTTTGCTGGATTTCTACAAAATGAGACCTGCCAGTACTATCACCCTGCACGTCCATAGGGCCCCAAAGACCAGCTTTAATCTAATACCCAGACGCTGGGGAAATGACTGCTTCTTCCCTTGGAACATGGCCTCCATTCGCGGCTATTACACCTGGCCGACAGTGGGAGACAAGCTGGAAATTGGCAATTTTTGCTGGATGTCTGTATCAGCAAAAGCTGCCAGCAACTAGGAACCTGCACGTCCTTAAAGCTCCAAAGGCCAGCTTTAAACTGATACCCAGTCCCTGAGGAAATGATGTCATTTTCCCCCAGAAAATGGCCTCTCTTTGCACCTTCTCCGCATGGCCGACAGAGGGCGCCAAAGAGAAAAATTGGCCAACTTTGCTGGATTTCTATTAAACTAAAGCTGACAGCAACTAGGACCGGCAAATATTGAATGCCCCAAAAGGCCAGCTTTCAACTTATACCCAGGCCCTAGGGAAAGGACTGCTTCTTCCATCCAAAAATGGACTCTCTTTGTGGCTAATCGGCCTCGCTGGCAGAGGGCCACATTCAGGAAATTGGCAATTTTTGCAGGTTTTCTGGATAAAAAAAAGCTGCCAGCAACTAGGAACCTGTACGTCATTAAAGCTCCAAAGGCCAGCTTTAAACTGACACCCAGACTCTGGGGAAATGACATCTTTTTCCCATGGAAAATGGCCTCAGTTCTCAGCCACTGACCTTGGCCAACACAGGGTGTCAAGCAAGAAATTGGCAATTTTTTTGCTGGATTTCTACATAAACAAAAGCTGCCAGCAACCAGGACGCTGCACGTTCTTAAAGCCCCAAAGGCCAGCTTTAAACTGATACCCTGTCCCTGGGGAAATCACGTCTTTTTCCCCCAGAAAATGGCCACTCTTTGCACCTTCTCCGCATGGCCGACAGAGGGCGCCAAAGAGAAAATTGGCCAACTTTACTGGATTTCTACATAAACGAAAGCTGAGAGCAACTAGGACCAGCAAATATTTAATGCCCCAAAAGGCCAGCTTTCAACTTATACCCAGGCCCTAGGGAAAGGACTGCTTCTTCCATCCAAAAATGGACTCTCTTTGTGCCTAATCGGCCTCGCTGGCAGAGGGCCACATTCAGGAAATTGGCAATTTTTGCAGGTTTTCTAGTTTAAAAAAAGCTGCCAGCAACTAGGAACTTGCACGTCCTTAAAGCTCCAAAGGCCAGCTTGAAACTGACACCCAGACTCTGGGGAAATGACATCTTTTTCCCATGGAAAATGGCCTCAGTTCTCAGCCACTGACCTTGGCCAACACAGGGTGTCAAGCTAGAAATTGGAATTTTTTGCTGGATTTCTCCATAAACAAAAGCTGCCAGCAACCAGGACGCTGCAAGTTCTTAAAGCCCCAAAGGCCAGCTTTAAACTGATACCCTGGCCCTGGGGAAATGACTGGTTCTTCCATCCAAAAATGGACTCTCTTTTTGCCTAACCGGCCAGGTTAACAGAGGGCCACATTCAGGAAATTGGCAATTTTTGCAGGATTTCTGTATTAAAAAAAGCTGCCAGCAACTAGGAGCTTCCTCGTCCTTAAAGCTCCAAAGGGCAACTTTAAACTGACACCCAGACTCTGGGGAAATGACATCTTTTTCCCACGGAAAATGGCCTCAGTTCTCAGCCACTGACCCTGGCACACACAGGGTGTCAAGCTAGAAATTGGCATTTTTTGCTGGATTTCTCCATAAACAAAAGCTGCCAGCAACCAGGACCCTGCAAGTTCTTAAAGCCCCAAAGGCCAGCTTCAAACCGCTCCCCAGACCCTGGGGAAATGACGCCTATTTCCCTAGGAAAAAGGCCTGTCTTTGCGGCTACTACGCCTGGCCAACAGTGGGCAAAAAGCTGCAATTTGGCAATTTTTGCTGGATTTCTACAAAATGAGACCTGCCAGTACTATCACCCTGCACGTCCATAGGGCCCCAAAGACCAGCTTTAATCTAATACCCAGACGCTGGGGAAATGACTGCTTCTTCCCTTGGAACATGGCCTCCATTCGCGGCTATTACACCTGGCTGACAGTGGGCGACAAGCTGGAAATTGGCAATTTTTGCAGGATTTCTGTATCAGCAAAAGCTGCCAGCAACTAGGAACCTGCACGTCCATAAAGCCCCAAAGGCCAGCTTTAAACTGACACCCAGACTCTGGGGAAATGATATCTTTTTCCCATGGAAAATGGCCTCTCTTTGCACCCTCTCCGCATGGCTGACAGACGGCACCAAAGAGAAAATTGGCCAGCTTTGCTGGATTTCTCCTTAACAAAAGCTGACATCAACTAGGACCTTGCAAATATTTAATGCCCCAAAAGGCCAGCTTTCAACCTATACCCAGGCCCTAGGGAAATGACTGCTTCTTCCATCCAAAAATGGACTCTCTTTGTGGCTAATTGGCCTGGCCCACTGAGGGCACCATCCTGGAAATTGGCCAACTTTGCTGGACTTCTCCATAAACAAAATGTGCCAGCAAGTAGAAGCCTGCAAGAACTTAGAGAGCCAAAGTCCAGCTTCAAACTGCTCCCCAGACCCTTGCGAAATGACTCCTATTTCCCTAGGAAAAAGTCGTCTGTGGCTATGACGCCTGGCTGACAGTGGGCCACACGCTTTAACTGGGCAATTTTTGCTGGATTTCTCCAAAATGAGACTTGCCAGTGCTAGGACCCTGCACATCCATAGGGCCCCAAAGGCAAGCTTTAATTTGATATCCAGTCCCTGGGGAAATGACTTCTTTTTCCCTCGGAAAATGGCCTCAGTTCGCAGCCACTGACCTTGACCAACACATGGTGTCAAGCTAGAAATTGGAGGTTTTTGCTGGATTTCTCCATAAGCGAAAGCTTCTGGCAATCAGGACCCTGCACGTCTTTAAAGCCCCAAAGGCCATCTTCAAACTCATACAGGAAGGAAGGAAGGAAGTGGCAGAAGGAAGGAAGGAAGTGGCACAAGGAAGTGGCGGAAGTGGCGGAAGGAAGGAAGGAAGGAAGTGGCGGAAGGAAGGGGCGGAAGAAATGAAGGAAGTGGCGGAAAGAAGTGGCGGAAGTGGCGGAAGTGGCGGAAGTGGCGGAAGGAAGGAAGGAAGTGGTGGAAGGAAGGAAGGAAGGAAGGAAGGAAGGAAGGAAGGAAGGAAGGAAGGAAGGAAGGAAGGAAGGAAGGAAGGAAGGAAGGAAGGAAGGAAGGAAGGAAGGAAGGAAGGAAGGAAGGAAGGAAGGAAGGAAGGAAGGAAGGAAGGAAGGAAGGGAGTCCAGATCTCGTTCTCATCAGCCCCTGGAATCTGGTGTTTGCTCACACCACCAGTGCCCCGGCCAACTGCTAGTGCTGGCACTGCCCAAATTTGTTGTTTGCCAGCACCGGTACCACCCAGATTTGGCAATTTCCTGATGCTTGGGCACCTTAAGTTTCTGGCTGACCAGGAAAGGTGATCCTGAGCCAGGAGCTTTCCTTGGCTGCAGCAAAGCCTCAGCACAGAAAGACTTTCCCAGAACTCTGCCCTTTTCCAGAAGGGATTGTGCCAGTAGAGTTGACCCTAAATTTCTTCTCCCAAGCAAGCTTTAAGTCATGGAACACAGAAAAGCCTGATCTAAGTCTCAGCTTTCTGCAGTCCTCCAGAAAAATCCTGTGTGTGAAGCAGCATTGAAGCAGGTTTTACGTGCCAGGGGCGGACAATTCAGAGCCCTTTTCTTCCCTGTGGGCTGAGGCTCTGACCCTTGCCCTTTCCGAAGGCCCTAGAGCTGCCTTCCAAGGGGTCTTTTTCACTGGGATGAGAAGAGTCCTTCTGGAAGCCTGTCCTCAAGCTACTTTTGCTGCATATGTGCCTGAGGAGTGCTCATTGCTTTTAGTCTTGGGTCCTCTGTGTGTGAAGGTGAAACTAGGGCAGGAGGGAGCAGCTCTGCAGGGTGGAGTTGACTTTTTTTTTGTGTTTTTGTCTTTTTAATGAACTTTCCCTGTCAGCTCTGGGCAGAGTTATGTAACTGTACCTGACACTTGCCTGTGGCACTATGGAGGTGGCCAGGGGGATGTTTTCCAAGTCCAGGCTGGGGTGTTCATTGGCCGGTCAGTTCCCTGGACTTGCCATGGCTGTGGATGCGTCCCTTGAAGTCTCCAGGGAGTCTCCGTTGAAGTTCCAGGGAATGAAGGCTGGGGCTGCCACCACTGGGGTGTCACAGACAGGGGAACACTGGGGCTGTCACCGCTGGGGTGTCACACACAGCAGAATGCTGGGGCTGTCACCGCTGGGGTGTCACAGACAGGAGAACGCTGGGGCTGCCACCGCTGGGATGTCACGCACTCAGCCCCCGAAAGGCTGAGATACCCGGCCTTAAGACTACTTGCCTGGGGCGCTTCAACCCTACAGGGGAACCAGCTATCCAGCTAAGAAGCAAACCTCTGTGGCTTCATATTTTTACAGTGACAGACAGGGGAACACTGGGGCTGTCACCGCTGGCATGTCACAGACACAGGGAAATGCTGGGGCCCCACTCCTGCCCTGTCCCCATCAGCTCTGCCAGCTCCTCAAGGGGACACAGAGGCTGAGCCAAAGGGTGAGAATTGCAGAAGGGGCTGAGCTGGGAGGGAGCCAGAAGAATCATGGAGTGCAGCCCCTGGCCCTTCACAGACAGCCCAACAACGGCAGTCTGTGCATCCCTGGGAGCGGTGTCCAAAGGCTCCTGGAACTCCGGCAGCTTTGGATCAATCCAAATGCAGCAAGGAGGAGAGGGGCAGGCGGTGGGGAGGTGCGCTGGGTCTCGCAGCGGGGCGGATTTGGCACAGGCCAAGAGCAGGGTTAGGGGGCCAAGGGCGGCCAGACATGCAAAGTCCCCTTTGACTGTCAAAAGGAGCATACTGCAGACACAGCAGAGCACGGGGGATTGCAGTGGCTCCAAGGACATATGCAGGCGCAGTGCTGGCAGCAGGCATGGCACGGCCGTGGGGGCAGCGCATGAAGGTGTTGGGCAGGGCCTGAGGGGGCGGCTGTAACGGGGCTGACGTGACTGTGCTTTGTGGTGCAAGTTTGCTGTATCTTATGCGCTTGGCTGAGATGAAGCACACATTTCGACTTTCAGCAATTCATCAGCAGAGATGGCCTTGAGGAGAATTTTTAAGATTCTGACATCTTTTAGGAGAAAAGGTTTTGCTGCGGAGCTTACTCCGGCACACATCCCACCCTCGATCCGAGGCTGTTGTGATACGGTGGTGACTGAAGGAAATGGACAGCCCCCAGTGGAACATTTCTAAGTAAACTCTAGACAGAAATCTGAATGGAAAATTAACCCTCACACTAACCCTAATAATCAATCATAATTCCCAATCCTAATCCTAACTCAGGTTTTTTTTCCATGTTGATTCTAAAGAGGTGAGTGTTTGGGGAAGGCCCAATGGATAAATGTGGAGGAACCCAGGTGTATGACAATCATGTCTGTCCTCAGGATTTCCTGGAGTAGCAGCCTCAGGAGATGCCTTGCTGGGCCCTCCCCACCCCGCCAAGTGGGTCTGCCCAGACTGGCAAAAACCTTCCCAAACAGTCAGGCACCCCTCTGTTGCGATGTGATGTCATATTTTGTCTCAGGTATCCTGATCCTTCCCAGGTGCCAATCACCTCTCTTCTTCCCACCCTGACCCCTGCTGAGTGCTGTCTATCAACCCTGGCATTCCAGAAGGGCCCAGCAAGGGGTTGAGTGATTGGCAGTGTTCAAAAGATGCCTTGCATCCCTGGGGGGCCATTGGCCCATCCACGTGTCCCTTTCACCTGAGACCTGCTCCCCCTGCACCTGGTTGGTGGGATCCCTACCCCTTCCCTCCCCCTCTCCCTGGGCTTAAAAGAGCCAGCAACCATGTGGTTCGGAGGATCTGTTAGAGCTGTTACAGGATTCAAAAGCTTGCAGGTCGGAATAAAACTCTGGATCAAAACCCTCTAGCAGAACCGACTCCTTTCCTTCACCTTGCCTTAAAGCATCTCCAACAGAGGTAAACTGGAGCTCCTGCATGTCTGGACTTGTCTCTAGCGCCCAGCTGCAGCATCCAGCATAGCCAGAGGTGTCTCTGAGGTGAAAACACCGCAGTTCCTGCCTTTCAGTCAAGCAGCAGAGGCTAGTCAAGCCCGAACAAGTCCCATCTGGATATATTGGTAAATATTCAAATACCCCTCCAAAGTGACAGGGCCTCCTCACAAAACAAGGTGGGCCCCCCCAAGCAGTCAAGAATCCTCTCCCTGCTCTTCTGCAGGGGGACATACATGCAGGGCTTCATCTGCCCCTTCCCCCCCTTTATTTGAAGTGTTTTATTTCCTCGAGCAACCCCTGATATCCCCTGGGTGAAAGATGACACCCCTCATGTCAGCCCTGCTCTGAGGGTCTCAGGGCCTTTCTCCCCTCCACAACAACATGAGGCCCCCACACTGCCTGATCTTAGGGAGGCTCCCTGTGTTTTGGTGTGCCAGTTAGAGTCTTTGCCCCTTGGGATCTGTGCCAGGTTTCCCCTAGGGCTGACCTTGGCCAAGGGAAATGCAGCAATAAAGAATGGAATCTTGAAGCAGTTTGGGGATCTGGAGGGCCCCCACACCCTGAAGAGGTGCAGGAAGGGGGGCGTGAGAGCAGCCACCCCAACATGGGGTATCCCCCCCAGTACCTGCCAACCTGTTTGGTCTCAGAACTGCTACAATCCCCTTACACTGGAAAGCCACTTCTTTTGGGGGGGAGACAAGGGCCTAAAACAATCCCCACCTCCAAGCCAGGGGGAGGAAGCCTTTTCACCTCCCCATTGGAGTGGAGGGGCTTTGTGACCCCCAAGCTGGGGGATGGGCATTTTGCAACCTCACCCAGCTGGGATGTGGGGTGTCTGTGACCCCCCTCAATTTGGGTGCAGGGTGTAGATACTTTGTGAACCCCCCCCCCAATGGGATGTGGGGTCTCTGTCATCCCCCCATTGGGTTTCAGAAGCTTTATGACCCCCTGAATTGGAGTATGGGGTCTCTGTGAGCCCCCCCGACGTCCCAGGGCTCCCTTCAAACAGTTTTGGGTTGCAGGGGGCAGAGACCTGTAAAACAACCCAACTCTCCCCTGCCCCAAGCAGTTTCAGTGTATTTGCAGTTTTGGGGGTCATACAGCGGGGGCAGGGTCACACAGAGTCAGGAGGTGTCACACATTGGGGGTGTGTGTCACACACACCTGGTGAGAAGTCAGACCTGGGGGGGATTACAAAGCCTGAGGGGGTTTACAGCGTGTGGGGCCATCACACACAGCTAGGGGATATCAGACATGGGGCCATCACACTGCTGGTGGCTGTCAAGAGCTGGGAGAAGTGTCACACAGCCAGGGAGGTCATACATTTGAGGGGCTTCACACAGTGTGTGGGGGATCATACAGCTGGGGAGGGGTCAGAGCTGGGGTGTCACAGCTTGGAGGGGATCACAGGTGGGGAGGGGACAGAGCTGGAGCAGGGGAGTCACACAGCTGAGCAGGGGAGTTGTCACAGTCCTGGGAGGTGTCCCACAGCTGGGGAGGGTCATACATTGGGGAGCATCCCATGGGAGGGGGCTGTAATTAAAGCCACAATAATTTATTGCAATTTAAGGCAACTCAATACAAACCCACATGGACACATGCGACACAGCAAGGGAGAACACCAAAAATACTGGGTACTCCACTGGGATCAGCCGAGGAAATGCAGGGGAACCATGGATTTGGGGAGGCTGGTGAGGTGAGAAGGGGTCATGCTTCTTGCTAGGGGGGCACTTCACATTTGGTGGAGGCTCCTGTGCACCCCAGCTTTCTGGTCAGGCTGCTGAAGACCCCTGCTACTTTTTTGAGGGGCAGGACAGTCCCGGATGGGTATAAGGGGCAGTCCCATAGCCAAGAATATTCAGGCAACACCATCCCAATTCCCCTGGGAAACCCAAAAGCTGGTTTATGGGTGTGGTGGTGGGAACCCAGATTGGGGAGGGGACCTCAAGGTTGTGGAAAGGAGGAGAGGGACCTCCAGTCTCAGGTCCCTGACAGAGCATGGCTGCCTTTGATCCCTGGATAGAGGGTCCTGGGGTAGGATGAAGGGACATGGTGTGTTGGGAGTGGGCAGTCAGGGTGGGAGGGTTTCAGGGGACATGGGAGGAATGGGGGAGTGGTTTTATGCCCCGTGCCTTCATATAAGAGAGGAGCTGGTCGGGAATCTCAGCAAGGACTTCTCGTGCCAGCCCTGCCATGCTCAGCCCCGCGCCAGGACCCCCCATCATGTAGTCACGAAATGGAACAAACTGGAGGGGGGCACAGGGGGGCAGAGCGGTTGAGGGGGTCCAGGGCCGGGAAGGCCCCAGAACTGTGTGCCCTACACACAGCAGCTCCGGTGTCCCCTCCCCATTCCTGATGTCCCAGTGTCCCTCACATCCAGGTACATACTAAGACCCAGTGCCTCCCATATCGTGGTACCCACCTCCATGTCCTAATGTACTCCCACATCCCAGTGTTCCCCATTTCCCAATACAGCCCTCTTCATGTCCCAGGGCATTCATGTGCATCCCAAGCCCCAATGCCCCTCCATATCCCAGTGCCTCCCATTTCCCACAGCCCCCACATCCCAGTGTCTCTTCCTATTTCCCAGTACACCACCATGTCCCACTGCCCCCCACATCCGGGTCCATCCTGGTGCCCCAGTGCCCCCTTCATTTGCCAGCACACCCTCCTCATGTCCCAGTGCCCCCCACATCCAGGTACATCCCATATCCCAGTGCCCCCCTCCAATGTCCCAGTGTTCCTGCCTGCTAATGATCCAGGCCTCCCCCCACATCCAGGAACATCCTAATTCTCACTGCACCCTTTTTTCACAGCACAGCCCCCCCAAAATGTCTTAGTACATGCCCCTCCATGTCCCAGTGCCCCCCACATCCCAGTGTCCCCCCCTTTCCCAGTAGAAACCCCCTTCATGCCAAAGTGCCCCCCATATCCTGATAAACCCCCATGTCCCACTGCACCTCCATTCCAAGGTACATCCCAAATCTCAGTGTACCCACTTTTCCCAGTGAAGGCCCCCAACATGTACCCAGTGCACCCAATGTCCCAGTATCTCCCTCCACTGAGGTAGATTCCAAACTCCAGTGCACTCCTTTTTCCCAGTGCATCCTTCCCATGTCACAGCACTGCTTCTGTGTCTCAGCACACCCCTGACATCCCAATTCCAACTCCTCCACTATTTTCCAGTAAACTTCCTTTCACGTGCTATTGTCTCCTTCATGGCTCAGTGTTTCCCATATCCTAATATGCTCCCATGTCCCAGTGCACTCTCATTCCAAGGTACACCCCAAGTCCCAGGGCACCCTCTTTTCCCAGTGAAGTGCCCCTACCATGTGCCAGTGCACCCCCAAATCCCAGTGCATCCCCCCTCCAGGTGCATCCCAAACCCATTGCATCCCCATGTCCCAGTGCCCTGCCATGTCCCAGTCCACCTTATCATCCCTCCACACCAGTCCCACCAAGTGCACCCCAGGAGAGATGGGGCTGATTTGAGCTCCCCAGGGCACCCCCCCCCACCATCACCCTGCTGGGTGGGCTGGGAGGGGGTCCCCAGATTCCTCATTCCTGAGGTTGGTTACCTGGACAATATCACGCTCAGCCACTTTCCCACGGGAAGAGATGCGGATGTCGTCCCCATCCAGCTCCACCATGGCTGGAGGTGATGTAGGGGGGAGGTCAACAGCACCCCAGTGCCCCCCATTGCAGGATAGGATCCCATTATGTCCCTCTCAACCCCATACCCAGAACTCCCAATCTGGGGTATGCTGAGCCCATTCATATGCTGACACATGCAACTCATAGTTCCAGTGGCCAAGGAACCACACCCCCATCCCCTCAGCCTTCCCCTAGTTCCCCCCAGCCCCCAAATCTTACCATCGAACTCGGCCTGGCCAACCCCCACGATGATAATGGACATGGGCAATTTGGCAGCCTAAGGGAGCCAGGGTGTGAAGGGAGTCCCATGAAATTTAATGATGCTGCCACCAAATGAGCCACCCCCTCCTCCCTGCAGCACCCAGAGGTGCCAACACCCCACCCCCACCAAGGATTCCAGTCCCTCACCACCCCCCCCATCACCCAAAGGTCTCAGACCTCCCCAATGGCACCAGGGGGTTCCAGGAACTTCCCAGCCCCCTTGCAGCACCCAGGGGTTTCAGAAACCCCTGCACATCAAACCCTGGGGGTCCAAGCCCTTTCCCACCTCTCAATGGTCCCAGTCCCTCCTCACTGCCTCAAGCACCCAGGGGTCCACACACCTCTCCCCCCCAGCACCCAGGGCTCCCAGCCCCTTCCCCACCCCTCCAGCACACAAGGGTCCCAACCCACCCCTTCCCTCTCAGCTTCAGGGTCGCAGCTCCTCCTCACCCATCCCATCACCCAAAGGGTCCCAACCACCCCCAACTCCTCAACCCAGGAGTCCATGCCTCTTCCTACCCCTTAAGAGTTCTAGCTCCTCCTCAACCCCCCAGCACCCAGGGGTCTCCAACCTTTCCTACCCCCTCAAGGGTCCAAATGCCTCTCCACTGCCCCAATCATCCAAGTGTCCCAGGTTCCCAGCACCCAGGGGTGTCACCACCCGCCCCAATGCCACTACAAGGGTCTCACATTGACAATGGCCTCCTTGGTCTGGGCCATGTCAGAGATGACACCATCGGTGATGATGAGGAGGACAAAGTACTGGGATCCGTCCAGCACCGTGGCTGCCGAGCTAGGGGGACCCTGCGTGACGCCAAGGGCGCAGGGACCCCACCCCGGGGCATGGGGCCCCTCTTACCGGGCAACATGGTTGACGACAGGGGCAAAGTTGGTGGGGCCGTAGAGCTGGACATGGCGCAGGCTGCGCTGATACGCCTCCAGCACCCCCGCAATGCCATGGCACGCCGGGTTTGATGCATCCCCATTCTGCCATAGGGTCACCAGGACCACGGTGACACCACAGCCCCCACCCATGGACAGGGTGACACCACAGACCCCACCCACAGACAAAGATGGCATTGCTGTGGCCCCCAAATGCTAACAAGGATGATCCCACTATGTCCATAATGTGGTGACAAGGAAGACACCAACATGTTCCCAACTCATTGTCAAGGATGATACTGCCATGGCCCCAACCCAGTGACAAAATGATGATGCCATTATGTTCCCATCCCAAGACAAGGATGACATCACCACATCCCCAACACAGTGACAAGTGAGAATAGGTTACAAGGACAACATCATCATATGCGCAGCACAGTGACAAAGACCACACCACCACATCCTGAACCTGGTGACAAGGATGATGCTACTATGCCTCCAACCTGGTGACAATGCCATGACCCCAAACCAGTCACAAAATGATGATGCTACTACGTTCCCAGCCCAAGGATAAGGATGACACCACCACATCCCCAATCCAGATCCAACCCAAACACACCATATACCCAACTTGGTGATCAAAGATGACCCCAAACTGGTGACAACACCAAGTCCCTTCCTAACCTGGTGATAAGGATGACACTGCCATGGCCCCAGACCAGTGATAAGGATCACACCACCACAGCCCCAACCCAAGGACAATGTCCCTCCATGTCCGAAACAATGTGACAGGATGATCCCACCATGGCCCCAACCGTGTGACAAGGACACCACCCTTCATCCACAGTCCTGTCCTGCCTTGGCCCCTCACCAGTGGGAACTCGTGTGACACGTGCCCATCCGGGGGGACCTTGGCACCAAAGCCAAGGGCCGGGAACATTTTGTCACTGTCGTAGTCCTGGATGATGTCCCCCACGGCCCTCAGTGCCAGGCTGTAGGCATTCAGCTGGAAGGGGCTCAGGTAGTGCAGGGACGTGGGCTGCGAGGGGTTCCCTGTACAGGCATGGGGCTCAGCACCCCCATAGCCCCCCCCAGCACTGTCATAATCCCCCCAGCACCCCCATAACACCCCCAGTATTCCCACAAGCATGGCACCACTATGGCCCCAACCCAGTGGCAAGGATGATGTCATCCCCAACACGGTGACAAGGACAAGGATGATCCCACCATGTCTCCAAATGCCACCACATCCCCATCCCAGTGACAAGAGTGACACCACAATATTCCCAACATGGTGACAAAGGTGATGCCACCACATCCCCAACCTTGTGACAGCTGGTGACAAGGATAACATCACCATGGAACCGACAGTGACAAGGAAGACATTGCCATGACCCCAACCCAGTGACAAGAATGGCACCACTCTGTGCCAAATTCAGTGGTGATGATGGCATCAAATCCCCAACCCAGAGACAGCTGGTGACAAGTATGACACCACCTGTAGTGCCAATACAGTGACAAAAATAATATCACCATGGCCCCAAACCCACAATAAGGACAATGCCATCATGACCCCAACAAAAGGGAGTGACAAGGGAGACGTGACCATGTCCCCAGCACAACTACAAGGACAACAACACCATGTCCCCAAGCTGGTGACAAGGATGACACCACCATGACACCAAACTGGTTACAACTGTCCCAGATAAATCCCCCAGGGGGGACACAGTCGCCACTCACCATTGGATGCCGTGAAGTCTATGGCCACTGTGAAGTTGAGCTGGGTCCTGGGGGGGTGGGGGTAAAGTGGCCTTAGGGTGACATAGGGAGTGACCTGTGGGTTTGGGGTGGGGCACCACTCTGGCCACAGGCTGGTCTGGGTGCACCCATATCACAATTCAGAGCACCCCCAAGTGTCCCTACACTGAGGTGTCAGTGCTGCACCTAAAGGAGTGGCTGGGGGTGCTGGGAAGCCCCAGATGACCAATTTGGGGGTGCTGGGGAGCCCCTGCCCATGAGCAAGCATCTGGGTGGGGTGCTGAGGATCCACAATGGAGAAGATGGGGGTGGTGGGGATCCTCTTTCCCCAAAGGAGCAGCTGTGGGTGTTGGGGACCCCAAAGCTGTTGCAAGTGCTGGAGACTTCTAAAGGGAGCAATTGTGGGTTCTGGGGACTACCAGTGAAGCAGCTGTGGGTGATGGGGACAGCCTGCCCCCAAGGAGGCAGCTGGGTGGGGGTGCTGAGACCCCCAGTGGAGGAGCTAGGTGTGCTGAGGACCCCCCAGTGGAGCAACTGGGGGTGTTGGGGATCCCACAGGGAGGAGTTGAGGATAGCAGGAACACCACCCACCCCTCCCCCCCATCCCCGAGGAAGCAGCAGTGGGTACTGGGGGCCTCCAAGGGAGGAGATGGCAGTCCTGGGAACTGCCCTGCCAGTGAAGTAGAGGCAGGAGATGGTGGGGTTTCTCTGCCCTTGAGGGAGCAGCTCAGAGTGCTGGGTACCCCCAAGGAAGGAGCTGGGGGTGTTCGGGACCCTCAAAAGTGCAGCTGGAGGTGCTGGGGACCCCCTGCTCACCCGCCCCTGATGTAGTCCAGGAAGGTGTGCTCGGCCTCCACAGTGAAGGACAGCAGTGTCACCTGTGGGGACATGGGACTCAGGGGAGGAAGTTCCCACTCCCCCTGAGTTCTCCCCCTCAGCACATCCCCATCCTCACTGTCCCCGAGTTCTGGTACTTCTTCTTCTTCATCTTCTTCCGGGGGTTCACCACCTGCAGGGAGGGGAGGAGAGGGAAGGGTGCTGCTTCTCACAGAGACAGAAGGCCTCAGGGGCAGTGTAACGGACTGTCACATCCAGAGGGACAGTGGGGCACAGAATACTCTGGGGGGCAGCAGTGGGAGCACTGTGCTGAGGTGCAGAGAGGGACCTTGAGAAACATATGGTGGGCAGTGACACCCAGGGGTGCATGTGGGGACCCTGGGGATTGTAGTGCAGCTGGAGATCCATGGTCGGGGCTGGGGACCCTCAAGGGAGCAGCTGTGGGTGCTGCACCCCAGGGTGCAGCATGGGAACCATAACACCCCAGGGGTGCAGTGTGGGGATCCCAACACCCTAGGCTGTAGCACAGGGAATCATGAGGACTATAGACCTCTATGGCTGCAGCATGAGCACCCTGGGCATCACAACACCTCAGAGTGCAAGAGAGGGACCCTTGGGTATATGGCACACCAGGGTGCAGGGCTGGAAGGGACCCTGGAGACCATAACATCCCAGGATTGCATCACGGGGATCCTGGGGTACATAGCACCTACACAGAGACCCCGGCATGCAGAGGTGCAGCAGAGAGACAGACCCGGGCACCATAACACCCAAGGGGTGCAGTGTTAAGACCCCAACACACAGGGGGGCAGCACAGGGTCCCTGTGGACCGTAACCCCTGGGGGTGCAGCAGTGGGTCCGTGACCCCCATGGGGGGCAATGCACGACCTTCAGTGCCCATATACCCATCCTCCCCTCACCTCATACACATTGAAGTGGCTCTGGCCTCGTGCCAGCTCCCGGTAGCTGGTGGTGAACTCCCCGATGAAGTCGTGGCTGCACAGCCGGTGGATCTCCATCAGTCCGGTTAGGGAGGCACCCATTACCCGGGGGGATCCCCATCAATCAGTGGTGTGGATATAGGGGACTTCCCATTGCCCAGGAGGTTTCCCATCAGCCAGAGAGTCCCAAATAGCCAGGGGGGATTTCCATCAACCGGGGGGGGGGGGGGGGGGGGGGGGGGGGGCGATCCATCTCCCCGGGGATGCAGGGGTAGTGGGGGGGTCTCTGTCACCCAAGAGGTGCAGGTCCAGGGTGTGGGGGGTCTCCAGGACCACACACAGCTCACCTGCCATCACGGTCCCAGTCATATACCTCCACCTTGATGGCTCTGCAAGGTAGAGAGGGGATCACCGACAGCCCCAAATCCCAACCTCCCCCCACCCCTCCCCTGGGGACCTGTCACACACAACCCCCCACTCCCTGTGGGATTTGTTTTGACGCCTCTGCGGGCTTTTTCCTGCTTCCTTCTCCTCCTCCCCAGGATATTTTTATCCATCGTTGCCACAGCAACGTTCAAGGTGGGGCCAAAGCAGTGTGAAGAGATTTTTGCTAGGACAGTAGCTGGTGACACTGGTTTGGGATTGGCAGGGGTGGGGGCAGGAATAGCTCAGTGACAGCTGTGATGCCCATTGCTCAGATGGGTAAACTGAGGCAAAAGCAGGTAACACTTAGGGAGGGAGGGGAGGGGTTCTTGTGCTACTGGTACCACAGAAACGGGGGAGGGGGTTCTGGAAGTTCAGGTGGCCACAGAGGTGGGGGGAAGGGTGTCTCATGGGACCACAGAGAAGGTGGAAGGACTGCAGGGGGTCCCGAGGTACCACAGAGATGAGGAGAAGAGGGTAAAGATGGTCCTGAGGTACCACAGACACAGAGGAAGGGATTCTGGGGGTTTGCAGAGAGAGGGGAAGGGGATCCTGGGATACCATGGACATGGAGTGAGGGGGGCTCTGGGAGTCCAGAGGTACCACAGAGATGGGGACATGGGGTGCAGGGGTTCCTAGAGTACCTGGGAGATGGGGGAAAGAAGGAAAAGCGTGTCCTGAGGGTCCATAGAGATGGGAGGAAGGGGATTCAGGGGGTCTCAGAGAACCACAAAGATGGGAGTGCAGGGTGTCCCCGGGTATGACAGAGATGGGAGAAGGGGGTTCAGGGGCCCTAGTGGACCCTAGAGATGGGGGGAAGAGGGAGAAGAAGGTCTTTGGGGCCAAAGAGGGGGTGCAGGGGGTACCAGTCGTGCAGGGGGTACCAGTCCCCTGGCACTCACCGGTCATGATCCCCATTGCAGAGGGCACGCACAGGAATGGCAAAGGCTGCCCAGACGGGGTTCAGCGTGTTCCGCACCACTTCTGTCTTGTGGCAGATGGTGAAACTGAGGGAAAGACAAGGGGGTAAAAGGGAGTCACTCCCCCAGCCCAACACCCCCCCAGTCTGTCACCCCCAGACTGCAGTGAGGATTTTTGGACACCCCCACCAATGCCAGCCCAGAGATGTCCTGTCCTGGGGCTGAGGTATGGGAGGGTCACTGCAGTTTTGAAGGGGGGGGTCACTTACGTCCCGTCTTCGTTGCTGCGATAGAAGACCATGAAGGGGTCAGATTTTCCGAAGAAATCCTTCTTATCCAGCTTGTTGGCACAGAACTGGAGTGTGGCCACGTCCTGGGGGGGTGGAATTTGGGAGGATCATCCAGCCTCCACCCCCCTCAGGGGTGGGATCCTTTGGGGCAGCTGCTCTATGAGGGAAGAGGGGATCCAGGACAGGCGGGACACAGCATGAGGCTAAACAGCCCACACTCTCATCTGCGGGCTAGTGTGTCTCAGCCACCCCCGATATTGCAGGGTTCCCAAGCTACACCCCCTCCCCTGCCCCGCCGCGGCTCACCCGGCAGTTTCCCAACTCTTCAGCGAGGAGTATGATGGTGCCACACTTCTTCCCCGGAATGCCACTGCCGGGATGAGATGTGAGCAGACTAGGGGCACACATAGTGTCCTGGGGGGGGCCTCCCGCACACTCGGCACCCCAAAACTTACCCATGGGAGGCAGCTGGGGCAGGTCTTCTGCCCCGGGAGTGCATGGTGGCTGTCCCCATCCTGCAGGGACACATGCTGAAGGGTGATGGAGGGGATCCCCACCCAATAAAAAGACCCCCTTCCCAGAAAAAGGAAGTCTACAAAAAAAAGCCCAGCTCCCCCCCAGATTCCAGCACCCTAAAAAGAAGCTGTTTCTCCCCTCAAAAATGCCAGTCCCCAAAAGACATTCAGCCCCCCCAAAAAGTCAATTCCCACAAAACAAACTGCCACTGAAAAAGTCAACCCCAAAAAGTCCAACCCCTCCAAAAGCCAGATCCCCCAAACCCATATTCCCTCCAAAAGCCATCATCCCAAGAAAAAGCCAGACCCCTCAAACCCCACCAAAAAGCCAGACCCCAAAAAATGCCTTTCCTGCCAAAAGCCACCTCCAAAAGAAAAAAAAAAAAAAAAAAGCCAGACACACCCCCGCCCGCCCCCCCCCAGTCCAAAACGACACTGTTGGCTCTGGGGTCTGGGTCCATCCTGGGCACACCAAAAGGGACCTAGGGAGACATGAGGACACTGGAACCATGGGGGTTCATGTCAAGGGCTTCTCCAGGGAAGGACATGGGGACACTGAGTTTCCCACTTTTCTCCAAAACACTGGTTTTGGAGAAACCCAGGATTTTCTCCAAAGAGGACATAGTGACCTCAGGGACACTGGGGCACAGGCAGGACTTGTGTCAGGGGCTTCTCCATGGGAGAGGTTATGGGGACATTGGGATCAGTGGGGGAGGTGGCTCACATTAGGGGCTTCTCTGGGGCGGAGACATAGGGACCATGGGACACTGGGGACAAGGGAGGCTACCATCAGGAGTTTCTCCAGTGCAGGGCATGGGGACCCTGAGGACTTTGGGGACACTGGACAACAGTGGAGGCTCAAACTAAGGGTTTCTCAGGGAAGGGGGTGGGAGGTGGGTGAGGGCAGGGACATGGAGACACTGGGGCTGGGGGGATTCATGTCAGGGGCTTCTCTAGGAGGAACATAGGCATACTGGGGCACAAGAGGGGCTCACATCAGGGGCTTCACTGGGATGGGACATGGGGACACTGGGGCAAAGTGGGGGGGCTCACATCAGGGGCTTCTCCAGCCGGCTGCCGGCTGAGCCCACAATCTCCCCCAGGGTGCAGAATGCCTGGCCCAGGAAATCCTGCAGGATCAGGAATACTGGGTGTCACCAGGGGGATGCCCATCCCAGGGAGGCCAGGGGAGCAGGGCTGACTGATCCTGCACTTACATGCTTGGAGAGGTCAGGGCTCTTGGAATCCACATCATACCTGGGGGCAGAGGGAACATGTGGGCATGGAACAGGAAGGGGGGGGGGCCTTGGATGGGACAGGGATGAAGACTGGGATGGGATGGGATGGTACACAAATAGGGATGGATTAGGTGTGGGGATGGGATGGGAAAAAGAATAGGGATAGGATGGGACAAGGATGGGTAAAGGAACAGGATGGGGTGGG
The DNA here is from genome assembly GCF_027477595.1 of Haemorhous mexicanus. Classification (NCBI taxonomy): domain Eukaryota; kingdom Metazoa; phylum Chordata; class Aves; order Passeriformes; family Fringillidae; genus Haemorhous; species Haemorhous mexicanus. The sequence continues at coordinate 6,897,954 of NC_082365.1, read as the reverse complement.
ATGAGGACAATGGAATGGACGGGGATGAGATGTGGATAGGGACAGGATGGGACAGGGACAGAATGGGGACAGGATAGGATAGGGATGACAATGGGATGGGACGAGGATGGGGACAGGGATGTGAACAAGGGTGGTAATGGTCCAGGAATGGGGACAGAACAGGGATGGGGACAAGAACACCCTGGGGGGCTGTGCCAGGGTGGCCAGGGGGTGACCATGGGGGACAGGGGGGTTGACACTGGGGGCGACACTGGGACCACAGGGGCCACTTACAGGTCAAAGCGCAGGTTCTGCCGCTCCTCAAAGCAATAATCGAGGACAAACTTGTGCAGGAAGTCAGGATTCAGGGAATTGTCAATGACCTCAGTCCGGCCAAACTGGGGACAGTGGGGATAATGGGCTGACAGGAAAACAGGGTGGGGACACAGACATGGAGACACAGGGATATGGGGATATGGTGATTTGGACACAGGGACATGAGGACATAGAGATGATGAGACATGGGGGTATAGGGATGGGAACATGAGAACATGGGCAGGGGGGATGGGAATACAGGGATATGGGGACATGGAGATGCATAGTCATGGGGGCATAGGGATGAAGACACAGGGACATGAGGATATGGGAACACAGGGATGTGTGAACAGCACCGGAAAACAGGGGCATGAGAATGAGGGTGAGGAATAGGGATGGGTGCAGTGGAACATGAGAATGTGGACATGGGGATATACAGATAAGGGGACACAGTGACATGGAGACACAGGGATATGACAACATGTGGACATGGGGCTGGGGACATGGGAACATGAGGATATGGCGACATAGCAACATGGGGACACAGGGACATGAGAACATGGGAACATGAGGACACACGTGGGCGGAGGAGGTGGAGCAAGGGTGGGCAGCAGGCCCGGACCAGGGCACATGTGGGGACATGGGAAAGGGGTGGGGAGGGGTGGGGAAGGCCCAGCTGCCGCTTTGTGCCTCGGGGCCAGCCCCACCCCCTGCTCATTACCCCGCAATTAACACACTGTTAATTACAGGGGGACGGGGCTTGGCTGCCTGCCGACAGCTGATTAGCTGGGCACCTCGACATGCTCCCCAGATCCCCAGGATGCTGGTTGGCTGGTCACTCTGCCCCCAGGCTGCTGCATCCCAGAATGCCCATTGTCCAGGTGCTGCATCCAAAGATGCTGATTGCTCACTGGTGACTGGCCAACTGGTTGGCACCCCAACACACTGATTGGCCAGTTGGCCATCACCCCAACATGCTAATAGGCTAGACTCTTATATGCTACTTGGCTGGCTGCCATTACCCCTGACATGCTGATTGGCCATCTGGTTGGCACACAGACATGCTGACTGTTCATTGCCCCAGCATGCTGATGATTGGTTGGCCAGCTAGCACCCCAACATCTTGATTGGCTGGCTGAGTACAAACTAACATGCCAATTGGCCAGCTGAGCACAGCCCAACATGCTGATTGGCTGCCCCCCACCAATCGGGTCACTCACCTCCCGCCATTGGTGGCTGCCAGGACGCTGCGTGTACAGCACACAGACTGTAGGGGGAGGGGTCAGGGGAGGCAGGCAGAGACCCCCAAAACTCTTAGAGACACCACCATTCCCAGAGACTCCCAAAACTCCCCAGAGAGCCCCCGAAACACCTCAGAGACACCCCCCAAACCCCCCCAAAACCCCCTAAGCTCCCCCAGAAACTCCCAAAATTCCTCAGAGGCTCCCCAAATCCCCCAGAGATCTCCAAAACTCAAAAGACCACCCAAAACCCCCAGAGACCCCAATACTCTCCAGAGTTCCCAAGACCCCCAGAACCCTCCAAAATGTCCTTGAGACCCCCAAACCCTCATAGGACCACAACAACCCCAAAGACCTCCCAAAACATGCCGGAGACCCCAAAAACCCCCAGAGACCACAACACTCCCCAGAGACACTGATGCTTCCAGAGACCTCCAGAACCCCCAGATACTCCCAAAATACCTCAGAGACACACACCCCCCCCAATCCCCCAGAAACCCCCAAACTCCCAGAGATATAAAAATCCCCTGAGTGCACAACCTTCCAGAGACCCCAAAACCCCCAGAAACCCCAAGCCCCTCAAAGACTCCTCAAAATACCTAAGAACCAAAACACACCCCATCCCCCCAGCCTCACTCACTTGGGTCCGACTTGGAGAAGGTGTCCCTGTCCAGGAGCTGCCTGGGGGGCAGGGAAGAGGGAGTGTGAGTGTGTGTGTGAGTGTGAGTGTGAGCACCTGGCTGTGTCTGTGACTGTGTGTACCCGTTGTGCGGTACGCACAGTCACAGACACAGCCAGGTGCTGTGATGTGCCCCAGAACACATGTTGAGGTGCACAGCCACATGTCATGCCCTGTTGTGACAGCGTGTATGGCAGGGTGTGCGCAACCAGGTGTGCCCCAGGACATGGATTGGCGTGCAAAGCATGTCTGACACATGTTGGGGGGCCATGCACTTTGGGGCTCAACCATGCGCCAGGGTGCACAGCAGAGTGTTGGTGAGCATGGCCAGGTGTTGGTGAGCATGGTTGGGTGTTGGGGGTGCACTGCCAGATGTGCCCCACAACACATGTTGGGGTGCACAGACACATCTGCACAGGGTGCACAGCATGACACATGTTACGAATGCCATAAGTAAGGGGTACAGTTATGTGTCAGGACACCAAATAAAGGCCTCAGGTTGCAAAGAGAGGGTACAGGGACTGTAGGGTGGGCAGGGGGTACAAAGGATGCAATGGTGCAGTGCAGCCCGGCCCGAGGATTCAGGAGTTTCAGGGTGGGCAAGGGATACGGGGGGCGCAGGGGATACAGGGTCCAACCTGACCCACCTGCATCCCCAGGATCCCCCAAACTGGACCTTCTTGCACTCCCAGTCCCAAAGACCCCCAAATGCCCCCCCATGCCCCCCACTCCCCTCAGTGCCCCACACCCTCAGCACCTTTGGCTTACCCAGTGCCCCTCTGTCCCCATAGCCAACACTCCGTGTACTCCCCATGCTCCCCAACACCGCCCAGCACATTCCAATGTCTTCCAGTGAATCCCAGTGCCTCCTAATGCATTTCAGTGCCTCCAGCGCCAGTTGCCTTGCTTCCCAGTGCCTACCAGTGCTCTTCATTGCCGACTGCACCCCCTTCCCTCGTGTCTCCCGGTGATTTCCAGAGCATCTCAGTGTATTCCAGTACATCTCAACAATTCACACCACCAACTGCTCCCACTCTCCGGTGCATTCCAGTGCCTCCCAGTGCATCCCAGGGGATCTCAGTACATCACAGTGCACCCTGGCATCCTTCGACGCCAGCTGCTGCGGCACTCCAGTGCCTCCCAATGCGTCTCACTGCGTTCCAGTGCAACCCAGTGCCCTACAATGCCAGCTGCTTCCAACTCTCCAATGCTTCCCAGTGCATCCCACGGGATCTCGATGCCTCCCACCTCAGCACCCTCCAACGCCGCTCCCCAGTGCTTCCCCGTGCCTCTCTGTGCATCCCGGCACCCTCCAACGGCAGCTACCCCTACACCACAGTGCAACCCAGTGCCTCCCAGCACTTTCCAACACCTGCACCAGCGCCTCCCCGCGCCCCCGCCGCCCAGTGCCGGCTACCGCCGCGGCCCCGCTACCTGCAGGACACCGTGAGTTCCACGCGAGTGGCCGGGACAGGACCGGGTCCGGTGCCCGGTTCCGAGGCGCCCAGGCCCGCCATGCCCCGGGCTCCGTCGCTGCCCCGACACCGGCACCAGCACCGCGATCGCGATAGGCTCCGCCCAGGTACCGCCCTTGACACCGCCCGAGACTCCCGGCACTGGCTCCGGTCCTGCACCGAGGGACTGCCCCGGGCTCTTCTTCGGGACCACCCGCCGGGAGACCGGGACCGCCTTTGGCACCGCCTGGGGCTCCCGGCACCGGCCCCGGCCGCGCACCGAGGGAGTGCCCCGAAGTCTTCTTCGCGATCGCCAGCGGGGAGACCGAGACCGGCTCGGTACCGCCTCCGCGATCGTCCTCAGATCCGCGGTACCGCCTCCGGGATCGCCTCCAGGGCCGCCTCCCCCTCCCCTGTACCACCACGGACCGTCGATACTGCCCCCGGGATCGCCCCGAAATTTTCGGAATCACCCCCAGATTCCTGCGATCTACCCTCGCACCGCTTCCAGGCCTGCTTCCAAATCCCCGGTACCTCCCGGGCCCGGGGAACCCCTCCGGCTCCGCCTCGGAAACGCCCCCAGATCTCCGGGATGGCCCCCGCATGAACCCCAGCGCAGCCTCCACAGCCCGGTTCCCCCCTGGAAGTCCGGTAGGGTCCCTGGGATCCCCCCCAGATTCCCGGGATCGCTCCGGGATCAACGCCAAATCCCTTGTACCTCTCCTGACCACTGCCACCTCCCCCGCATCGCCCGCGGGGCCGCCTCACCATTCCCGGTACCGCCTCGGACCACCGGTACTGTCCCCAGGATAGCTCTCAGATCCCCGGCATCAGTCCGAGGAAGTCCGGTGCCTTTCCCTGCATCGTCCCCAGTGCCGCCTACCCATCCCCAGTGCCCCCAAGACCCGGGTACCAAGGATCAGCCCCGGGATCACCCCGAGACCACTGCTACTGCCCTGGGATTGCCCCCCAGGCTGCCTCCAGACCCTGGTACACCGCGGACCATTGGTACCGCCCCCGGGATCACCCCCAGACCGGACCCCCCGGTGCTCCGTCCCTGGTAGGCCCAGCACCCCTCTGACACTCCCCAGTGCACTCCCCTGTGCCATAGTGACACTCTCGATACCACCCACTCCCCAGAATGAGGTCACAATTCCCCTAGTTCCCCCTTAATCAGAACCTTCCCAGTATCCCCACAGTCCCTCTGTAGATGCAGAGTTCCCCAGTCCTCTGCTATCCCCCAGTAGCTCCCATCATCTCCCCTGCACCATCCTGATAACGTCCAGCAGCTCCCAGTACTGTCCTGCACTGGGAGCAAGGGGAGTGACAACGGGAGCCAGAGAGGGCACCCATTGCTGGGGGGGGGGGGGGGGGGGGGGCTACCCAGTGCTGGGGGAGAACCCAGTGTGTGCTGGCTTGAGGACTCCACTGCCAGTTTGAGGGTCCCCAGTGCTGTGTGGGGAGCCCACTCTGCAGAGACAGCATGAACCCCCCCTTTCCAACCAAAGCTCAGTGATCCAACGGGTAGAGGGACACTCTGGGGTGTCCCAGGAAACTTTGAGGACACACAGACACAACACAGTAGGGGTAAATTTGGGTCTCTGGCATCCACTCTGCACACCCAGGAACTGGGGCCACTGGCAGCTCCATGTCCCCAAGAAGAGACACTCATCCCCCCAAGGGCACCCACAAACACTTTTTGGGGGCACTCACAACCTCCCAGATCCCACTATGCCAAAGACACTTCCCCCACCTCCCCCTAGAACCACCACTCTGTGGGGGAGCCCACCACCTCCAACCTCCTTTATTACAAATGAGCAGTACAATTTGGAGGGAGGGCAGCCCACATCCTATCCCGAGGGATACGCCTTGATGACCTTTACATCGTCGAGGGGTCGGTCCTGGGAGTTGGTCTCCACCATGGCTAGGCGCCCCAGCACCCCCATTCCTTGGCACACCCTCCCAAAAATGCTGTGCTTCCCATCCAGCCACTGTGCTGGGCCCAGTGTCAGGAAAAACTGGCTTCCATTGGTGTCCGGCCCTGCATTGGCCATTGCCAGGATCCCGGCACCTGTGAGACATGGGGGCATGTCACATCATGGATGGGGATACAGGGGACATGCCACCCCACAGCCAAGGTTCCAGCATGATGGGGGACATGTCATCCCATGGGAGGATGTCATCTCATGGCCAAGACCCCAGTATCATGGGAAACATGTCACTCCAAGACTGGGATCCTGGAGGGTGTCATCCTATGGCTGCAATCCTTGGGACATGTCACTCCATGAACAGGCTCCAGGGGAACCTGTCGCCTGACAGAGGGATCTTAATGGACATCAGTAACAACTTACTCCCATTGGTGTCCAGCCCCATACTGGCCATCACCAGAATTCCAGTGCCTGTGGAACACAGGCCAAGGATCCTGGCACCCTGAGGGATATGCCATGATATGACCAGAGTCTTGGAGGACATGTCACTCCAGGGATGGGGTCCTGGGGAATATGGAGGACATGCCACCCCATGGATGGGGTCTCAGGGACATGTCATCCCCTGGCTGAGGTTCTGGTGTCATGGGGAAAATGTCGTCCAATGGAGAGGTCTTAGGGGAACATGAGGAAGAATCGGCTCCTGTTAGTGTCCAACCCCATGTTGGCCATCGCCAGGATCCTGGTGTCTGTGGGACACAGGGACATATCACATCAGGAATGGGGAAATACAGGACAGGGCATCCCATGGCAAAGCTCCTCGGGGTCATGTCACTCCATGGATGGGGTTTTGGGGACACAGAGAACTTGTCACCCTACAGATGGGATCCTGGGGGACAGGAGAGACATGCCACCTCATGGCCAGGGTCCTGGAGGACCTACTCCATGACCAGCCTCCTTGAGACATGCCACCCCATGACTGAAGTCCAGGGAGTCATGTCACTCCATGGATGAGGACACAGAGGACATCCCATCTCATCCCATCCCACAGATGTGTTCTCAGGGGTCCTGCCCCTCTATAGGTGGGGTCCTGGGGTCCCAGGGATGCCCCTCCAGTGTTGTCCCAGTGCTGGCCCCACTCACCAGTGAACTTCAGGTCAGGGTGCAGCTCGTCCTCAAACTGTTTCCCGTAGATGGAGGCGCCACCACGGCCTGCAGGGGGATTTGGGGGTCAGCAGGAACCCCTGGCACCAGGGAGGGTCCCAGGAAGATTTCAGAGGCCTGTGCTCACCAGTACCCGTGGGGTCCCCTCCCTGCACCATGAAGTCCTTGATGATGCGATGGAACTTGGTGCCGTTGTAGTACCCACGGCGGCTCAGCTCAGCAAAGTTCTTGCAGGTGCGGGGGGCGTGTTGCCAGTACAGTTCCAGCACAAGTGGGCCCATCCTGGGATGGGAACACAGGTAATGGGAATGGGAAAGGCATCAGAAATGGGGAACAGTAATGGGAATGGGAAAAGGAAATGGGGTCATCCCAAAGTGATACCCACATCCCCAGCTTCAGACCAAAGCCAGGGGTTGTGTTGCCAGTGCAGCTCCAGCACCAGCAGGCTCATTCTGTGAATGGGAACAGCAGGAATAGGAATGGGAACTGGAGACAGGGTCATCACACTGTGATTCCCACACCCAGTTTCAGACCAAAGCTAGGGGCTTTTTCTGCCGTAAGTACAGCTCCAGCACTGGAGAGCCCATCCTGAGAATGGGAAAACCAGGAACAGGAACGACACTGGGAATGGGGAACAGCACCAGGAATAGGAATAGGAATAGGAATAGGAGATGGGGGCGGTCACCCTGCTGTGAACTCCTCCACCTATAGGGTCAATTCTTGCAGCTGCAGGGCAGGGTCATCCCACTGAGACCCCCAACCCCAGTTTGAGATCAAAGTCGGGCTGTGCTGTTAGTACAGCTCCAGCACCAAGCAGGCCCATCCAGGGAATTGGAAATAGGAATACTGGAAATGGGAATGGGAACAAAAACAGGACGGGTAACAGGAAAAGCCTCTAAGTAATCCCCCACTTCCCCCCCACCCCCCCATCCCCCAGGGTCAGTCAGGGACAGGGACCACAGGGGTGAGAGGGAATGGGGGGCAATAGGACACCAGGAGGACACGGATGGCTATTGGTACCAGGGGAAACAACCAGGATTGGCTGATTCTGTGCGGTATCAGGAGACACTGGGGCTAACGGGATAACACGGGATCGCTGGGATCTGCCTGGTACCGAGGGGCCTGGGGGTCACGAACACCAGGGGGGACACCGAGGGAACCAGGGGCCCTCTAGTACCGCGGCGGAAACCAGGACTGGTTCATATCGGGAGATAACGGAGCTGTCCCGTTCTGGAGACACGGGGAATTTCTTAGCACCTGTGGAGTTCAGGGTCTGCCTGATATCGGGGGCTCAAGGACACCGGGGACTGCCCCGTACCGGGAGGATCAGGGACTCAAGAACACCGGGGCTGCACAAAAGCCGGGGGGAGAGGGAGTGGACACCGATTTACCGCCAGTACCGCGGAAGGGGGCGGGACAAGTGGTGGGCAGGGCCTCCCGTGCCGGTACCGGTGCCGGTACCGGGGCGGTGCCCCGCCCCTTACGTGGTCTCCATGGAAACGGTGGGAGGCTGCCAGGAGTCGGGCGGGACGGCGGCCATGCTGCGGAGGCACCGATGGCGGAAAGACCCTCAGCCGCCGCACTTCCGGGCCACACCCCCAGCGGTTGAGGGCGGGGCGTGGGGGGAGGGGAAGAGCCAGTCAGCGAGGCGAAAGGCGAGGACACTGACCAATGAGAATGGATATTTAAAGGGCGCAGACCAATCGGAACCCGGGGCGGGTGCGCTGCGATTGAGCCGCAAGGGGAGGGGGAATTCGAACTAGACCACGCCCCTTTCGTTAGGCCACGCCTCCTCGGCGCGCGCGACGAGCGGGAGCCGGGGGCGGTGAGGTAGTGGGGGAGAGGGGGGATGAGGGCAGACCGAGACTCTCGAGGAGAGGGGAAACCGGCGGGGAGATCGGTTGGGCCGCGGAGCGCCGGATAAACCACCCCATGCGGAGATAGGGAGACGTGGGGTCGGGGTGAGGGGCTGGGACCCCCTGGTAGGGGCTGAGGACCCCGAGGGCTGGGGCTGTGAGGCCTGGATCCCCGGCGGGGGCTGGAACCTTCTCAGTGTGGGGCTGAGGTCACCAAGGGATTGGGGTGCGCGGCTGGGACTCGTCGGTGGGGCTGGAGTTGGGACCCCCCAATGTGGGATTGTGGTCTTCTGGGCTGGGGGATTCCTCAGGTGTGGGGGAAGGATCGCTCCATTATGAGGCTGAGACCCCACAGTGTGCGGCTGGGAGGCCCAGGAGTGAGAATGGGACCCCCAGGGTCGGGGTTTGGGTCTGACACCCGATCCCCACCCCACCCCCGCCCCGTCTGGAAGCTAGGAGGCCTAGGAATGTGGATGGGACTCCCTCGGGATCGGGATGCAGGGCTGTGACCCCTCAGAGTGGGGCTGGGGTCCCTAAGTGATTGGGATGAAGGGCTGGGACCTCTAGTATGGAATGGGGTCCCCTTGCATGCGGATGAGATCCCCTGAGGATCAAGATGTGGGGCTGGGGATCCCTCAGGATCGGAGTGTGGATGTGGGGCTGGGACGCTCTGGGTGTGGAACGGGGGCTCCCCTGGGTGTGGGGCTGCGACCTCTCAGTGGGGTTGGGCCCCTGCAGTGTTGTGCTGTGGTCCCCTGATAGGGGCTGGGAACCACCATTGTGGCGCTGGGGACTCACACGGATCAGGGTGCGGGGCTGGGACTTCCCATCGTGGCACTGAGGAGACTCGGGTTGGGGGTGCTGGGCTGTGGGTTCCCCGGGTGGGGGTCGCCGGTGTCACCCCCACCCCTACTGGCGCCGACGGAGCCATCCCTGTCCCCATCCCGGTGGCACGGGGCCCAGCGGCGCCTGGCACTGGCCGTGTCACTCGTGCGCTGGCTGGTGCCACCAGGCCCCCGCGGGGGGTTGGGACACGAGGTGGGTGGCGGGTAGGGGCACGGATGGGGAACCCCGATGGGGTCGGTAGTGACCCCCCCAGCTCCCGCAGGTGGCCCCGGTGCCCCGAGGCGATGGCCGAGGACCGAGGTACGGCAGCACCAGTGCTGCATGTCTCCCATGTTTCCCCCCTGGGGTGGGGGGCCGGGACTCACCCCCAGTGTCACCCTAGATGTAAGATTTGTCACCGAGGAGAGCTTCGACTTCGGTGTGCTGTCGCCATCTGACAGGTACAGGAGGATAGTGGGGACAGGGCACCTAATAGTTGGGAACATGGGGAATAGGACGGGACATAAAGGACAGGGCACCTCATTGTCAATGTCCTAGGGGACATGTCACCCCATGGATGGTGTTGTGGGGGATGTGGCAACTCATAGCTGGGATCCTGGGGGCCATGAGGGAGACATCGCACCCCAAAGATTGTGTCCTAGGGTCCATGTCACCCCATGAACACGGTTCTGGAGGTCCTGTGGATGTGTCCCCCTCATAGATGTGGTTCTGGGGGTCCTCGGGGATGTGTCACACAATGAATGGGGTCCTGGGTGGCATGGCAGGGGGCGGGGTTCCTCCCACTTCTTGGCAGCGGCGTTTGGGGGGCTAACACCGCCATTCCCCCTCCCCTCCCCATCCACAGCCAAGAGGAAGAGGATGAGGATAGCCCCGGCAGGGGGTGCCAGCACGGGGGTAGCAACGGGCGCTGGAGTCCCCTGAGTGGGGCCCATCTGGAAGAGATGATGCGGGAGGCAACGCGCCTGGCGGCGCAGTTGGAGGCATGTCACCTGCTTGCTCCCGGAAACCCCCCCGGACCTGCCACCACGCCCCCGAGTACACCCCGCAGTCCCCGCCGCCAGACCTTCGTGGTGAAGGACAGCCCGGTGCGGGCACTCCTGCCCACCGTGGAGTCTCAGGGCCCTGCCCCCATCCCCCACTCCCCCGCCAAGCCCCGGGGGGCCTCTGCGGCCACCAGTGTCCCCAAGGTAGGTGAGACCCGAGGGTAGGGGCCCCAGTGTAGCCGTGTCTCACCCGGGCTGAACACCCAGATCCCCCCCAAACCCATCCTAGATGGGGCAGTGAGTGCCCCCCTGTCTCCAAGGGGCATCGTGAATCCCCCAGCCCTGTGGGTGGGGGGCACTCACTGAGAGATGTCTCCATGTTCCCTGCTCTATTTTCAGGCACCCCCCAGCCGTAATTCCACAGCAGCGGCAAAGGGACCCTTGGGTGGCAGGAGGCTTCCCCCCAGCCGCATGGGCCCCCCCCGGCCATGCCTTCCCCAGGGGCTGGGGGCTGATGCCCGGGGCAAGTCAGAGCCCCCCCAGGGGGGTACAGCAGGTAGTTACGGCAAGGGAGTGGGGACACCATGGCCATGGGGGCTCCTGGGCCGTACCCCAACTCCCCCTCTCTCCCCAGGCAAGGCTAAGGTGAGGGGGGGCACAGTCTCCTGCCCCCCCCCCACCCGCCAGCTCCACACCAGGACCACCACCACCTCTGCCCCCTCTGGCTGTTCCCCAGCACCTACTGCCCTTCCCAAGGTGTCCCCTCGGACTCTAGCAGCGGGTGGGAGGACCCCCACCCCCAGAGGTAAGGATGTAATGGGGTTTGGGGGGCGCAGGGGATGCCCCATCCTCCGTGCCTCAGTTTCCCTGTGGCTTCTTTCCCCTTTGCAGGTGCAGTGGCAGCACGGGCAGCCCCCCCAACTGGTGCCTCAGGGTGCAAATCAGGACCCCCCCCCACCCGCCTGCAGCCCTCCCGCAAGACTGCGGTGAGCAGCACCCCGAGGTGACACCCCCAAACCACCCCACACCCACCCTGGGGGCACCCAGACCCCCCCTAGGTACCAGCTAAGGTACCTAGGCTTGGGGGGGGACAGAGCCAAGGCCACCCCAGGGATGAGTTGAGGCATCCACTGGGTTTTGGAAGGAGGCAGGCAGCACAAGGGGCCCCCAGGGACCAGCCAAGGCACCCATTGGGTTGACAGGTTGTAGGGCAGAGTTGGAACTCCCAGGGACCAGCTGAGGTTGGGGTGGCAGAGCCAGGGGCCTCCCCAGGGATGAGCCGAGGCACTCATTGAGTTTTGTTTTAATTACAAAAGGTCTCATCAGCATTAGGAAACCCCCCACATCCTCCAGCACCCAGGGGCCCCTCATCCCCCAAGACCCTTCCCTGGGTTCCTCCACCTGAGCCTCATCCCTGGGCAGGGGGGTCCCAGACTTCCCTGTAACCCCTAGCTGATCCCCCCTCCACATGCTCCCCACCTGGGTGAGTTGGCACCATGGGACGGGTTGCACCTTCATGGGGGTTGGCACCTTGGGGGGAAAGGGGGCTGGCACAATGGGGGAAGTTGGTTATAAATTCCTTTTTTTTGTATTTTCATGTATTTTTTAAATAAAACACTCTGCTGGGCAAAGGGGCTGGGGGTGATCATGGGGGGACAACAGGGGCACCCTGTGCCATCTCCCCAAGGTGCCAATCCCTGCAAGGATACAAAGTGCACTGAGGGGGGGTGGTTGTAGCTCCCTGCTCCTTCCTGATGTCCTCCCAGTCCTAGTGCACCCCCAGTCCTGGTGTGTTCTGCCCCCCGCCCCCACCATCCTGTAGCCCTCCCTGTCCTGGTGTCCCTGGCACAGTGGGTGGGCTGCCTGATGGGTGGGTCCCCATTAGATCGAGGTCTCGTCGCTCCTGGTGGGGGGACAGACAGATGGGGGGGGTGGATACAAAGTGCAGGATGGGGGGAGAATAAAAAACAAGACAGACAGATGCATGATGGAGGAGGTGGGTGCCAGGGTGCCCTCTGTGCCCCCCAGCACCCAGCGCCAACCCCTGGGGAAAGATGGTGGGGTGGGGTTTGGGGGGGGAGCCCCCAGCCCCCTTGGGTTAATGGAGAAAATTAAAAAACAGAAATCTGGGTGGTAGAGGGGGAGAAAAGAGTAGGGTTAGTGCTGCTGTGCCACCTCTGCCCTAGGCATCCATGGGTGGTCAGGTGTACTCAGTGGACACCCCAGCACCCAGTGAATGCTCCAGTGGGCACAACACCTAGTGAGCACCCAGTGGTCAACGGGCACCTTTGGACAGTCAATGGGCACCCAACATGCACTCCAACACTCGATGGGCACTGTTAGACCCAAGGGGCACCTAATGGTCAGTGGACACTCATGAACAGTTAACACACACCAAGAGGTGCTGTTAGACCCAGTGTGCACACAGAGGTCATTAGGCACCCAATGGGCAGTCAGTGGACACCAAATGGATCCAATACATAATGGTCAATGGATGCACAATGGGTATCCAATGGGCACCCATGGACAGTCAAGTGGCATCCAATGGGTGCAGTTAGACCTGATGAACACCTAGTGAGTATTAAATGGGCATCCAATGGGTATTCAGTGGGTACCCCAGCCCTCAATGGGCACCCAGTAGGAATCTTGTGGGCAACCAACAGCCACCTTTGCAGCCCATGGGCACCCAAGAGGAATCCTGGCACTCAATGGTCACCTGTTGGTTACCCTGGCACCCTATGGACATCCAACAAACACCCTTACACGTGATGAGCACCAAATGAGCACCCTGGCACCCAATATTCATTGGATCCAAAGGGACTGCTGGGACCTGATGGGCACTCAAGAAGGAACCCTGGCACCTGATGGGCATCCAAAGGGCATCTGTTGGGCACCCTGGCACCAAGTGGACACCCAAAAGGAACCCTGGAACCTGACGGATACCCGACAGGTAATGTTGTGCTCCATGGGTGTCCAGTCAGTACTGTGGCACCTGATGAGCAGCCAACAAGCAGTGTTGGACCCAATGTGTGCCCAGCGGTCACCTGAGAGAAACCCTGGCACCAAATGAGAGTGCAACAGGAACCTTGGCACCGTGGTACTCAGCTATCCTTGCATCTGATAGGCACCCAAAGGGTACCCAACAAGTGGTGTTTGTCCACCCAACAGGAACCCTGGCATCCCAAGGGCACCTTCAAACCCAACAGGTGCCCAGAGGGAACCCTGGCACCCAAAGAACTCCCAGTAAGCACCCCTCAGATGTGGTGGGCACTCACTCAGAGCCAGAGGAGTCCTCGTCAGCAGTGCCTGTGCGGATGCTCATGGCAATGGGGGTGAGGCCGCTGAGCTGCTCCTGGAGGCTCTGCCGAGGCCGGGGGATGGGGGTGGCCCCTGTGTCACTGCCCGAGGAGGCAGCCGTGCAAGCAGGAGGTGGTGGGGGCAGCTCAGGGTGCTGGGCACTGCCCCGCTCACTGATGGGGGGCAGGCACTTCTTCAGTATCCCTGCAGGAGTAGCATCACCCATGGGTGGGGAGGCCAGATTTGGAGTGCCCACCCTTGCCATGGCAGCCTGTACCTTTGTGGGGGTGGGGCAGGGGCAGCAGCAGGGGGTCCCTGGGGAGCGCCTCGCCGTTGGGCCAGGGGGGGTCACCCCAGGGGTGTCCCTGCCCCCCTGCTGGCTGCACTCGCAGCCCCTCACTACCTCCTGGTCCCTCACTCTCGCTCGCTGTTGTCACAAACTCCCCTGGCCAGTATGGGCACCCCGGGGGCACCAGGGGGTCACCTGTGGGGAAGGAAGGAAGCTGGGACAGGCAGGACCAGGGACCCCCTCCCATCCTCACTGGGTGCCCCCATCAGCACATAGTCAGTGTGAGAAATGCACCCAAACCCATTGTATCAGTCCCATCCACCCCCCAGACTGGACAGGGGGCCATCTTTCCCCCCTGGGTGCCCCAGTCAGCACCTCTGACTGCATGAGGAACCCCCAAACCTTTTAGGTGTCTCCCATCACCACACCAGAGCTGACAAGGGATCCTCTCCCTCATACCCACTATACCCACTATGTGTTTATCAGAATTCCAGGCTGGACCAGGGATCCTTTGTCCACTCTGTGTGTCCTGCATCAGGACCCAGCCAAGATGAGGGACCCCCTCCCACCCCCCCAAAACTATTCAATGCCCTATCACCTCTCCAGACTGGACAAGGGACCCCTACCCCCGCCAGGTGTCCCCCATCACTGTTGTGGATAAGGCGAGGGACCTCACCCAACCCACTGGGTATCCCCCATCAGCACCCAGCCAGGCTGAAGGTCCCCCATCTCCATGGGGTGCCCCCTGGGGGTGTTACCAGGGCCGGGGGGACCCAGGGGAGCCCTGGGCAGGGGGTCCCAGCCACGGGGGACCTCGTCCTCGCTGTCGGAGGAATGTGTGGAGCCATAGGATCCACTCGGGTCGTCCAGGGACAGGTCACTGTCTGACTCTGTGTCGTGCTCTAGGGGGGGGTCACGGGTCAGGAGGTGCCCAGAGGCACCTCCTGCCCCCTGGGCCAAGGCTAGGGGCACTTGCCCTATGGGTGAGGCCATACCCTCAGGCTGGTCTTGGGTGTCAAGGAAGAGCCCCCCAGGCTCAGGCAGCGCAACTGGCCCTGGGCTGCCTGCCAGACCTGAGTCCTCCCTGTGGAGACACAATACTCATCAACACCTGATCCCCACTCACAAACACCTACCATCCACTGTCACCCACTGACTGACACCAATCCACTGACACAATATCCACCCACTGACACCCAACACCCCAATATCCACTGACACCCACTATCCTGATATCCACCTACCCCTGCCACCTCTTCACCCCGACACCCCCTCAACCCCCCACTCTGTGACCACCCTGCCACCTCACCACTCCATGTGCATGCCACTCTGCCACTGTAGTGCTGTGCACCATGCCACTGCCCCACCACCCAGCCATCCCAACTCCCCCACAAGCACACTACCCCACCACCCACCATCCTGCCATCCCAATACTCCCATGTCATGTAATGCCATACTGCCACCCCCCGCAACCCACCACTCAACCACCCCAGCACCCCACTACCCCATATCCCATCACCATTCCATCTTGTCATCCCAGTGCCCCACCAGCCCAGGATCCCACAAAAACCCATGCCCTGGTCCCTGCTGTGCACAGTACCGCCGCACAAAGGGGATGTAGCTGTGGTGGCTCTTGCCCGAGCGTGCAGTGCTGTGCAGCGACCCTGAGGACCCACTACCTGGGGGAGGGTACAGTCGCCCTGCCACGTATGTGCTGTCCCTGCCATACGCCTGCCAAGGGCACAAGGATGTCATAGCCATGGCACTGGCTGCCCTTCTCTTCCTGTCACCCCCCATGTGGTCCAGCACTCACGGGAGTGAGGGTGGCCTTGGTGGCCAGTGGTGGGTGGTGGCAGCGGGCACAGCTCAGGCGGAGGCTCCTTCGCACCTCCTTGCTCAGCACCACACAGGACAGGAAGATGAGCGGGCCCTGGGCAGAAAAGGGGCAGGGGGGACAAGGAAGGGTGTGTACAGCCTGGGAGGATACCAGCAGCACCCTGGACCAGTCAAGGGGTCACCATCCAGATTGGGTGCATCCCATTGGCACCTCAAAGAGAATGAGCGTGCCCCCCACTGATATCTCAGACAGGATGAGGGACCCCATATGCACCGGATGCCCTCCATGGGCACCATGGAGTGGTTTAGGTGCCCCCATAACACTGGATACCTCCCATTAGTGCCCTGGATACAGCAAAGGACCTCTCTGTGCCCACTAGGTGCCCTACAAATAGGCATGGGACTCTGGAGGTGCCAAGGGTGTGAGGTTCAGGGGGTTCTTCTGGGATCTCTGGGAGTCCCAAGGGTCATGGTCACTGGGGATCCCAGGGGCAGAGGCTTTGGGGTTCTGGAGTCTTTGGGGGTCCCCGGGGCAGTGGCTCTGGAGGTTCCATGGGTGGAATCTCAGGTGGTTCCCACTGACCTGGAGGCAGTTGGAGGCGGCGAACAGGTAGTGACAGAGCAACGTGTCACTGTTGACTGAGAGCAGGGCCAGAAGCCAGGCCAGGCTGGGCATGGCCAGCAGGACTGCAGCTGTGCGCACCCCAGACCTGAGCACCCCAATGGCACCCCAGTGTCACCACAATGACATCTCATGTCACAGCCCTCTGTACTTCTGCCCCTCGGGGATGACCCAGCCCCTCATGGCCCCCTCCCCCTCCAGATGCCCCAACCCCCACCTGAGCCACTCTGCCATCCATGGGTGCTCCAGCCCCCTGAGCTCCTCTGTTCCCTGTGGGCCCAGCCTAACCCCAGTCCCCTGTGCCCCTTGCCCCCAATGCCCTTTTGCCTCCCCATGGGTGCTCTGTAAACCCCTGCCCCTCTAGCTGCCCCAATCTCCCCTGACCCCCTCAATCCCCCACAGGGGCCTCTGCCCTTGATGCCCCCCTGCCCTCCACAGGTGCCCCAACCTCCTGTGCCCCCCCTGGCCTTAATGGATGCCCCAGACCTCTATATCCCCCTACCCACCATGAGTGTCCTAGTCCTTCCTGTGCCCCCCTGCCCTCCACAGTTGCCCCAACCTCCCATGCTCCCATGCCCCCCATTGGGTCTAGCCCCCTGTACCCCCCGGCTCCCCATAGCTGTCCTGCACCCATCTGCCCCTATAAATGCCCCAGCCGCCACTGTCCCCTCCTACCCCTGCCCCATAGGCAGCCCAGTCCCCAGTGCCCTCCTGCCCCCCCGGATGCCGCAGTCTGTCCTGTGCCTCCCTGCCCTCTGCAGGTTCCCCAAAAGGCCAGCTCCCCATGTGTGCCCCAACCTCCCATACTCCCCTTGGGCAACCCCATCCCCACCGTGTCCCCTGCCCCCTGTAGGTGACCCCGCCTGGGTGACTCACGCTGAGCCCTTTTTCTGGAAGCCCTGAGGGGTGGCACAGGTGGCCCTGGCTGCCAGCACCAGGAAGAAGATGCCAACCTGGGGGATGCAGGGAGTGAGCAGGGTGATAGGGGGTTCCATGCCCTCCCCAGCCCCCAGCCCTGTACGCACAGCAAGGGCTGCAGCACAGGGCCCAGCCAGGCTCCACACCAGGCTGTCGTGCAGGGTCAGCCAGCAAAAGTCGGGGTTCCCGTAGCCTTCGGGGTCCAGTCCCACCGCTAGCCCTGCACAGGAGAGATCAGGAGCGGGGCCAGTTCAGTGGATGGGGCAATAAGAGGAGACGGGGCTAAGGTGGGAGGAGCGGGGCTAAACAGTGTGAAGCTATGGCAAGACGGGGGCTCGTGGAATGGCTCATAAATGGCACAGGGCTGGCGAGAAGGTACTGCTCTTGGGGGTGTGGCTACAGTGGGTAGAGACAGCGCTATGCAAATGAGGTTTGTCTAAGCTCTTGGGCATGTGGCAGTGTGGATGAGAGCAGGGATATGGCACGGGAGGCTTGTCTAAAAGGTTAGTACAGGTCTAGTCTCTGGGGGTGGGGTTATGCTGATGAGGGCGGGGCTAAAGTCGCAGGGGAGTATCTGACTACAATTGATGGAGAAAGGCTATGGCCCTGGGAGCATATTAAAGAGATTGGGAAAGATGCTCTTGGGGTGGAGATATGATGGATGAGGGTCGGGCTAAACTCCTGCAGTGGGGATAAAATGTTCACCAGATTTATACACTTTGGGAGAGGGCTATGACCCTGGGGGTGTGTCTGAAAGTTTGGGGACAGAGCTATGATGAATGAGGGTAGGATTATGGACCCAGGGGCCTGTCTAAAATCTTGGGGACTGGGTCTGATAGACGAGGGCACAGCTATGACTCTGCCTATGTATTAGGGTGGGGCTATGGTGGTTAAGGGCGGAGCTAAACTCTTGGAGTGGGGCTGTTTTGGATTGGGCATGACTATCCTGCTGGAGGCAGGATTATATCCAGGGGTGTGGCTATGCTGGTAAAGATAGATTTGGGAGTGGGCCTATATTCTGGGCGTAGGGTTACACATGGAAATAGGACCCCACCATGCATCAAACTGATTGCGGGAGTGAGATTCAGGTGGCAGGCCATAGCCTAGAAGGGGGTGCATAGCCACCAAAAAGTGTTGATCCAGGTGGAGGTGGGCAGCTGGTAGTCCAGGGCATGGGGTGAGAATGAGAGCAGGGTTTCACAGCAGGGCTCACCAGTGATAAAAGCAGGCAGTCCCCAGCCCAATACATGGTAGAAGCGCATGGGACCACGGTCGACATGACGGGGTTCACTACGGCGCCGGTACAGGTGCAGCGCCTCCAGCAGCGCCCAGCCTACCGCACTCAGATACAGGAACTGCAGCAGGATGGCCACCACCGTGCACGCCAGCTGCACCCACTCTGTCAGTGCCAGCCCACATGCCGTCCCCTGGCCGCGCCCACAGCCCCACCCATCCAACCATATGCACAACACCTTCCCCCCCCAACCTTGAGTGCCCCACCTCTTTGATGGGCCCCACTCCCTTGACAGCCAACCCCTTTGAGATAAAATGTACCCCTTAGGGAGCCTCACCCCGTTTATAAGACCCGCTGCTCTACAAGCCCCATCCTTTTATACAGACTCCACCCCTTGAGATCACTACCCCTTTGACAGATCCCACCCATTATAGTCCTCATGTCTTTTAGCTGCCACCCCTTAGGCCCAGCCCACCATGGCCGTGCCCACTCCTTAGCCCCACCCATTTCAGCCCAAACAACCCAAACACTTAAGGCAGCAGATCCCCTGACCCAGCCAGCCCTTCCCAGTGATCCCCTCTCCTTCCCGCCTTTCCCAGTCCCCTTTTCCCACACACCGGGACATCGGCCTGGTTGATGCCAAGCAGGAAGACAAGCTGTGCAAGGAACAGTGCAGCTGTGCCATGCCGGCGGATGCTGTGGCGGTTGGAGTGCAGCTGCCTCAGGGTCCCCAGGGCCAGGACGACCAGCGCCAGCCCCGCCAGCGCCACGCCCAGTGAGCTGTAGGTGAGTGCTGCCAGCGGCAGCACCTCCCCGTTCTGCAGAACCAGGATCGGCATATATCAGGCATGCGCTCAGTGGCATGCACCCCCAGACATTCCCGTCAACAGACACATGGTCCCTCTTACAAAGCAATCAGTCCCTGGGCCTGGGAAGTCCTGCCCACAATGCATAGCCCAATAGGAAGCCCTGCCCACATTATTCAGCCCCGCCCCTGGTAACCCCACTCTTTGAAACCCTTATCACAGCGCTTCAACCATGCCCCTCAAAACCTCACCCACATTTTGTAGCTCCACACTTTTAAACTTCTCCCATACTACTAAGCCCCAGCCCTCAAAACCCCACCCACAACTCTCAGCTCTGTCCCTTCCAACCCCACCTACTACACTCGACCCTGCCCCCCGAAGCCGCACCCACAACATTGACCGCACCTCCTTATGTCCCACCCACAGTTTTCAACCCTGCCCCAGGAAACCCTGCCCATATTAATCAGCCATAGCCCCTGAAAACACGCCTGCATCACTCAACCACACCTCTTGTAACCCCACCCACATCAGCTCTGCCCCTTGGAGACCGACCGGCCCAGCCTGCTCAGCTGCACCCACTGGAATCCCACTCATGCTGCCTGAACCCGCACCTGGGAGAGCTCTGCCAGATCTGACATTGCCTGGCCCATCCCACTGAGCTCTGCCTCAAGGGTGCCCCACCCACTGGATTTAGCCGTACCTCTTGGATTTTGCGCCACCCCACTTAAGCCCCGCACTTCCCTCAGTTCCGCCTCCATGAGCACTCACACCTCCACCCTGCCCCTGCCCCTCCTATTCCTGTCCCTCCCCTTTTACCAAAATCCCCGCCCCTGTCCATACAGCCCCGCCCCTATGCCTGGCACCTGCTGACATCCCGTGCCTGTTTCTGCATATGTCTCCATCCACCCACATGTCCTCACCAGGACCCTCACCCTGAGTCATTCCATGCCCCCAGGGTCACTGTGTCCCTCCACGTCTCCCATGTCACATCTGTCACCCCGTGTCCCCACGCACCCCTCCATGTCCCGCTATGTCCCCACCTCTCGGCGGGAGATGTCCATGAGGACAGCAAAGCTGGTCAGATGGTGGCACTGGCAGCTGACGTGGCTCTGGTTGCGGAAGGCGACTTCGCAGCCTCGTGCCGACCAGCCACCTACACTGCCCGCCCTGCACAGTACCAGAAGGCGACATGAGCCACGAAACCCGCCAGGACACCCACCGGTTTCAAACATATACACACACACTGGGACACCCACCAGGGACACCCACCAGGAACATCCACCCCCGCCCAAGGACACGCACCCAACCCAGGACATCCATCCAAGGGGTCACACACTTGGACACCCACCAGCATTCACAGCACTTCAACCATGCCCCTCAAAACCCCACCCACATTGTGTAGCTCCACCCCTTTAAATCCACCAGGGACACATGCGCTGGGGACACCGGCTGGCATCACCCTCCCACAGGGACTCACACCCACCAGGTACATCCACAGACAACATACACCCACCCACTGGGACTCCATCCACCCAGGAGAGACAGCCGCTGCCACTTGCAGACACTCACCCACCAGGGACACTCACTTAGGAACTACCCTCTATTTGGGGACACACCCCCATCCTATCTGACACCCACTAGGATCAGAGCTGCCCCCTTATGTCCTGCTCCCAGGTTACTCATCCATGACCCACAGGGTTATTGGGGCATCCATCCTGCCCTGTCCCCATATTCCCTGTCCCCTTAAGACGTCCCTATTCCCATGTCCCCTGTCGCCTCAAGGTGTCCTTATCCCTGTTATTATGTCCCCTGTTTCCATGGGATGTCGCCATCCCCATGCTCCCTGTACCCGCACAGTGTCCCCATCTCCTTAGGGTGTCCCCATTCCACGTCCACTGTCCCCTTTGAGGTGTCCCCATTTCCCTGGGGTGTCCCATTTCCATGGCCCCTCTCCCCCCACGGTGTTTCCTGTTCCCCTGGTATGTGCCATGTCCCCTGTTACCTCAGCATGTCTGTGTCCCCCCATGTTGTCCCTGACTCCCCAAGACGTCCCCATCCCTCCAGGGTGTTCCTTGGGATATCCCCTGTTCCCCTGGCTATTGTTACCCCCAGGTCTCCTGTCTCCCTGGGGAGATCCCTTGTCCCTCTGGAGTGTACCCATGTTCCCCAAGGTGTTCCCATCCCCAATCCCATATCCCTCTCTGCTGGGATGTCCCAGTGCCCCCAGGGTATTCCTGTAACCCCTGGGGTGTCCCCTGTCCTGCCCTCACCACAGAGAGTGGTTCCAGAAGACACAGATGGGCTTGGAGCGCTCCTGGGTCTCCAACAGCCGGAACTGGAGGGTGATGGGCTTGGCCAGCACCCGGGGGGTCCCCATGCCCCCCATGCCATCTGTGCCCCCCGTATGCACGCTGATGCTCACCACTGGTGTGTTGATGACGGGGCGCTTGGGCACCCTGGGGGGCACTGGTGTCAGGGAGCCCACTCAGGGTGCCCCAAAACCCACCTTGGTGCCAGAGAGTGTCCTGGCACCACACAGACACTGTGAGGGCACCTCTTTCTCCCCTGTGCCCTCTTTTTTGGGCACCCCATGTGCACCATCCTTGGGCATCTCTTGAGCCATCTCCACAACCCTCTGCCCCCCATCCTCAGGCATTCTCTGTGCCTCCCAGCCTTGGGCACCCCACGCATCCCCTTTACCATCCCTCCCCTGGGAACCCTCCGGACACCCCTGGCCCCATCTCCCTATGCCCCCCAGATGCTTGGTTTTGCCCTGACACCCCATGTGCCACCCCCAGCCCCCCAGGCCCCCATCCCCAGTGGCACCGGAGGCTGCGCTTGTCGGTGTCGAAGTGCTGGGGCAGGAGACCGGCCAGGGTACGGTAGATGATGACGCTGACGATGGCCTGGCCCTCACTCAGGGATGGGTGGCGCTTGTGCCGGGTCACCACAGTCATCCCTGCCTCCTCCTCCACTTTCTCCTCTTCGCCCGCTTCTTCTTCCTCCTCCTCCTCCTGCCCACCTGTGCCCTGTGGTGCCTGCCCATGCCCAGTTGAGGGGCCTGGGGGCATGGGCAGGGGGCAGCATGATGCTCTGAGACCTCATTGGGGTCCCTATGGCCACCCTGGAGTCCCCAACTCTGCCAGTGAAATGACCACAAGGTTCCCCCAACACTTCCAACTCCAGGAGTCCCCACGTCCACACCAGGGTCCCCAACCCTGTCAGCTCTATGACCACAATGAGGTCCCTAACCCTGTCCCCCGCCATGGCTACACCAGGATCTCTGATGCCATCCTGGGGTCCCTGGTCTTTGCATCCTTACCAGGGTCCCCAGCCATGCCAGTACCATCCTGGGGTCCCAAACCTGCCAGCCCTGTGGCCACACTGGACTCCCAACCCCGTCAGCCCATGGGCATTCTGGGGTTCTCCCATCCTTGACAGCCCCCAGCCAGGGTCCCCAGCTGTGCCATGTCCCCATGGCCAAATTGGGCGTCCCCGAAGCTCTCCCAGCCCCATGGATGCAAATGGGTCCCCAACCCTGCCCCCTGTCCTCCCCACTATGCCCCAGACTCACGCCTGTCCTCGCGGGGCCGGAAGATGCTGTCAGGCAGGATGATGGTCGTCTCCAGATCTGGGAGTTTCTCCCCCCGTAGCGCCTCATACCGTGGCAGGCGGGCACCCGCAAAACTGCTCTTGTCCAGCAGCACCACTGACACCACTGTGGCACCACGTCACCCATGGCCCAGCATGGCTCCCACCCACCCTGAGGCACACAGACCCCGGCACCCACCGACCCTAGAGCATACCGACCCCAGCATTCACTGATCCCAGGGCGCACCAGGCCCAGTAAATACCAATACCAGCACCCACCAATCCTGGTACCCATCGATCCTGGGGCACACAGACCCCAGGACCATAGATCCCACCACCCACCAATGCTGTGGCACAAAGACTCCAGAACCCACTGAGCTCAGCACCCAGTGACCCTGGCACCCAACGACCCTGGAGCAATGAATCCATACACCCACAGACACTAGAAGCCACCAACTCTCGGGCACATGGACCCCAGAACCCACTGACTCCAGTACCCACCAACCCTGGAACACACAGAACACAGCACCCTCTGTACCCAGCAACCACTGACCCCAGGGCACACAGACCACAGCCCATGTCCCCAGGGACACACACATGCCTCTAGGCACACCCATGTTCCCCAGGACATGTTTCCCAGCCACACAAATGTCCATGTCCCCAGCACACGTACCCAGGTACCCATCAGACATGCATGCATGCTCCCAGCTCACATGTCCTTGTGCACACACATGTCCTTGTGCACACATACTCCAGGTATATACGTTTGTGTTCCCAGACAAGCATCCATGTCGTCAACACACACACATTCCCTGAGCACACACATGTCCATGTCACCAGCACATACATCCCCCAGACACATCCATGCCCATTTGTCCAGCACCACACCAAGGGCACATGTGTGTACCCAGGCAGACACATGTTCCCAGCATGCCTATGTTCCCAGGAAGACACCCCCCACCACAGCCCTCTGGCCACACACGTCCCCACTGACCGATGTTAGGGGTGACAATGGTGAAGGGGCTAAGGTAAGTCTGGGGCATATTCCGTGCCAGGGCTCGTGCATACTCCTCAAAGTGCTGCAGCAGCTGGGCTGTGCCACCCTCCGTTTGCTGGATCAGCTCCCAGTGATGCTTGTTCCCCATGTCCAGCAGTGCACTGCCCACCTGCAGCAGGTTCTGGGGGCAAGGCAGAGGTAGTGGCACTGGCAGCTGGCACTTTAGGGTCTGGGCAGGGGGTCCCTAACATCCCCTGCAGGACTCTATGGCTGGGGCACCCTGACACTGGCAGTGGGGAATGGGGGTGCTGAACCCCCACAAAGTTGAGGGTGCACCCTGCTCAGGGCTGCCCATCACCCTGGCATCAAACCTCCTACAGCAACATTCCTCTCTAGGAGAGTGCCCATCACCCTAGTGCATGGGATCCCTCATCAATCACCCTTCCCAAGTGGGTGCCATCCACCCTTGCAGCCAGATTCCTGCACCAACACCTCCCCTCTCCCCCTGCAGATGCCCATTACCCCAGTGTTTGACCTTCTGCCCAAATATAGCCCTCCCCAAAGGGGTCCCTATAACTCCAACCTCCCTTCCTTCTCCCTCAACCTCCCTCCGCAATGCCTGTCACCCGGTTATCTTCTCTCCTGCCCCAATATCCCTCCTCAACAGGGTGCCCATCACCCTGGTGTCTGGGCTCATGCACCCACATCCGCCCCATGGGAGTGCTCATCATCCCAACCTCTTTTACGCTTTGCCCATTCTCCCTCCAGGCATGTCCCCATCCCTGTGATCTCATGCCCACCTCAGTGAAGTGCACATCCTGGGTGGCAGCGAGGCGGAAGCCGCGCTGGCGGCTCTCGTGGCGCAGCAGGGCCCCTGCCAGGCGGTATGCCAGGTGCACATCACTGCCGAAGTACCCGCGGGCCTCACGCGTTGCTTCGCGCAGTGCCAGCGCCACGCGCCGGGACTGCCCTGCATCCCACTGGGACGCGTTGCCCACCAGCTGCTCTGCCTTGGGGGGACATACAGAGAGTCAGGGGAGCGCCAGCAGCACTGTCACATGGCTGCTGCTGGTGTTCCCTGGCTCACCCAGGGGCGAAGGGCAGCAAAGGCCAGCGCGCTGCAGTTGAAGAGGTTGGGGGGCAGCCAGCCCTTGTGCTCGTCACAGTGGCGCAGTGCCGTGCCTGTGGGATGGGGACACTGAGTGCACCATGGGGACAACGGGGCAGCCTCACCTCACAGCATGCTAGCAGTGCTGCCAGTGTCACACTCCTGCTCCACCCTGCAGTGATGCCAGAGTGGTGCCCCCAGCCTTGTCCCAGTGGTGCCATGCCCTGTTCCAGCTGTGCCACCACAGTGTCACACTCCTGTGCCACCCCCCCAGGGACACCACCATGACAGTCACCAGTCCTGATGCCACCAGTGTCACACTCTTTGCAGTGACACCACAGCCTCATCTCAACAAGTCCACACTTACCTCACCCCTACTCCATCTTGGTAGTACCACCAAGGTGTCACCATCCCTAACCCATACTAGCAGTGTCACCTGCCACCCCAGTGTCACCTCCCTGTACCAACCCAATAATGCCACTACAGTATCACCCCCCTGCCCTGTCCCAGTGATGCCCCATGGCGCCACCCCAGCCCAGCTCCATCCAACTGATGCCACCACCATGACACACCCCAGCTTTGTCCCACTGGTGTCAACATCCCATAGCAGTGCCACCACCATATCACCATCCTGAAGTGACACCATGGTGTCCTCTCTCCCCACCATGACCATGTCTCAGCAGTGCAATCACAATGTTACCTTCCTGTACCACCCAAGCAATGCCACTGTGGTGTCAACCCCTCTAAGCCCCATCCAAATGATGTCACCACCGTGTCATCCCCAGCCCCATTCTGGCAGTGTGACCAGTGCCATCTCCATCCTGTCCCCATGTCCCCACGTACCAACAGACCCCTTGGGGCACGGGGCTGCAGCTGGCAGCCCAAACCGAGTGCGGGGCCACCAGATGCTGGCCTCGATGGCCCGGGGACAGCTGTCATAGTTCACTGCAAGACACAACAGAGCATCAAAATGGGTGACACAGGGTGACAGACAGTAGGGTGCCACTGGCACCTGGTCACTGGAACCCAGGGTGACACAGGGTGACACAGGGTGACACAGGGTGACACAGGGTGACACAGGCTAACAGCATGGTGACAGCAGTGGCAGAGCAGGATGACAAAAGGATAACACAGGGTAAAAGTAGGGTGACATAATGGCACAGGGTGATAGCAATGTGACAGCAGTGTGACACAGGGTGACAGTGGGGCAACAAAAGGTGTCAATGGGATTACACCAACAACCAAGGTGTTGGTGGAACTAAGTTGCCAGCAGCCAGGGTGACAGCAAGGTGACAGTAGGTGACACAAAGCGATGAGGCGGTGGTGCAGGGTAGCACAGGGTGACAGCAGGGTAACAGTAGCACCCAGTCACTGGCACCCTAAGTAACACAGGGTGACACAGGGTTGCAACAGGGCAGATTAGGGTGACACAGGGCGATACAGGGTGACAATGACACTTGATGGCACCCAGGATGACAGCTGCGGCAGAGCAGGTGAACATCAGGATGGCACAGTGTGGTGTAGGGTGACACCGGATGACAGCAGCGTAACACCAGTGTGACACAGAGTAACAGTGACACAAGGTAACACAATGAGACAATGGGGTCAGCAGGGTGACAGCAAAGTGACAGTAATACCTGGTCACTGGCACTCAGGGTGACACAGGATGACACAAGGTGACACAAGGTCACAGAGAGTAATGGAGGGTGACAGCAGGGTGACAGTAGGCACTCAGGGTGACATAGGGTGACACAAGTTGACAGTCCCCCACCTTCGCAGCCGCTGGCTGTCACCTCAGCAAAGGGATTGTCACAGTGGTCACAGTGACGGCCAATGACTCCAGCTTTGCAGGGGCACTGTCCAGTGTTGGCATCACAGCGGCGCGACAGTGACCCAGTGGGGTAACACTCACAGGGGTGGCACGTGTCCCCTCCTGGTGGGCGGTAGTGGTTGTCCTGGGGGAACACAGGG
Source organism: Haemorhous mexicanus (assembly GCF_027477595.1). Taxonomy (NCBI): domain Eukaryota; kingdom Metazoa; phylum Chordata; class Aves; order Passeriformes; family Fringillidae; genus Haemorhous; species Haemorhous mexicanus. Next base: position 6,870,843 of record NC_082365.1, on the reverse strand, counting down.
TCACTGCAGGCACTGGGATGGGGAGATAGGGGGCTGACAAGGGGTGACAGGGAGGTGGCAGGGAGGTGACTGGGAGCTTGTCAGGGGCATGAGAGGGCGTGACAGGGAGGTGACAGGGTGACAATGGGGTGGCAGGGGAGAAACAGAGAAGTGACAGGAGGATGGCAGGGGTTGGCAGGAAAGTTGACAAGGGCTGGCAGGTCCCACCTTGCAGTGACACTCGCCCGTGGTCTTGTTGCAGTCTGGGTCAAAGCCATGGGTGACGTCACAGCTGCAGGGGCCGCATGTGGGGTGTCCCCACCAGCCCCGTGGGCATGGCTGCACCTCCCTGGGGACAATGGAGCTGGCACTTGAGCACCATGCCAGAGTACTCCCACAATGCCACTTGTAAACTCACATGGCCCCTTGTACACCCCCACTGTCCCTTGCGTACCCACATGGCCACTTGTACCCACACAGTGCCACCTGTACCCCCACAGTGCCCCTAACACCCCTGCTGTGCCACTTCTACACCCACAGTACCACTTTTCATCCACAGTGACCCCTGCATACTCACCACAGCTCTTGCACAGCCATTGTGCCCTTTCCATGCTCCCCCTGCCTTTTGCACACCCACCACAGCTCTTGCACATGCACTATGCCCTTTGCACACCCACCCTGCCCCATATGCCCACCCTCCTCTCACCCCACGCCCTGCCCCCAGTGTCCCTTGTCGTGCCCCCACTCCCCTGGGCACTCCGTGCCCCCCCAGAACACGCGTGTGCCCCACAGTGTCACCAACCGGTGCTGGCAGAGGGTCCCGAAGGTGCCCGGGGGACAATGACAGGCATAGCCGAGGGCCGTGCCTGGATGGCGAGTACAGGTGCCTGGAGGCTCGCAGGGGTCCAGGGCACAGGCACTGACACAGCTGTCACCAAAGTACCCTGGGCACAGGACAGGGTTGGAGACAACAACAGGGGACATTGACAGGGGCAGGCATGGGGGTGAGAGGCAGTGCCCAGGGTGACAGTGATAAGGAGTGCCAGTGACAAGGGAAGGTGGCAGTGCCTCGGGGACAGGGGTGAAGGGGTGGTGCCCAGAAAGGGTAGTGTTGTTGGGGCAATATGTCACAGGGTGGCAGTGCTGGGGATGGCAGTGTCTCAGGGTTGTCAGGAGGTGCTGTGGGGTTTCCACTCATGCAGGTGGCAGTGGGGGGTGACACAAGTGACAGTGTTTAAGGGGGTGTTGGGACTTGTCGGGAGTTCCAGGGGGTCTCTGGTCACCAGGGTAGCAGTACGGGGTGTCTCAGGGGTGTCAGTGTCCCACAAGGTGTCAGGGGATGTCAGGGGTTGTCAGGGGGTCTCCATTCAAAAGTGTAGAAATGAGGGGTGTCACGGGGGTGTCAGCATCCTGGTAGTGTCAGTTTGTATTGAGAGTGTTGGGGGGCTGCTGAGGGGTCTCAGAGGTCTCAGGGTGTCCCCATTCACTGGGGTGGCAGAGGGGGTTGTTACAGGGGTGTTAGTTCCAGGGCTACTGGGGGAAGTCTGGGGTGTGTCAAAGGGGTTTCAGGGGTCTGGGGGATCCCTGCTCACCGGGGTGGCAGCTGCATGAGAAACTGTCCCAATCGTCACTGCAGTAGCTGTGGGGCGGGCAGGGCCCCGAGTCGCAGGGATCGGGCAGGGCACAGCCCCCCTCCACATTCACCTGCACTGCCTGTGACAGGCTCAGGGAATCTGCAGTCACCACAGGGTCGCCAACACGCAGGCCCTGCAGAGTCACTCATCAATGTCTTTGTTAAGATCCTCGAGCCACCCTGGATCCCCCAACACACTCCACTCCATGCCTCAGTTTCCCTCACCATTCCCCAGAGATGCCACAAGAATTCCCTACGGTGTCACCATCAGTGTGATCTCACCACCACACAGGACCCACCATGTTACCCTAAAATCCCCTGCCCCACTGTTATCCCTACCTCAGTGTCCCCTGCCACAACACAGGACACCCCAGGACAACCTGGACCACCCTGCAGTGTCACCCCCTCCTCAGTTTCCCCCACCATGACAATGGACCCACTGTGCCACTCTGAATCCCCTGCGTTGTGTCACCTGTCATCCTACCTCAGCACCACCTGGTGACACCCCCATGTCACCTGCAGTGACCTCTCATTGACCTAGGACACCCCCTCAACCCAACCCAACTTCCCTGTGTGGGGTCACCTGATAGTGACCCCAGTGACGCCCCAGCCACCATGACCCCTCGTGCCCCAGTGCCGTGCCCAGTCTCAATGTCCCTCGCTACCACCCAGGACCTTTTGTGTCACCCTTTTGTGTCACCTTGTTCATTCTGTCCCCACAACACCCTGAACCCCACACCAGGACCCACTATGTCACTCCAGTCTCCCTCTCCAGTCACGTCACCTCTGGGTGTTTCAGTGGCCCCAACACCAGCCAGTACCCCGAGTACAACCCATGGTCTCCCCAGTCACATCCGTGTCCCCACAGCCATGTCCCCATCCTGCCCAGGCCCTGGGGTGATGACCCTGTGCCCCATGTCACTATGCCCATGAGTACCCAGTACATCCCCAGTGTCCTGCCCACGCAGCCAATGTCTCCTTGCCCTGTGTCATCTCCCTGTACCCACATCCCAGTGCCCTTCTTCATTCCGCCCATGTCCCCCTGTCCTTGTGCACATCCCTGTGCCCCCCACCATACTGCCCATGCCCCCACTTCTCTGTGTCATGTTCCCAAACCCCACGTCCCCAAGCCCTGTGTCAGGTCCCCAGTCACTGTTCCCATGTCCCTGTGCCCCTCTTCATCATACCCATGTCCCCATCCTCAAGGTAAGTCCCTGCTTCATTGTGCCCTGTCCTCACCCTGTGCCACATCACCCAGCATCTGTGCCCACATCCCTGTGCCCATTTCCCCAAGCCCTATGCTATGCCCCTGTGTCTATGTCCCTGTGCTGCCCTCCCATTGTGACCATGTCCTTATTCCCGCTTCCACATCCCCAAGCCTACCCCCCTTCCGCTACACCCACCACCCCATGCTCCCCACACCCTCGATGCCTGCACCTCCATACCTGCAGGCACCCCCGGAACCCCTCCTCCACGGTGCCACTGTTCCCCAGCAGCCCCCCGAGGCTCAGTGTGCGCAGCCGCAATCCCTGCAGCTCTCCAGCGACATCGCCCACCACCTAGGGGGCACAGGGACCCCCATGGGTGCCTTGGGGTGCCACAGGGGGTGCCAAGTGGTGGCACGGTGGCACGGTGGCACGTGGGGATCATCAGAGTGGATGCCCCCTTGTGCTTCAGTCTCCCCATACCTGGTGGCGGCCATAGTCGAGGGTGAGAAGGAGAAGGGTGGCAGAGGGGTTGCGGCCAGGGCCCCCCCGCAGCTCCAGCTCCACGTGGTGCCAGGCACCGTCATTGACTTTGGCCTGGGGCAGACGCAGGGTGGCCAAACGGGCCCCCCCTTGCCAGGCACCAGCCACCACCTGCCCCTCGCTCAGCTGTGAGGGGTAGACATGTCAAGGACCCCAAAAACCTGACGAGCACCAGGCACTGCCCACTGGGAAATACAATTTCCCCTGGGACAATAAGACAACCCCTCAAGGAGTGGCACCCCCTTGCACTGTTCCCCCCTGCCAGCAATACACCCCCCCACAGCAATACCGCCAATGCCAACAGACCCCCTCCAGGGCAATACTCCCCTGGCACAGGGTAACTCCCCTATTCCAACTCCCTATGCCACTACCTCCCCGTGGCCATATATAACCCCCCAGCAATACCTCCTATTCCAGTGACTCCCCCAGGGCAACGACCCCTCCAGGGTAATAAACCCTGTGCCAGCAACTCCCCAATGCCAATAAATGCCAATAACACCCCCATCCTCAGAGCATTAACCCCTGGTACTAATCCAGTACCAACTCCCCTATACTCCTGCTCAAATCAATACCCTCCCAGGGCAATGACCTCCCCCATGCCAATGACACCAAAACCAATACCTCCTGTGACAATGATCCTCAGCCAAATCAGTAACACCCACATGGCAAACACCTCTCTTCCCCAGCCCCTTCCTCAGGAAAACTCCCCTATTCGCCTCCCTGTGCCCTCCCCATGCCTCCCCCATGCCCACCTGCAGGATGAGGGTCAGGCGACCTCCGGCCCCCGCCCGCAGCAGAACCCCGCGGGGGTGCCGGGTGCGGAACATGATGCGGACTGGCCAGGGCAGGGAGAGGGGCAGTGCCAGCCCATTCCACGCCACGCGGCTGCTGCCCACAAACCGCTGCGGGCCCACCATTTCTGCGGGGCATGCACGTGGGACAGGGGGCAACTCCATGACCCCCCACAAGCCCACCCCAGGGATGCCCATGCCATGACATGGCCGTGCACCCCCCCCCATACAGACCACCCACACCCACTCATGGACTCCCCGCTCCCCACACAGGACCCCCCACAACCCCATGTGGCCTCTCCCATACCCAATCTCAGATCCCCAGCACCCACCTGGGGACCCCAGGCATATCCCCCAGATGGCAACACACCCTCCCACAGATCTCCTGCACCCACCCACAGATCCCCCATACCCCCTCATGAACCCAAAACAACCCCACGGACCCCCAAACACAAGCAGGGATGCCCCTGACTCCCTTCCCACACCCCTCACACCACCGAGAGACCTCCCCCATGCCCCCCACAGCCCCATAACAAGCCTATGGATGCCACAAAGCCCCACCACAATGTCCCCCCAGGCCCCCCAGTACCCTCCTGGCAGGTTTTGCCCCCAAAGCCCAGTGGGCAGCGGCAGCTGAACCCCCCCCACTCATGCACGCAGGTGCCACCGTTGTGGCATGTGTTGGTGTCACACAGGGTCTTCTTGGGAGGACAACCTGTGAGGGGGCATGGGGGTCATATGTCACAGATGACTTGGGACCCCTGGCCCCATGAGGCACAGACATCCCCACATCCTTGAACCCTTATTCAACCCCATGGCCCTAGCACCCTGAGCCTCCATCCCACATCCCAACCCTACCCCTAAGAGGATACAGCCCCACCCCACCCCCAGGGAACACAGCCTTGTCTGTGCCACCCACTCCAGCTCAATGGCCTTAGCAGCCCCTCACCCCCCACCTCAAAACCAGGTGTTCTACCACTGTGTCCCTGGACCCTCATCCAGCCCCATGAGCCTGGTACCCCCTCCCCACACCCATGGGACACAGAGATCGTCAAGCACTGCCCAGACCTGGGCCCTCAGCCAGCCCTCAAGCCTCACCAACCCCTACTCTATACCTCACACCCTGTGGCCCCTGGCAACTCTGAACTCAAACCTGCATCCCCTGACTTCCCATCCCACACCCTGGGGAACGCCAGCCCATTCCCTGGACCTCTCTCCAGCCCCAGGCTCCTGGCTTCCCCTCAACCCCTCCCCATAGCTCTGCCCTGTGTCCCTTGGACCCCCATCCAGCCCCATTATTCTGGCGCCCCCTCCCCACACCCAGGGGGCACAGCACCATGGTCCTGGTATCCCTCAACCCACACCTGCACCCCCTAACCTCCCATCCCACACACAGGGGGCACAGCATCCCCCACGCCCCCTGGACCCTCAGCCATCCTCCAGCCCTGGAACCCCCTCCCATCGTTCAGGGGACACAGCCACGCTTCGCAGGTACCCCTTAACCCCCCACCCCATTTCCCCCTGCCGGAAGCAGCACAGCCCCTCCCCAGTCTCCCGATCCCGGAGCCCACCGGGCAGGGTGCCGTTGTTAGCAATGAAGGCGGCCATGTCCACGGGGTGCTGGTCAATGTAGAGGTGTCGCATGCACCCCACAAAGTGCCGGCTGCGGATCGGGAAACTCTCGGGCAGCGTTGGGACCCCCCCCAGCAGCAGTGGCCCCGTCAGGTCCAGTGACCTGCAGAGCCCACCATCACCTCAGGGACTCAAGAAATGCCCAAGGGACCCCACAACCCATGGGGACCCTGAGAGAACCTCAAGGGACACCCAGCCAACCCCCATCCCATGGGAGTCACAAGGGAACCCCAAAGAACACTCACTCACCCCAAAACCTATGGTGACCTGAGGGACCACCCAAAGGGTGTTCTCCCATGGAGAACTCAACAGACTCCCAAGGGACTCCCCACTTCCCCCCAGTGCCATGGGGACCCCAAGAGAGCCCCCCAACCCCATGGGGACCTCCAGTGACTCCCCCATCCATAGGGATCTGTGACCCCCAAGGGACCTTTCACCAGTGAAGACTTCAAAGGTACCACACCCACAGGGACTGTTCACCTACAAGGGACCCCTCTATGGGTACCCCAAGGGATCCCACCCATGGGATCCCCAGGCCCCTCTCACTTCTTGCTGCCAGTCTGGGTGCCCTGGGCAGCGCAGGAGTAGTTGCCAAGGCGGGGCCCGAAGCGCAGGGCCATGGTTGTGTCACAGTCGTCCACAGTCACCACAGCCACCTTCTGCTCTGAGGGGCCCTGTGGGACCCCCAAGTGCCCCACAACCGGCTGGGGGGCCCCATATTAGGCAGGGGGGCCCAGAACTCCCATCCTGCAGCCTCTGTCCTGCTCCTCATCCTCCCACTGCCCTCTGACCCCTCAACCCTTACTGCACTCCCATGTCCCTCCAGCCCACCAGCCCCCCCACCCTTCAGACCCCCCAACACTCCCCTCCATCCCTTCAGCCCCCCTTAAACCCCTCAGTGGTCCCCTTCCTCCCCCCCAAGCCTCCATCCCTTTGACCTCCTCTTCCTCCGTCCCCCCATTCCAATTCCTCGGGGGTCCCCACAGGTGAGGAAAGTATGTGGGATTCCTCAGGCGGCCAATGGGTGAGGAAGTGAGTGAGGGTCCCTTGGGGTCCTCATGGATGGGGGCATCTCTTGACAGTCCCTTGGAGTTCCCCAAATTTCCTCTCTATTCTCCTCATCCCTCCAACACCCTCTTGCCCTCCACTCCTTTCTCTTCCTCCGTCTCCCATCTCCATCCCTTGGGATCCCCAAGGGTGGGCACAACCCTTAGGGGTCCTTTAGGTGCCGCAAATCCCCTACCTGATCCCCCCCATCTCTCCATTCCCCCACCCTTTCCCTCCATCTTCCTTTCCTCTGTCTGCCCCAAACACTCCCCACCCACTGTGCCCCCCCATGACCCCCATTCCCCCACCTTGTTGTAGTAGTGCAGCTGCACCCGGTGCCACTGCCCATCGCTGACTCCTCCTGGCACGAAGGGTGACACCCTGGTGGTGGTCTCACCTGTGGGCACAGCATCAGGGCAACATAGCCACAGGCAAGGAGGGGTGGCAGTGCCAGGAATGGAATGCCTAGGATGCAGTGCTAGGGATGCAGTGTTGGGGACATGATGCAGGGGTTGCAGCTAGCAAGGGCATGTCCAGGATGTAGTGCCAGGGATGAAGTGTCAGGCATGGGATGCTGGGGATGCAGTGTTGGACAGCACCAAGAATGGCAGGCCAGGGATGCAGGGAAGAATGCAATGAGAGATGCAGTGCCAGGAATACGAGGCCCAGGATGCAGTGCCAGGCAGGGCCAGGATGGGATCTCTGGGATGAAGGGAGGGATGCAGTGAAGGATACAGTGCCCACAAGGGTGTCAGGGTATGGGGCCAGGGCACAGCAGGAGCAGCACATACCTGCTGAGAAGGTGAGCTGCAGCTGCTTGTCCACAATCTCCAGTGCCACGAAGTCATGCCGCTCATTGAAGCGCCCATTATACAGCAAGAGCCCATCCCGCTCCTGTGTAGCAAACCTGGGGGACACAAGTGCCAGCGGTGCCCCAATACCCCGCAATCCCACCATGCCCCCCTGGCACTCCCCAACACCCCCTTGACCCTGCCGTGCCCCTAAGGCACACCCCTCATGCCCTACCCCATGACCTTGTATCCACTGTGAGATGCTCGTACGCATCAGCCCCTGCCCTCACAAGGTGTCCCCCATCCCACTGCCCTCCATGCCAAGGGGTCACCCACACCCTTTGCTCCTACCCTGTGCCCTCAGGGTGCCCATCACCCCACACACAATCACCCCACAGTTCATATGATGCCAATGGGGCACTGATCACCATCCATCCCACATGATGCCAATGAGGCATCCCCACCCCATCTGATGCCCTTGTGACACCCACCATCCCACATCCCAAATTATGCCAATGAGGGCACCCAGCCAGTGCCCACAAGACACCCATCACCTCACATCCCACCCATCACCTCATCTCTTGCCAACAGGACAAACATCACCATCTACCCCACACTCCATGTGACACCCAGAGGGGCACACATCACCCCCCACCTCCCCAGATTCCCCCAGGCTCACGTGAGGCCCAGGGTGAAGTGGAAGCGCTGGCGGAGGCCACGAAAGGTGAGGAAGGAGTGTGGGGGAAAGCTGCGGGTGCTCATGGTGCAGAAGGGTTTCTCATAGTGCCCAGGGGGACACTGACACCGGAATCCCCCCACCAGCAGGTTCAGGCAGGTGCCCCCATTCCGGCAGACCCCTGGGGTGCAGCGGCCCCCTCGGGCACTCAGCTCACAGTGCTCCCCTGTGTGACATCCAGAACCCCAAAACCGGGGTAAGGAGTCCCATCTTCCCCTCACACCTCCCCATTAAACCCAGAGTGGCCCCCCTCAGGTGCTCAGCTTGCAGGGCTCCCCTGTATGATACCCCAATGACACCAGCATCCCAAAAATGGGGGGTGGGGGTCCTCTCTCCTCCCCATCCCCCAGTAACTCCTGAGTTCTCCTCCCAGGCCCTCACAGCGCTCCCCAATGTGACACCAACCACCCTAAGTGGGAGGGTGGAGATCCCCTCTCCCTCGCCAGCCTCCAGTATCTTTATCCCCAGCCCTATCACCATGGCAACCACCTCCCATTACCATGGAAACCCAAAGACACCCCCTCCTCTCACATGTCCTCCCCCACCTGGCTGGCACCCCCCACCAGGGGTCCCATGGGGGCTGGAGTCCCACGGTGGGCGTAGGGGGTATGGCCCCGGTGCCACCAGGTCTACGAGCAGAGGGAGGGAGGGAGGGCTGGAGAGGAGCCGGATGAGGAAAGATGAGAATGGACACTACGAGGAAGGGCTGGCTAGTGACTCTAACCAGTGAAGTCTTCATGGCACTCGCAGGTGTATCCACCCTCACGGCTCCGGCACCGCCCGTTGTTGCCGCAGGGGCTGGAGTAGCAGAGGTCAATCTCGGTCTCGCAGTAGTCGCCGGTGAAGCCAGGCGGGCAGCGGCAGCGCAGGCCCGTGACGGGGTGGATGGGGCGAAAAAGGATGGTGTCAGAGGCGAGGAAGGGCGCGGAGCTGTCAAACTGCAGGACAGAGACGCAGCGCATGTAGTTCTCGCAGGGCTCGCGCAGACACACGTTGTCATCAAAGGGCAGGACTCGCTGGGACGTGGTAGCCGCCAGGAGCGATCGGTTAAGGTACAGCCGCTCCTGCAGCTCCTCCGACGAGAAGAACCGCGATGCGCCCGGCACTGCCGCTGGCAGCAGTGCCGAGAGGCTGACATTGAGGATCCGTGCAGGCCCCACGTCTGTGTCCGCCTGGATGTTGAAGAGGACGACGCGATGGCGGGGGGTGGCCAGGACAGCGGCCACTCCCTCCAGGAAGCGGCTGAGTAGGGGGGACAAGAAGCGTTCCTGGGACATGTCGGCCAAACGCAGGGTGATGCTGTTGCTAAGCATTTCATCTGTGATTACTGTCACTCGCAGTGTGCACTGCGCTGTTGCACTGTAAACACCATCTGGGGACAAAGGGGGGAACACAGGAGGGAGTCAGTGACAGCAATGGACAACTCTGGGAAAGGATGGTGTGAGATATATGCTCTGGACAATGGACAACTCTGGGAATCGTGCTAGATATGGGGCAACCGACATAATCAGCTGCTGCTGGATGGGGATGGTGCTATGGGGGCTTGACCTGCTTGACCACCATAGAATCGGGACAGTGCTGGCCATGAAACACCTGGCCCATGTAGCCACTGTGGAATGGGGACAATACTGGCTATGAGGTGCCCATCCTGCTTGACCAGCATGGAATGGATACAGTCAGGTGGGGACAGTGCAGGCTATGGGGAACCTTTCCTGCTCAGCCACCAAGGAATGGAGACAGTGATGGTTATAGGGTTGGTGCTGGTTATGGGACTGGTACCGTTTTTGGGGTGCCCATACCACCTACCTAGGGTAGGGACAGAGGGATGGGGATGGTGTTGGCAATGGGGTTGGAACTGGTTACAAGGCTCCTGTCCAACCACTGAGTGGGGACAGCGCTGGTTATGGGGCTGGTGCTGGTCGTGCGTGCCCATTCCACTTGGCGACCATGGAATCGGGACAGTATGGGTCATGGGGTGCCCATCCTGTCTGGACACTGTGGGGTAGGGCACCTAAATGGGGCTGCTCGTTGGTTATGGGGTTGGGGCTGGTTATGGGGCTGGTTCTGTCTATGAGGCTGAGGCTGGTTATGGGGCTGGTACTGGTTATGGGATTGGTGATGGTTTCTGGGGTTGGAGCTGCTTCTGGGGCTGGGGCTGGTATGGAGATGGTGCTGGTTAAGGGGCTGGTGCTGATTACAGGGCTGGTGTTGGTTGTGGAGCTGGTGCTAGCTGTGGGGCTGGGGCAGCAAAATCTCTGCTAAGCACTGGGGCACCCAACTTTCCTCCTCTTCTTTGTTCTCCCCCTGGCTGAGGGCAGCGGGATGCAGGACAGAGGGGGAGCAGGCAGACAGATGGATGAAGGGAACATGGGGACAGGTGGGGGGGCCAAACAGGCAGAAGGAAGTGCTGCGGGGGGTGGCAGGGGCCAGGGCCGCCCAGTGGCCTGTGGCCAGTGACTGGTAGCCAGTGGCTGGCAGGGGGAGGTGGGGGGAAGGTTACCATGGCTGCGGCCGTGAGGGCCCAGCTATGGCTGGACCTTTTGTTTCCCTCCCGCCTGCCCCTGTGCTTGGGGGGGGACACGGGGGACTCCCTGCCCCCACCCTTTGTGCCCTGGGCCCCCTGCTTTGTGTAGCCAGAGCAGAGACCCCTGCCAGGGGAAGCTGTGGGGTGATGGGGGCCATGTGACTGAGGACAATGGACATCAGGCATGGCCTGTGATCCAGTCTCCCTCTGACCTGGGGGTGACCAAAGAGGTCTTCCCCCACCTTGGGGTGACTCCCATCCCCCAGAAACACCTCCTGGACACCCCACCACCCAAATGGTGCTGACAATTGATGGCACAACCCCTCTTATCTTGCAATGATCCCCCCCCACACTGGGATGGGGGACCTCTCAGGGGAGGTCAGGTTGCCCCCCCGAATACACACACCAGGCCTTGTATCTCCTGCACTGAATTCATTCAAGTGGAGTCTCCTGGAAACACAAACATGGCAGTACCAGGATTCCCCCAATACTGCACTGCATCCTGAGCCTTCCCAGATTCACCCATCACACCCCCATAACAAGCCCCCAAGGGTACCAGGACCCTGCTGGCCCACACCAGCCTCTGCTCCCCCAATACATGCACTGGATCTTGCCTCACCCCACTCAGTAACAGACAGAGAAGTGCCAGAAACACCTCTGGACAGCCCGACAGCCCAGGCAGATGGGGAAAGCAAAGGGGGTGCTAGGGACCCCGACAGCCTCCAGCTTGGATGTCTAGGGTGTGAGGAGGCCACAGTATCCCATTATTGCCCCCTCCCCTAGATTTGGAGGGTGGAGGCAACCAGGACAGGGTGGCGGAACTCCAAAACACCTCAGTGGGGTCGTGGGACCCCACAACACATCATCCTTTCTGATCTGGAGGGTGGGGGCAGCCAAAACAGGGTAGTGAGACCCCATAAAACCTCGCCTCCATGCAGAAATAGAGGTCGATATACCCACAAACTTCACTCCCCCTGCAAGCTGCCCTCCATGGGTGGGGGTCTTACCAGAGACAGACACCCTCATGATGGCCTCAAGTGGGCGGTTGTTGTCCAGGGCCGGGCTGAGGCGCAGGTCCCCACTGCGTGGGTCCAGCAGCACGAGGTTGAGCTCATTGCCCTGCTCAAAAGCATAAGTGAGTTGGTCAGAGACATCGGGGTCATGGGCAGGGATGCGGCCAATGACGCCCCCAGGGAAGCTGCCAGAGCGGTTGGTAATGTAGTTGTTGAAGAGGATCTCAAAGTTCTTCAGCTGGGGGCTGTTGTCATTGGTGTCACGCAGGCGCACATGGATGGTGGCCCGACTCACTAGTGGTGCCGAGGTTGCCTGGACCACCATGATGTATTCAGCCTTGGTTTCATAGTCCAGGTCAGCCAGGGCAGTGAGCTCTCCAGAGAAGATATCCAGTTGGAACACCTCAGGGATGTTGCCCTCCACGATCTGGTACATGATCTGGGCATTGGTGCCCTCGTCGGGGTCGGTGGCAGTGATCCGGGCCACCACCAGCCCAATGGGACTGTTCTCCTCCACAAAAATGTCAAACTCATCCCGCTCGAACACAGGCGGGTTGTCATTGACATCCAACACTGTCACCTGGATCTCCACTGGTGTCCGCTGGGCTGGAAACCCCTTATCCACGGCAAAAGCCCGCAGGGAATACAGCGGCACATTCTCCCGGTCTAGACGGCGCAAGGTGCGGACAATGCCTGAGGTGGACTCAATGATGAAGTCTCCATCACCATCATCTCCCCCTTGGAATGTGTAGAAAACCCTTCCATTGAGCCCGGAGTCACGGTCAGTTGCAGAGACCTGGAGGACACTGGTGAAGGTGGGGACATCCTCATAGATGGATCCCTGGTAGGAATGACGGAGGAACTGGGGTGCGTTGTCATTGACATCACTCACCAGGATCTCCAGGTAAGTTGTGTCAGATTTCTGCGGAATACCATTGTCCCGCGCCGTGATGGCCAAGGTGTAGGACACCTGGTCCTCATAGTCCAGCTCCATCTGGGTGGTGACAGCACCAGTATCAGCAGCAATGCTGAACTGGGGTATGCTGTCCTCCATCAGGTAGGTGATGCGGGCGTTCTCCCCTGTGTCCTCGTCTGTGGCACTGATGACCACCACTGTTGTGCCCACTGGCCGATCCTCATTGATGTTGATGGTGTAGTGGGAGCTCTGGAAAACGGGACGGTGGGTATTGGCATCAGTGACATTGACAACCACCTGGGCAGTGTCCTGGCGGGTGCCATCAGAGGCAGCAATGGTGAGCAGGTACTGCCGCTCCAGCTTGTAGTCCAGGGGCAGGGCAAGGGAGATGAGCCCACCACCGCTCTGGCTGGTGATGGAGAACCGGTTGCGGGTGTTGCCGCTGGAGATCTGGTATGTGATGATGCTGTAAGCATCACGGTCGACAGCAGAGACAGTCAGGACACTGGTGCCCACTGCCGCATCCTCGTTCAGGCGGGTGCTGTACTCCCGCTGGGTGAATTCAGGGCTGTTGTCATTGACATCCAAGATGGTGACACTGACGCTGGCTGTGGAGGCCATTGGGGGGGTGCCATAGTCCTGCGCCTCCACCCCGAAACTGTAGAAGTCAACTACCTCCCGGTCCAGCTCAGAGGCCAACACAATCCACCCAGTGCTGTTGTTGATGGCAAATGGGAAGCTGGTACCAGTCTCTAGCAGGGTGTAAACTAACCGGCTGTTGTCACCTGAATCGGCATCAATGGCTTGTACATGGATGACGGAGTAGCCCACGGGGACATTCTCCAGCACGGTGGCCTGGAAGGGCGTGCTGACAAAGATGGGTGCATTGTCATTGACATCCAACACCTGGATGGTAACCAAACCGCTGATGTTGGAGAGAGGTGGGCGGCCACCATCCTGCGCCCGGATCCGCAGGGTGAACTCCTTGGTGACCTCGTAGTCCAAAGGGGTAACGACATCCAGTGTGCCTGTCTGCGCATCAATGTAGAAGTGCCCACGGGTGTTGCCGCTGACAATGCTGTAGTGCACCAGTGCATTGCTACCTTTGTCACGGTCGGTGGCCATCACCTGTAGAATCGCCACACTGGGCACCACATCCTCAGGGACCTGTGCCACGTAACGTCGCTTGCTGAACTGCGGTGCATTGTCATTGTCATCCTCCACAGTGATGCGGACAGTGGCTGTGGCACTCCGGGGACCTGGATCCTGGCCCTGGTCCGTAGCCTCCACCAACAGCTCAAAGGCATCCACTACTTCCCGGTCCACAGGGCCACGGGTGCGGATGACGCCTGAGCGGGAATCGATCTCAAAGACCTCACTGGCGTCACCGGCATTGAGGAGGCGGTAGAGGACGTTGGCATTGGGACCAGCATCACCATCGGTGGCCCGCACTGTCAGTACCTCATAGCCCACTTCCAGATTCTCTCGCACACTCTCCTGGTATTCTGGTTGCTCAAAGGCTGGGTCGTGGTCATTGGTGTCGCTCACTGTCACTGTCAGTGTAGCCATGGCACTGCGCCGGGGTGTCCCGTGGTCCACTGCTGTCACACGGAACACATGAGTGCTCTTGCTCTCACGGTCCAGCGGTGCAGCGGTGCTGATGGCACCAGTGACAGGGTCCACGATGAAGAGGTCATCGGAGCGGCTGTCGAAGAGCGCAGCCATAGAGTAGTGCAGCTGGCCTGCCTGCCCTTCATCAGGGTCCTGTGCAGTCACCTGTGTCACTGGAGTGCCTGCTGGCCGGTTCTCCTCCACTGTGGCCTGGTAGCTGGAGGGTTGGAACTGCGGTGCTGTGTTGGGGCTGCGGCAGGGACGGTGGTGAGGTATGGGGGGCCTGGGGACTGTTGTGGCCTGGAACTCCACAACATCCCCCGTGTCTATCATATCCCCAGTGGCACTGGTCTCCCTGAGGATATTGGTGTTCCCAGCATGTCCAGTGTCCACAGTATTCCTGGTGTTGCTGGGGTCTTTCCCAGTCTCCCCATTATGTTCAGTATCTCTGGTGCTCCCAGTATCCCTGGGGACTTTCCTAGTGTTGCCAGCACCTCTGGAGAACCGCTCAGTCTCCCCAGTGAGTACAGAATTCCTGATGCCCCTGGGGACTGGAGTGCTCCCAGTGCCCCCAACACCCCCAGTGCTCAGCATGTTCCCAGTACTCCCAGTGTCCTCCGTGGGGATGTTGGTGCCCCCAGCGTGTCCAGTATTCCCAGCACTTCTGGTGCCCCTAAGGACATGGGTGCTTCCAGTGTCTCCAGTTCCTCCAGTAACCCCGGTGCCTCCACTATCCCGGGTGCCTCCAGCGTCCCTGGTGCTTCCAACGCCCCCAGTGCCTCCAGGCGTCCAGATGTCTCCAGCATCCACGGTGCCTCCGGCGTCCCCGGTAATCTTGGAGCCGCCGATACCTGGGGACCCCTTAATGCCACCGCCGCTGTCCCCACTGGAAGAGCCGGTGCCTGGTGCAGTCCCATCGCTGCCCGCGGCCGGTGCGGGCCCAGAGCTGTCGCCGCTATTCCCGGTGCTCGGCGAGGGCCACGCGCCGCCGCTGGAGCCGGTGCCTGGTGCAGTCCCATCGCTGCCGCCCGCGGCCGGTGCGGGCCCAGAGCTGTCGCCGCTGTCCCCGGTGCTCGGCGGGGGCCACGCGCTGCCGCTGGAGCCGGTGCCGCCGCGGAGCTGGAGTGGCGCCGGTAGCGTGCTGGACGGACGGGTGCCGGTGCCGGTGCTGATGCCGGAGCCGATGGCGGTGCCGATGGCGGTGCCGATGGCGGTGGCGGGTGCCGGTGCGGGCAGCGGCAGCAGCAGCAACAGCGGCAGCAGCCGGAGTGCGGCCCGGCGGGTGGGCGCAGGGCCCATGGCCGCTGCCCCCCGGTGCTCCAGGTGCCGGCGCTCGTGCCCGCAGCGACCCGCTCCGCCGCCTGCGCCCCGCCCTCGCCCGCGCACGCCCGCAGGGGCGGAGCCGCCAATTCACCGGCCCGGCCGCTCTTAAAGGAGCCGCCGCCGCCGCCGTCGCCGGCACTCGCCGGCGGTATCCGCAGCCGCACCGGCAACGCGGGGTAGCGAGAGCGCACTGAGCGCAGGTTGGGCACACTCGTGTGAGGTGCACATGTGCGCCTTGCGAGCACACACGTGCATACACAGACGTGGAGGGCCTTGCACGCACCTGTGCCTTGCAGGCATGCGTGTTGCACGCGCAGGGAGCACGCACGTCGCACACGCAGGGCACACAGGCACCAGCGATCACATATGACATGGGAACCATGTATGTGGCACACACAGCACATGTGAAACACGCACGGAGCATACGCATGTGAGACAGCACGTGTGTGACACAGCACAGAGATCATGTGTGTAAACACGCAGCACATGTGTGGCACATACAGCACGTGTGACATACGTCCCCAAAGCCCCCCGTATCCCTACCGCCGGCCGTGACTCCACACACGGACGTCCATCTCCTCTCACTCCGGGCCGCATCCCCCCCACCCCCAGATCCCCGGCCTCGTCCCACCGCACCAGGATCGGGGTCAATAGAACAGACTGGGAGCGACTGGACCATGCTGAGAGGGACTGGGGATGCTGGGGGGCACTGGGACAAACTGGGAGGGACTGGGGATGTCGGGGGCACTGGAACAGACTGGGAGAGACTGGAGAGCTAGACGGGGGCGGGTCCCCGCGGTCTGTGGTTGCTGCTCCCCCCCCTCGCCGCTCAAGTCGGCGCCGGTCGCGTGGGTGCAGGCAGGCGGCGCGGAGTCGCCTTCCCCCCCGCCCCACCCCGGCAGAACGGGTCCGACGGGTACCGGGGAGGGGCCCCCCAGCGCCGGGGAGGCGCTTGGAGCGCCGGAACCCTCCCGCCTCCGCCGGGGGCTCCGGTGACTCACTGGGCCGCTCCCCGCCGGTTCCACCCGACACCCGAGGCCTGCCGGGGGTTTCCCACGCAGAGCAGCGGGCGGCAGCCAGGCCTCCCCGCATGGCGATGGAAGGGGCAAAGGGGGCAACCCTCCCGTGTATCACCCCACACCGGAGCGGGGGGCGAGCAGCAGCTGGGACTAAGGCTGGGGGCTCTCGACCCCACTTAGCATCACAAAGGAGCTTGTCTGGGGCTTTGTGTGGGGCTGGCAGGAGAGAGGGAGAACGGGGAGGAGGGAGGTGCGGGGGGAGGGGCAGGGTGGTGTGCAACGGAGACACCTCCCCAGCCTGGACCCTTCCATTTTTTTCCTCGGAACTCCCAAGAACACACAGCTCAGCAGCTCTTGGCTTTATTTTGGATGGAGGAGGGTCATGTTACATGGGCACGGGGGTCCCAAGCACCATTCAGCATGAGGGGGACACATGGGGGATCCCAGCCCAACTCAGCAGGGTTAGGGGGACACACAGGGAGAGGGGCAGCACCCTGACAGTGTCAGTTCTTTGTGGAACAGGGTGCACAGATGGTGATGCCCCTCCGAGCAAAGATGATGATGAAGGGCACAGCCTGGCGATGAAGGTGAGATGACTTGGGAGGACCTCAAAGTCCCTGGGGTGTGGGGGGACACCCTCAGACCTCCATGTTCTTCATCTGCTCCTCCAGCACCTGGTCATGTCCCCCCCCTGCCTTCTTCTTGCCCCCTCCTTCCTGCTGCTTCTTCTGCTTCTTTGAGAGCTCCTGCTCAATGGGTGCCGGCTTGATGAATGGAATCAGCTCCTGTAGGTCTGGGGAGACAAGGGACCACTGTCACCCCCCCACCAAGAAGCAGGGGATGGGGAGGGCACAGGGGGATGTTACCTGGAGGCATAAAGTTTTGGAGCTTTTCAGGGATGCGGATGCCCTCAGGAGTCTGGTGGTTCTCCAGGATAGCGCAGATGGTGCGGGTGGTTGCACACATGGTAGCATTCAGCATGTGCACAAACTCTACCTGTGGCAGGGGGACACAGGGGGAACCTGTGACATGGGGAAAGCAAAGGAACACAGGAAGAACTCCCCTATGCCCACTAGCCTCACCTTGTCCATCATCTTCTTGGTCTGGCCATAGCGGATGCGCAGGCGCCGAGCCTGGTAGTCAGTGCAGTTGGAACAGGAGACAAGCTCACGGAAGGCGCCAGAGCCAGGGAACCAAGCCTCCAGATCCAGTTTTTTGCTGGCTGCATGGTTCAGGGAGCCTGGAGAGGGAACAATGCTGAGTGGGGGGGGTCCCACTGCCATCCTGAATTTTCCTGTCCTAGGGCAGAGTGTAGGGTGAAGCCTCCAAAGTCATTCCCGCAGCTTGGTGCCGATCCAACGTGGATTTCTGCTCTGCCATAGTGATGTGGGGTTACACCTCAGGCATGGAAATGTGGGGTACCCACTTGGCCACAGGGCGAACAAGCCACAAGCTGTTTGGTCATGGGGACATGGGGGTGTGGGGGTCCTGCCCACACATGGGGATGGGGAACTCCTGCTGTGCCATGGGAATATGGGGGTCCTGCTTACTCACAGGAATGTGGGGGCCTCTCCCAGCTTTGTGGATGTGAGATTCCCACTCAGCTACGGGAACATAGGGCTCTTTCTCAGCCACATGGACATGGCATTCCAACTTGACTGTGGGGAGGTAGGATTATGCCATGGGGATCTGGGATTCCTGCTTGGACACAGGAATGAGGGATTTCTGCTCAACCGTGGGGCTGTGGGGTTCTCACTCTGCCAATGGGGATAAAGGGGTCCTATTCAGCCACAGGGAGCTTTTAAACCAGATCTTTTTCCTGTGAGCATTTCCAGGAGGAGCTGGGACACTCCAACTGTCCCTCTGGAAGGGACAGCAGGGACAATCCATCACAGCAGTGTCACACCCGCTCCCGTTAACCCAGAGCAAGGCTGAGGATTCCACAGAAAACAAAATGTCCCCTTCTCTTCCTCCGTCTCGGGCTGGGAACAGCAATGAGCCAGAGACAAGAAATTGCCATGCAGGAAGCAGGTCAGGGCCCCCCTCAACTCCCTGTGGCACAGGAGCCCCTACCTGAGACAATGTTGACAATGTGGTAGGGAATCCCGAGGGACTGGTAGAATTCCTCAGCTGTGGCCATCATCTCCTCAAATATCTCCCAGGATTTGTTGTCATGGGGGGAGGAGTAGACAAACTGCTCAATCTGCAGGAGAAGTAATTCCACAATGACACCAGGTATAACTCCAATTCCCTCAGGAACCCCACAGTGATACCCGGTACAGCCTGAATTCCAACTGGAACCCCACAGTAACACCCAGTACACCCCAAATTCCCACTGGAAACCTGCAGTGACACTGAGTATAGCCGAAGTTCCCATAAGAACCCCACAGTGACATAAGGCACACCCTGAATTCTCACTGGAACCCCACAGTGACATGGGGTATACACCCCAACTTCCTGATGGAATACCACAGTGACAGTGGGTACACCCTGAATTCCTGCTGGGTATGCTGCAGTGGCACCAGATAGATGATGAATTTCCACTGGAACATGCTGAATTCCCACTGGAACCCTACAGCAACCCTCAGTACACCCCAAATTCCTCCCGGGACCGCTCCTTCACCTTCTCAAACTGGTGGACGCGGAAGATGCCGCGGGTGTCCCGGCCATGGGATCCCACCTCCTGGCGGAAGCAGGTGCTGAGCCCCGCGTACTTGAGGGGCAGGTCCTCCGGCCGCAGCCACTCGTCGCGGTGCAGGGCGGCGATCGGCTGCTCTGAGGTGGCGATCAGATACTTCTCATCGATGGAACTGTCCTCCGCCCGCTCACTGCCCTTCCCAATCACCTGCAGGGGACATGAGCCACCAGCCCTCCTCTAGCTGCTCCTGCACCTCCAGGGACCAGCAGGGAAGTTTTCCAGGGCCAGATGGTTTGGGAATTCATCACAGGGGGAGTTTGTTGGTTGTTCAAAGGGGCTGATGGCAGGGACAAATCACCTGTATCACCCGTGGAGATGGACTCCAGAGATGAGTCACCTCCTTGTCACGTCATCACCATCACAAGCCACCTCCTTTGTCACCTATGTCACCCATGGAGATGGCCCCCAGAACATATCACCTCCTTGTCACTGCACTGCCATCATGTGTCACCTGTGCAAATGGACCCCGAAGATGAGCCACATCCTTGTCATCTCATCACCATCATGTGGCACCCATAAACATGGACCACAGAGATAAGGTACATCCTTGTCACCACATGTCACCACGGACTCTGGAGACCAGCCCTCTCCTTGTCACCTCATGGCCATCACAGTGTGTCACCCCTGGAGATGCACCCAAGATGAGCCACCTCCTTGTTACTGCAGTGTCACCCACGGAGGTGAACCCCCAAGACAAGCCATCTCCCTGTCACACCATCACCATCACAACGTGGAGATGGATCCCAAAGAGAGGGGAAGGAACCACTGCTACCATTGCTGCCACCACCACTGCCGCCACCACAAGCTTGCCAGGGCAGAGGGGACCCCGCTGCCTCCCTCTCCACAGCCCCATGGGGGTGCTTGCTTCCAGGTCCCAAATCCAGAGCGACCCCTTACCTTGTAAAGCTCCTCATCAAACTGGCTGAGCTGGGCCACCTCCTGCATCACCTCCTTGCGCATGAAGAAGGGGGTGTACACTGGGGTGTACCCCCGGGCACGGAGGCTCTGCAGCGCGTACTGGATCAGTGCCTGCTCCAGGAACACCAGTGGGCCCTGGGAACAAGGTCACACTGCCTGTCACACACACACTCTGCTGGGCCACTCCTCCTTGCTCAGAGGGTCCAGGAGGCCTCTGGAGGCTCCCATCATCAATCCCATGGGAGGAGAACCAAAGGCCCCTGTCCCTCCTTGTTCCTCTCTGAACCCGATCATTCTGGGGTCACAGCTCTCACCTTAAGGAAGTAGCCACGGCTGCCAGCCACCACGGCGCCCTTTTCCCCCTCATAGCCATCCACCATCACCACCAGATCCACATGAGAATACTTCTTCCTGCAGCTGCAGTCACCCCACACCCTCTCCACCTTGTTGTCCACATCCTGCAGGAACCCGAAGAAAAGAGAAGCAGGAGCCTATCACCTCCTCAGTGCTCTGGAACACTGTGACACCAGTCCCTGAACCACAATGGGCCCACTTTGGGAGCTCAAACTCCTGCCTGTAGCTTATTGTGCAGCCACTTGGCAGCAAGCCTGGCCCAGTTTTGCTCCCCCTGGGAAAATATTCCTGTGGGATGAATGGAGGCAGCAGAGGGAGACCCTGTCCTCACGGCAATAAGTGCCTTTCCCATGAATTCCCCCAACAATGATGTGCCCAGTGTTGTCTGAGCTGCTCTTTGTCTGATCCCGGTGGGAAATGCTGGCTTGTTATGCAGATTTCCCTTACCCGCCCACCCAGACAGGCTTGGGGGATCCCCTGCTGGGAGCCCCCTGCTTCCCATTGTGAGCTTCCTGGCCCCTCTGACCCAGCCCCACCTCCCTTCCCGTGTCCCACCTCGTCGTTGCTAATGGGCACCGAGGGGTGGAGGAGGTTCCCAATCTCCCGGAGGCTCTCAAAGCGTTCAGCCTCCAGCCGCAGGCGCTCAGAGTCGCACTCCAGGATGGCCTCATCAATGAGCAGCCGAATTTTCTTTATCTGGGATACCTGAAGACACTGCAGAGAGACCTCCGGATGAGGTGGGGGAGAGAGAAGACCACTGGAAGAGGGTCCTCATCACCCAGCACAGGGAATCCTGGGCCCAGCATGGTGAATTCTGGACCCTCCACATATTCTGGAGTGAGTCCCTGGGCTGGACACATTCAAGAACAGCCTGAAAGGATAAACAGGTGACAAGCTGGAATCTGGAAGACCAGAGCTGCTCCCATGGCAGCCAGCATTGCATTCATTACCCAGGGTGATTACCAAACTGGGATGGAAACAGGCAAGGAGGGACACACTGAGGACACAGAAGGACTGAGGCTGCTCAAATTGCCAGGGATGAGCCCTTGACTGACACAGAGTGATGCTGGGGAGATGGAGGACACTGAGGAAGAGTCAGTTATTGCTGGTGTGGGACTGAGAGATAAAGGATCCTCCCAGCTGGGGCATCAGGCAGTCCCCCCTCATTTGGTGGGCACTTCAGGCCACCAATTTGGGCAATTCCAGGCAAAGCTCTGGACAAACTGTAGGCACAGTGGAGGGAGTTGGGGTCTCACTCACCCCCAGGACATCAGCCGTGAGTTCATCCAGGTTCTGTGCACTCTCTGGTACAGATTCATCTGTCCCTACTGGCTCCTTTTTCTGCAGCAAGAGGAAAAAGGAACCCCAGGAGAGTTAAAGAGCAAAATTCCAGTGGGAAAACATCCCTCAGTGACACAAGGGAGAGACTGGAGGGCTGGGAGAAGGAGAGATGTCACCAGTTGGTGGTGTCCCACCACAAGGTGACCCAGGGCACTTGTGCCCCACCTTCATCTTGTCCCCAATGGTTTTGCTGCACAGGTTCTTCAGCTTGTTCAGGTTGTCGGCACGAAACCTGCCTGGAAAGGAAGGCAGGGGCTGTCACCTGGAGTGAGAGAAGGGCTGGGGCCCCTATCTGGTACAGAGAGGTGATATGGAGCCCCCATGGGAGCAGCCTGAGGGGTGGCAGTTCCTGGAATACCCACAGGCACCATCCCTGAGTTTTTTGGAAGGACAGAGGTTGATCGTGTGGAGCAGAGCTGCAAGGAGTAGGGATGTCACTGGAAAACACCCAGAGTGACATTGCACTGGGACCTCCATGCCAGGCTGGAAACCTCCATGATGTGCTGGAACCATGCTGGGATGGGACACCCCAACTCTAAGATGAGAATCCTACACTAGGATTTCCCGTGCTGGGGTGGGACCTCCACAGTGGGATAGGACCTCCACACTGGGACCCCCATGAAGGGATGGGGTCCCCCACACTGGAGTGAAAGTCCCATTCCCGGCTGGGAACAATCTACTGGAATGGGATCCCCACCCCATGCTAGGATCCCCCGCACTGGGCTGTGACCCCCATGCTGGACTGGGAACCCCACCCTGCCAAAATGGGAATCCCTCCAACAGGATGGGACCCCCCCATCAGCATAGGATCTCCATACTTCACTTAGACTCCCCCAATGCTGGGCTAGGACCCTCATGCTGGGCTGGGACCCCCACACCAGGATGAGATTCCCCTCATGCTGCACTGGGACGCCCATGCCAGGCTAACACCCCTCCTTCCATAGGCTCACAGCCCCCCATGTTGGGACCTCCCTGTTAGGATGGGACCCCTACACTGTGCCAGGACCCCACATTGTGATGAGACACCTCCCTCAACGGGATGGGATTGCTAAGGACTGAGCAGACCCTGGGATCTGAGGCCACAGTGACGAGATTCAGGGGGTGTTGGATGAGGGGAGCATGGATGTTCCCCCTTCGTGACCCCAGGGCTTGGAAGAGCAGAGTCCAGGACCCGGGGCAGCTCAAACTGGGGGCACCTACGCTGAGAACGGGCCACCCTAATCAGCGGGAGTGATCAGTCCCCAGGGGATCCAGAGCCAGGGAACATCAACAGCACACAGCATGGCACAGCACGGACTCCACGCACTGTCGCCGCGGGATTGCATCAGCCAGCACGACCCGCCAGCCTGCCTCACCCTGCAGGCACCCGCCATTCTCCAGCACCGCCGTCCTGGGGACACGGTGCCCGCAGGAAGGGGGCTGGGAAGGGGGTGATCCCTTGGACATCAAGGCGAATGCATTAAAGGGGAGCCCCAAGCGCCGCTTTCATCCCGCAGCAATGGAATGCTGGGGTGCCCTGGGAACGGCGGTGTTTGGGGATACCCACTCCTCCCGCCGCCCTCCAACTCCTTCCCACATCCAGCACCCACTGATGGAGCTGGATGCGCTTCCCGCTGCTCCAAATCTCGCCGGGAGCCACGAGGAGGGGGCTTCTGCCCCCCCCACCCCCCCAAGCCGCCCAGGTGTGGGAGTGCCCCAAATCTGGGGGTGGCACTGTCTAGATCCCCCCCACCCAGCTGGATCCTGCGGCAATGCAGGGAGCGGATCCCTGGGGACCGCAATGGGACGGGATCCAAGTCCGGGCTAAGGGGAACCTGGGATCTACCCCCCCAGCCTGGGAGGAGGGAAGGCGGGTCTAGTGGGAGAACTTCTCCCACCTCAACCCCTGGAACTAGGGACAAGGGGGATCCACCCAGGGACAGGTCCTCGGTCTCTGCTGTGACCTACCCACAGGATCCACTCCCAGTGGGCAGTGATCCACTGAGGTGATCCCCGAGGGTTGGGGATGAATCGACAAAAAGCTGGGGAGGATGGGAAAGACCTCCCGAAAGGTCACCCCATCTCATTGAGGAGGTTCGGGGATCAGTGTGGGGGCCGCTTCCAGCTCCTCGGGAGGGAGAGAGGGACCCTTAGGGGATCCCCCATCCCCGAGGAGGGGCGATGGTGGGGAGGTCCTGTCACCTGTGGACCGGTCACCAGGCTGACGGGGTGGGGGGAAAGGCACCGGGAAAGGGAGACATGCCCGCGTGTGACAACGGGGTCCCCAGCCCGGAGGTTCCCTCCCCTTGCCCACCAACCCCCACGTACACCTCCGCCAGGCGCCGTCCGCTCGCACCAGCGCATCCACCAGCCCGGGGTCCTTGAAGCGCTTGCGCTGCATGTCCCGCACCATGGCGGGGTCTCCGCCCTTGTCGGCGCGAAACAGGTCCAGGTCCAGCACCATGACCGGTGATGGCGGCGGCGGCACCGGGAGCGTCGGCGGGGACAAGCGCTACGCGCGCGTGCGCGGAAGGGGCGTTGCCGCGGCCATGGGGACGGGAGCGCAGCATCGCCCCTTGGTGGCCTGGAGGCGGCGCAGCAGGACGGGAGGGCGGGGCACGGAGGGGCGAGGGCAGCACGGGAGCGATGGGGAGGGTCGGGGGCCGAGCACCCCTGACCCCCGCCGAGGGGGCTTCCGGCGGGTCGGGAGGCCCAGGCAGGGCGGGAGGACAGGGGTATTGGGAAGTGTTGAGAGGGTTTGGGGAGGATATGGCGGGGTCTGGAGGGGCCCGAGCGGTCCGAGCATCCTTGAGCCCCCCCGCCAGAGGGGTCTCCGCAGTTCTGGCCTCGCACCCCGAGGATTCCTGGGGTTCCTCAGCCACATACCAGACATACTGGTGGGCTCTGCGGATCTCCTGCCCGAGGACACCTCGCACCCCAGTTACTCATGGGCTCCCAAGAGCTGCTCCATGTCCCTCTGCAGCACTCCATGGCACGACTGTGGCTGTCAGTGGCACCACATGTCACCTCATGTCACCCTCCTTGGGGGTCCCGGCGGGGTTCTGGTGCCTCAACCCATGTGGGGGACCTTATAGCACTACCCCCATGAGGGGCCGTGCAGATAGAAATCAAAGTTCCGCTGCTTCCTCACCCCACCTCTAGACACCCAGTCCCACGCGTGTGACACCCTGCGGACACTCCCACATCCTCACCCCACCCATTTTTGGTGCCCACGTTCAACTCCCTGCCCCCTCTATGCGTGTCCCCCCGCCCCCGTGTGCCCACACACATGAAGCCCTTATACAAACCCCACTCCTGTATTTGGCATTTTTGGGTGCTTGGGATGGGGAGGACATGGTGGGGGGCACGGGTGGGGACACACGTACAAAACCCCTAACGAGGCTCCGGTCCGAAGCGGGTCCTAAGGCCACGTTGGGGGCGCGGGGGGATGGGCCGTGGGTACCCCCGTTCCCTTCACAGCTGCCCGCGGGCGGGGTGTCCGTGGGTGTCCCTCTGGCCCGTCACAGCTTCCGGGAGGGCTGGGGGATGTGAGGGTGACCCCTGTCCTCTTACAGCTCCCGATCGATGCTGCTGGATGAGGTCTTGAGCGGAACCGAGTCGAATCCATCCGGCATCCGCTGTGGGGTGAGGAAATTGAGGCCCGGAGCCCCCCGGGGTGGGGAACTGAGGCACGGACCATCCTCAAATCCCACCCCCACCATGGCTTGTCCGGTGGCTACTCCAGTGTTGTTTTCACCCCCCACCCCCACCCACCCTACCCCACCCCTCACCTTGGCCGTTAGGGCTTTGAGTTTTCCAAAAAGTGACATTTCGGTGGCAAAGAGCAGCTCGTCCTCCGCGTCCTCCCCCTCCATGATGGCGCAGCTGTCGGGCGACGTCGCGTCGGTCTCCCGGGCTGCCGCGTCCATCACCAGCTTGGAATATTTGTATTCCAACCTGGGAATGCAGGCGGTGCCATCACCCTCCCCGTGACAGTGCTAGCCCCCGTGTCCCCAAATCCCGCTGCCAATTGCTCACTTTTGAGTCTTTTTCCAGAAATAAGCGGCGAGCGCGGCCAGCAAGACGGCCGCGCACGTCCCAGTGGAAATTCCCACTTTTAGCCAAAAATCCACGCTCCGGCATGCCTGGATCACCTGCGGCGGTAGGGCGTCTCCGCCGTGGCACAGCCGGGGCTCTTGCCACACGTAGGTGGTTTTCTGGTGGAGGGGAAAGGGGGTTCAGGGGCCGTGGGAGCCGCAGCCGAGCCCGGGGCACGGGGCGGTACCTGAACGCCGCCGATACAGGCGCCGACAATGGGACGGTGGTGGGAGCTGGAGCAGCGGGGACATCCCTCGGCCGTCACCCACAAGAAATGAAAGGTGCAGCCGTCGCAGGTGCCCTCGGGGCATTTGCTGGGGAGGGACAAAAAGTGGGTGCTCAGGTGACAGTGAGACTCCAAAGTGGAGATTACAGCTAAGGTGACACCCCAGGGTTGGGACAGCATGACAGCGGTATCCCCAAAGTGAAGCACTCCAAAGAAGTATCTACTGATGACAGCAGGGGATCTCGGAGGTTCCCAACACTCAGGGCGCCGGTGACACAGCCAGGATGACACCTCAGGATGAGGGATTCTGACACCATGTCAGTGTCCTCCCCAAAGCAAAGCACCTCAGGGACACGCCCACCCATGACAGCAGGAGATGTCTGGGTCCCTTTGGGAGTCCCCTAAGCTCCCCTTGGTTTCCCCGGTGTTGCACCGTCCCACCCCTCCCCACCCCCACCCCCCCCACCTGGGAACAGTGAGGGACACTGACACTGTGACTATGGTGTCTCCAAAGAGAAGCACCCCAGGGATATGCTCAACCATGACAGCAGGAGATGCTTGGGTCACCCAAAATCTCCCTCGGGGTCCCCCGTGTCCCCTCCTCACCTGGGGACAGCCAGAGTGCCAGTACCAATGCGCAGGGGGTCACAACGCAGGCGGATGGTGGTGGCCCGGCCACTGCTGCAGGGCTGTGTCATGTCGTTGGACCTGCCAGGGGACATGGGGGGTCAGGAGGACAGTGGGGGCCCAGTGTGGATGTCAATCCCCTGTCACCTGCCTGCACCTGAAGAAGAAGATGATGTCAGGCAGGTCAGGGTGGCTGGGGGGGAAGAGCTCTGGGGGAGACACGATGCCGTCCAGCACAGAGCTGGTGGTGACACCTGCAGGGAGAGAGGGGTGTCTCCAGTCCCACTGGGGTGTGTTCCAGTCCCAGTGTCCTAGTGCCACCAGAGGGTCCCAGTCCTACTAGGGTGTCCCAGCACCACCAATATATCCCAGTCCCAACAGGGTGTCCCAATGTCAGTGTCCCAGTCCCACCAGTGTGTCCCAGTCCCACCAGTGTGTCTCAAGTCACTCCATGGTGTCCCAGGCCCACTGGGGTGTCAGTGACATATACTAGTGACAATGTCCCAATCCCAAACAAGGTGCTCTGTAGTGTCCCAGTCCCACCAGGGTGTATTTCAGTCCCATTGGGGTGTCCCTGTGCCACCAAGGTATCCCAGTGCTGCTGAAATGTCCTAGTGCCAGTGTCCCAGTCCCAGCAGAGTGTCCCAATCCCACCAGGGTATCCCACTCCCAGTGCCACTGGGATGTCCTGGACCCCGTCCCGCCAGGGTGTCCTAGTCTCAACAAGGTGTCCCACTCTCAGTGCCACAAGGGTGTCCCAGTCCCCCTGAGGAGTCCCAGTGTTGGTGTGCCAGAGCCACCCAAGATGTTCCAGTGTCTGTCCTGCCCATGTGCCTCAGTGACCTTGGGGTGTCCCAGTGCCCCAGGGTGCCCCCCTCCATCCCCGCTCACCCAGCAAGTGGTCACCCAGGCTGATGGGCTGAGAAGACACAGCTGCGCGGGCTCCGGTGACATCAGGGGGCACCAGAATGGCCTGGCACACATAAGAGGTGACCACACGGGCAGGGCCCCCCAGACCTGCTGTCACATTGTCAGCACATGAGGCCATCTTCCTGCCCTGTGGGGACATACATGACACCCGTGTGAGGAGTGAGACTGTGTATACAAGAGACTGGCATTTGTGTGTGCAGGGCCATAGGTGTGCAGGTGTGGCTGCACAAGTGTCCATATGTGTTTACATGAGTGCTCACATGTGTCTGCACAACTGTGCAGATGTGTTTGTGTGACTGTGCACAAGTGACTGCACAAGTGGGTGGGTGTGTGTGTGCAGGTGTGACAGTATGTACACTTGTATTTGCACTCCTGCGTGTGGGAATGTGTGTTTGCATACACGTCCTTGTGTTTGCATGACTATGAGCACATATGCATGGGTGTGTCTGTGTCTTGCCACCTGCATGCCTCGTCCCATCTGTGTGCCCAGGTGTGTGCCCGTGTTCACCCACCCAGATGCCCATTTGTGCATGTGTATTAGTGAGCCCTCCTGCCTGTGTGTGCCCACCTGTGTTTCCGTGCCCACCCTCCTGAGTACCCACCCACTGTGCCCATGTTTGTGCTTGTGCTTGTGCCCACCCACTTGCATGCCCATCTGTGTGCCTGTGTTTGTATTCATGTGCCTGTGAGTGCACACATCCCCTGTGCGCTCATGTTTGCACTTATGTACTATGACCACCCACCCATGAGCCCAGGTGTGTTCCTATACATTCATGCATGATCCTGTGCCCTCCTGTGTGTACCCTTGTGTGCCTTCCCGGGTGTGTTCCCATGTCTGCATGCATGTTTCCATGGCCTCCTGCCCGCATTTGCCTACTCTCCTGAGTGCCCACCCATGTGGCTGTGTTTGCACTTGTGTGCCTGTGCCCACCCACCAGGTGTTCCCATGTGTGCACATGTTTTTGCCCACACGGGTCTCACCTGGTGCCCACAGAGGCTAAGGTGGAAGTGATGGCTGTAGCGCAGTCCTTTGGGGGTGAAGCTGGACCCAGTGCCCACCCCGGCACCTTGGCCCAGCGATGGGAACTCAAAGTGCAGCATCCGGCCTGGCAGTGCCAGTGCCAGGCTGCAGTTGTTGTAGCATAGTGATCGCAGCTGGGAACAGGGACAGGGAGCTCAGGGATAGCCATGCCACCCACTGGGGACACCCTGGTGGGGGACTCTGGAGAGCTGGCACCACCCCTCAGAGACAGCAGGGCCATGGTGGCACCCACCAGGGTCACCCACTGCCACCCACAAGTGTCAGATACTGTCACCCATCTGGGACGGCTGGGAGGGGCTGGTGTCATCTCTCTGGGGACGGCTGAGGGACTGGCATTACCCACACAGGATTAGACATTTTCATCCACCTTGCCACCCACCCAGGATTGCCATAGGGCTGGTGTCACCTCCCTGGAGATGGCCAAGGAGGGTAGGCATCACCCACCCTGGGTCAGACACTGTCACCCACACTGCCACCCATCCTGTCACCCACCCAGAATGGCTGTAAGGGGCTGGTGTCACCTCTGTAGGGACACTGTGTCATGCATCCAGGATGACTGGGGGAGGCTCGTGTTACCCACCCGTGATGGTGTCACCCTGCTGGTGGTAGCCAGTGCCACCGTCTGGGACATCCTGGGTGTGGGGGAGGCTGGTGTCACTCCTCTGGGGCCCATTGGCATCACCCATGGGGACACTTAGGGACACTTGGACCCCCTTGCCATCCCCAGTCACCTGGTTGCTGCGTGTGCCAGGGCCACAGGGGTGGCAGGTGGGCGTCCCGTCGGAGGGGTGGCCCCACAGGTAGGTGCCAGGTGGGCAAGGCTGGCAGGTGCCTGAGCTGGGGTCCACAGCACTGCCAGGGGAACACGGGGCACAGGACCCAGTGGGCTGGGGGGCACAGCGGCGGCAGAAGGAGGCCACCCCCCCCTGCACATTGGTGACGTTGATGCTGTACAGCTTGGCCACATCACTGGTGAACCGCCGGCCCTGGCACCGAGAGCACCATCACCATCTGCCCCCCGCCCCCCACCAGACCCCCAAAAGTGGGGGCCCTCTAGCCCTCTCAAAGCAGGGCCCCCTGTCCCTCACCGCCTCGTGGTACGGGGTTCGCTGGAAGGCCCAGGTGAAGCTCACGGTCGCGTTCTTCTCCACCAGGTAGGTGTAGGATTGTTTCCCCGTGGAGCCTGTCCATGTCTCCACCGGAGTGTTGGTGTGTGAGTTGACACCCTGTGGGAACGGGGGAGGTGGCACCACCCAAATTCACTGTGCCCCCCCAAACTCCTGTGTCTCCCCACTCACCACCATAAAGTAGAGCTCACAGCCAACACTGCACAGCGTCTCGAAAACAAAGGTGATCCTGGCCACCTCCCTGCTCTCTGTGTCCTCCAGCACTGGGCTTGGAGGGCTGGGGACAGCGTGGGGACACTGCTAGCTCTGCTCCATGGCCATGGCCCCCTGCTCCCTGGTGGTGGCCCCCACCTCACCTGAAGCCAGGGACCACCAGCGTGAGGATCATGAAGTCACTGTCAGAGGCTCCAGCTGCTGTGTAAATGTAGTCCCCAGCTACCTCCCAGCCTGCAGGGGTGCAGTGACACTCAGAGAGGTCCCTGGCAGTGCCCCAGCAAGGGACAGGGAAGGGACAGCCCTCTGCCACTACCTGCAATGCCCTTGTACTCAAAGTTGATGCCGCTGAGCACGGTGGTCTCCATGTTGGGGGGCAGCACGTTCCACCACTTGTACTCCAAGCCCAGCACCGGCTCAGTGCCCTCTGGGCAACTGAGGCAGGCTGGGGAGAGGAGGCAACAGCCCTGCACAGGGGTGGCACCCACCTCCCCCTGTGTCAGCTTGGTGTGCCCTGCTTGCCCCTTGAGGCCAGTGATGGGGACAAGAGGGGACAGCCCTGCACTAGAGAGGTACCACATTCCCCTCCCTGCTGCTTGAGACGACCTGGTAACCACCTCCTGGGGACAAGGGTGGAGACAGGAGAGGACAGCTCTGTGCTGAGGTGGCACCCACCTTCCCTAGGCAGCTCCAGGGATCCCAGTTACTTACTGGGGACAATAACTGGGATGTTCTTACTGGATACATAGGGACAGCCCTGCACCAGGGTGGTACCACCTTTCTCTCTGTCAGCTTTGGGTGCCTTGGTCACCACTTTGGAACAATGATGGGAACAGGATGGGACAACCCTGCACTGAGGTGGCACTCATCTCCCCCTGGCAGCCCCAGAGACCCCAGTTATTCCTTGGGGACAGTGGCGGGGGTGTCCTTATTGGAGCCATGGGGACAGGAGGGGACAACCCTGCACTGGAGTGGCACCCACCTTCCCCCAGCAGCTCAGGCTGCCCCAGTCACGCTTTGGGGACAATGACAGGGTCACCTTACCGGAGCCGTTGGAATAGAAGCCATAGGGACAGGGCTGGCAGGTGCTACTGTTGCCTTTGGCGAAGCCAGGGTTGCAGGGGGGGCATTGGGTCTTGACCCCCGAGGATGGCAGCCGGGCCGCCTGCGGCAGCTCCTCGCTGCAGATCTTGGGCTCTGCCCACTTGTACATCAGCTGGGTCTGCCGGGGGAGCGAGTGAGCCGGGGGGGCACCAGGGGACAGGGGCCCACCCCTGGGGCGCCCCCGCATTACCTCCCCACTGGCGTCGCAGGCCGTGTGGGTGTAGAAGAAATCCTTGTCTGTGCAGGGCGGGCGTGGCTTGCAGGACCCCGAGCCGGGCTCTGCCGAGGGGGACACGGCGGATGAGCCAGCACAGCCCGGGGACCCCAGCGCTGTTCCCACCACGCGGGGTGTCTTTGTCTTCCCTCCCAACCAAGGGGTAGTGGGTGCTCCCTACTCCCCACATCATCTCTCCGTCCCCCAGGGCCACTCCTGCAGTGTAGATTGCGGGGACAAAGGGACCTCTAAGGGTGCCCCCCTCACCAGCGTAGGTGTCAGGTTTGTCAGGGGCGCCAACCCTGTCGTCACCGGGGATGTCAGGTCACACCTGCTCCCCACGTCACCCCTTCCCTCCCCAGGGTCATAAACTAGAGGGACAGCTCTGGGCGGGGGAAGCTCCGGGTGTCCCCTCTCACCAGCGTAGGTGTCAGAGTCGCAGGGCTGGCAGGCGGTGGCCCCTTTGCCAGAGAAAGTGTCGGCGGGACAGAGCTGGCAGGCGGTTGAGCCGGACGCGGGGGCGAAGGTGCCGGGCTTGCAGGGGAAGCACTCGGAAGTGAAGGCCACCCCTGGGAGAGGGAGGAGGCTCAGGTAGCAGGTAAGGGGGTGCGCGACCCCCGAGACCCTCCTTCCTGCCCCCACCCACCTGTAATGCCGATGTTCCTCACCAGCACTGGTTTAGGCACCTTGGACCAGACAGAGAAGGCGGTGGTCCGCCAGTACAGCACGTTGTTCCCACGGCTCAGCTCCACCTGGGAGAAGGATCCCATGGGCCTGGGTAATCCCACTGCCAGGGATGGGTTTGGCACCATGGGTGGGGCATCCCGCTGCCGAGGAGGGGGCTGGCACCAGTGGAGGGGGGGTGTGTGGCACCCCTGTCTGTCACCACCCTCCTCAGCCTCGTGGAGCAACTTCTTGCCACGGGAGGGACAAGAAACTTCGGGGCAACAGCGAGGGACCTCCTCCCCGGTGTCACCTCCTGCCGAACACTCACGCTGTGGAATTCCCAGCCCTTCTCTGTCGTCCGCATCCAGCGGGACTCCTCCACCGTGGGCTGGCACTGGTCGTTCTGCACCTGCAGGGAGAGTGTCAGGGACCTCATGTTCACAGGGACCCTGTATGTCCCCAGGGACACACCCCCATGCTCCCAGGGACCCTCCATATTCCTAGGGACCCCTCCTCATGTCTTCATGAACCATTGCCATATCCCATGAGGCTCCCCTCATGTCCCCAGGGTCCACTCCCATGTCCCCAGGGACTCCTCCATGTCTGCAAGGATCCCCATGATGTCCCCAGGGACCCCTCCCATATATTCAGGGTCCCCTTCCCCATGTCCCCAGAGACCCCTGTCACATCCACCAGAGATCCTGCCATGTCCCAGGGACGCACATCATGTTCTCAGGGACTCCTTCCATGTCCCCAGGGACCCCTGAGGAGTCCCCACAGACCCACTCAGGTCACAAGAGACCTCTTCCATGTACCTAGGGACCCTTCATGCCATCTAGGACCTTCTCCCATATCCCAATGGACCCCTCCATGTACCAAGAGACTTCTCCCATGCCCCAAGGACCCTCCCATGTCCCCAGAGACCCACACCCTCCACCCCTGCCCCCATCACCCACGAAGAATTCAAAGACGATGCTGCTGTCAGGATAGATGTATTCGAAGGTGACAGTCCCCGACTGCTTGAGGCTCACAGCATACATTAGGGTGGCCGTGCACTCATCTGTGTTGGAGGCCACGTAGTCCCCCAGTGGCACCCATGTTGACCTGGGGCAAGTGATATATCCTGTAACCACTCTCAGCAGGCAGGACAGGGATTGTAGGGACAGCTGGGAGGGTCCCCAAGAAGCAGGGGGGAAATGGGGGGCACAGGGGCTTGGGCACACCTTAGGGACATGGCAAGGTGTGATGGCTAGATACATATCCCTGGGGAGAATCCCCTGGCCCGCTTGAGAGCCGTGTGGACTGCAAAGAGAAGAGACTGGGGTCCCCCTGTTCTGGGAATGTGGCTGGATGAGGAACACACTGCTGGGAGTAGGGAATGCCTAAGAGGGGCATCAATGGAGCAGCGTGGTGGTGCCAGTAAAACTGAGGGTTTGGTGGTTTTTGGTACAACTGGGAGGGTTTCTTGGTTGTTGGTACAACTGGGAAGGCTCAGTGGTGTGGTACAACCAGGAGGATTTGCTGGCTGTTAGAGTACCCAGCAGGGTATTTGCTGTGTACCAGTGGCTGCTGGTACAACCAGTTGGTGGGAAATTCAGTGGCAGCAGAACAACTGGGAGGGCTTGGCAGCTGCTGGTACAACTAAGAGGCCTTGATGGCTGCTGGTACAACCCACTGGTGGGATGTTTAATGGCTGTGGAACAACTGGGAGGGTCTTGTGGCTGCCAGCACAACTAAAAGAGCTCAGAAGTTGCTAGTGGGATCAGAGGGCTGTGGCAGTAAAGGCTCTCGCTGGTGGCACAGGGGTGTGGAGAACCCCATGGGTGCTGTAGAGATACCCATAGGAGCTCTGGGGACCTCCATGGGTGCTCTGTCTCCAAGGAATATTGATGTGGAGGTCCCATGGGTTTGGGGTCCTGACACTTCTGGGGAGGTTGATGCTGCTGGGTGTTCCCTTGCTGTGACCAGGGTGCCCCTGTAGTGCCCTGCTGGTGTCACCTCCCAGGGCAGGATGACAGAAGGGTGTCAGAGCAACTGGACACACAGGGGCACTAAGGATGCACAGGGGTGTCACACCCATCCTGCTTGTTGTGCCCTGCACCCAGTCCTGACACACCAGGTGCCCATGTGCTGGCGTCATAGCCAGTGACACAGTGACTCACGCTGTGCAGTTCTCTGCCGCATCGCCAAAGCCATCATCCACCTCCAGGTTGGTGGCCACATTGGCAAAGCCATGGGGCACCTCATCCCACTCATCGAAGCGGACACCAGTGCCCAGCGAGTAGGTGCCTGCAGCGCAGGGCCGGCACGTCTGCGTCTGCATCTCCAGGAACTCACCCGCCTTGCAGGAGAATGCTGCCAATGGAGATG
Source organism: Haemorhous mexicanus (assembly GCF_027477595.1). Classification (NCBI taxonomy): domain Eukaryota; kingdom Metazoa; phylum Chordata; class Aves; order Passeriformes; family Fringillidae; genus Haemorhous; species Haemorhous mexicanus. The sequence goes on along the minus strand of NC_082365.1, from coordinate 6,836,173 downwards.
GGGGCACAGGGCATGGAGGGTCAACCCCAATCCTCCTGGTGCTGCTACAGCCTCATCACCCTCAGCTCTGCATTTCCAAGTGCTCCAGCTGGTGGAGGTGCTGGGATCCCCAATTCTTACCATTCCACAAAGGCAACCCCCCCATCCATGAGTTTTGGTACCTGACGCCCAGCTCTGCCCAATCCAGGCAGGATGTAATGCTCTGCCATGGAGTCGGGACACCCCCAGGCTTTGGGGGCATGTGTTTGGGATTCCCATCCTGCTCATCACGCCTGGTGAGTGAGTTTGTGTGAGGGGGATTCTCATCTTGCTCATCCTATTCTGGTGCATGTGTGCAATGTGGAGATTTCCATCCAAGTGTGTGTGGTGGGATTCCCATGGCTCTCATTCCATTTGGTGACTGTGTGTGTGACTCCCCTCCCATCCTGATGCATGAGTTTGTGTGTGATTTCCATCCCTCTTATCCCATCCTAGTGCCCATGTGTGGGATTCCTGTCCCATCCTATCCCATTATGTGTGTGGGATTTCCATCTCTCTCAGCCCATTCAGGTGAGTGAGTGCTCATCTTGCTCATCCTGTCATGTGTGGGAGGAGGGGATTTCCATCCCAGTGTGTGTGAGATTCCAATCCCTCTCATCTCATTCCATGATTGTATGTGTGATTCCCATCCCATCCTATCTGTGTGTACATGTGATTCCCATCTGTCTCATTCCATCCCAATGCCTGTGTGTGTGTGGTTCCTATCCCTCTCATCCCATCCCAACCTATCCCATCCCATGCCATCCCAGGGAGTCGCTGTGTGTGATTCCCATTCCATCCCATCCCGGTGCTTGTAGTTCTTCTAACATCCCGTCCCAGGGGATTCCCATCCCACTGATCCCATTCCATCCTCCTGCCTGCACTAGAGCCAACAGTGGCTGTGCTTGCCTCCCCACTCTCTCCCTCCTCTTACCCTCATTTCCCATCCCTGCCATTGCCACCTGCCAGCCTGACCCCATGCCATTCCTGGCAGGAATCTTACAACATTCAGTGCCCCTGACAGGGTCAGGCAGGCCAGTGCAGAGTCCAGGTGTGTGGGGTACAGCCACCCTCCAGCGTGATCCTGAGCTGTCACATGCTGTGTACTCATAGTGGTACTCGGACTGCAGGAGAAACAGAGGGAATGTGCAGGGAGCTACACCCGAGACCTCCCGGGCTGCCTCCACACCCTTTGCTCCCTGACTGGGGCTGGCCCCTGGACCCAGCAGCGCCTTCAAGGGATGGTTTTGGGTTAAGGTGTGGCAATGTCCTATGGTGCCCAGGGCCTGGAGAGGGGGAGCCCGGGAGGGTGCTCAGAGTGGGGGGATACTGGGGCAGGAGAGAGTTCAATGTGGGGGGATGCTGGAAAATGGGAGTGATTTGGGTGGGAGATGCTCTGGATTGAGGGGAGCTGGGGACCAGGGGGATGCTCAGAGTCGGGAAGTATTGTGGCAGGGGGAGGGGGGGCAGTTTGAGAGGATGCTGGGAAATGGGGGTGCTGTGGGTGGGGGGATGATCCAGCTGGGGTTGCCCAGGAGCCTTGGAGCAGCAGCAGCCCTGCACCCCTCTGGTGTGGGGGTGAACCCCCGTGCCCCCTCCATGTTTCTGGGATCATATGGCACTGTCACACCCCTTGGCACAACTGTGACACACTTTGCTCATCAAACAGCTGTGGCACAACCCGGATCCAGCTGGGGAGCAGCCCGGGCATAGGGCAGGAGTGCAGGGGGGACCAGGGGGAACCAGGAAGTGCTGGGGACAGCAGAGGCACTGTGACCCCCCATCCTGCCAGCTGCACCAAGCTGAGACTGGCTTAAGGCTGGTGAGGTGATGCCAGGGACAGATGGCGTGGGTAGGGTGAAGGCCACATCTGGTGGTGGTGTTGGGGTTTGGGGTACAAGGGGAGCTCCCCAACCCCCGCAGCAGCTCTGAGGTGTCAGAGCCAGTGCTGTGGCTTCATGCTCCCAGCGGCTGCTGGAGCGTGGCAGGTTGATGAGAAAACAACTGCTTTGATGTTCCCATCAGCTGGAAACACAGCAATGGGGGGGGGGGGGGGGGGGGGAAGAGGGGGATGGAGGGGGGTGTGAAAGGGAAAGAGGGATTGGAGAGGTAAAAGGGGGGTGGAGAAGGAAAAGTGAGGACAGGGAGATGCCTGCAGCACCCCTGGACCATGTACAGGCACCATGGAATCCCCCTGGCCGTGGGATGGGGACACAGAGAAAGTTCCCCACCACCCTGGGGGTACCCAGAGGGTCACTCCAACTTTCAGAAGCTCCGAACTACCACATTGCTCTCAGTCCCAAGGGGTTTCATTGGGAAGAGGGTATTTTTTCTCTCTTCCTAAACTTTTCCAGGTTTTCATTAAATCTACATAAATTGACCTAATTCAGCCCCAGGGTGGCTCTGGGGTTGGAGGCCACCCCAAACTGCCACTGTAACTCTGCTCTGGCCAGGGGAGGGAGAAGGGCTGTCCCTTGTGAAGGACAGGGGACACCCCCTCTGGGGGACTGATTGCTCCTGGGGCAGGTGCCAGCCCCAGTCTATTGTTTCCAGCTCGGGATTGTGGAACAGGGACAAAAATAATTGGATCAGAGAGAGGAAAAAAAAAATCCTGGCCCAGATTAAAAGCAGTTGCAGGTCTGAGGAGGGGGGAGGAAAATTGGCAGGGGTGGGGGGGGGGGGGGGGGGGGCAAGACGGACAACCCAGGGAGAGCATTGGGGGTTCACCTGCTGTCCCCAAGGTGGACAGATCCTGGTGACAGCTTTTCTTCACAGAATACCATGTGCTGGGCTGGGAATGACACGTGGCCATTGGGACTGACCCCCCCCACACACTCCTTGTCACCACCCCAGCAGCACTCAGGGAGACCCCAATGTGTCTGAGGGGTAGGGACTTAGGGATGATGATGGGTTGACACCAGTTGGGGTCCCCAAGGAGACCCTCAGGCACTGGCCGAGCCACTGGGAGCAAAGACCGCTCCCTGGGACCCCAGGAGGTCGGCCAGTCCTTCCCCCCTATAGGAGACTCCCCATCCCCAGTGCCACCGGGACGCCCGACCCCCACCTGTCCCCTCCTTGTCCCCCCCATCTCATAGGGAGCGGCCTCCCCGTGCTCCGGGACTCCGTTTCGTCGGTGTTGGGGGGGAATTTGGGGGTAATTGCAGTGGTGCCGGTGTGTTACCGGTTGCCCACACCCCGCTCCCCGCCGTTCCCGGTGCCGGTACCTCCTTGCAGACGTGTAGCTGCTCTCCGGTGCGTCCCGGTGACAAGATGACAGCCAGACACAGCGCCAGCGGCATCCACCGGGCTCCGCTACCGGCCATGGCGGCAGCAACGGCGGTGGCAACGGCGGCAGCTCGGCCGGTGCGAGCACCGGCGCCGCTGCCCCGCCCCCGCCAACGGCCCGGCCTCCGCGCACCTGCCGCTACCTGCCCCCGCCCCCGGGAACAGGAATAGGCACCGGGAACAGAACCTCTGGGAACGGCATCGGGCACAGAACCCTTGGGAATGGCACCCGGCATCGCTCCCGGGAACGGGAATAGACACTGGGAGAGGAAGCCCCGGGAACGGCACCGGGCATCACCTCCGAGAACGGGCACCGGGAACGGTGGGAATGGCAGGGGGCATCGCCCCAGGGAACGGGAACGGGCAGTGGATCACGAATAGACCCCCCCTGGAACGGCAACTGGCATCGCATCCGTGAACGCTTGCCATGAGAACAGCACCGGGAATCGGTATCGAGAATGCTAGTCATGGGAATGGCACCGCGCATCGGTGTCGGGAATAGAAACACGGGAAGGGAACTCCCAGGAACAGCACGGCCAAGGTTATACCCGGGAATGGTATCCCGAGATTGGCGCCGGGCATCGGCACCGGGAGTGTTATCCATGAGAACGCCGCCGGGAACCCCATCATCCTTGGGAGTGCATCCCCAGAAACGGGACTGGGAACGTAATCCCCGGAACGCGTTTCTGGGAACGGCATCGGGAACTTATCCCTGCGAACGGATTTGGAAATGCTATTCCAGGAACAGCACCGGGACCGTCTCCGGGCCTCATGCCCCCGCCTCCCCGCCCCCGGGAACAGCCCCTCCTCCGCCGCCCCGGGCTGGGGGAGGACCGGGACACGGCGAGGGGGAGTCATGAGCCCCCGCACCCCGGAGCCACCTCCACCCCACCGGAGACTGGGTGCCACTCGTGTACCCCTCAGGCCATGTCCCCACGGAGCCGGGCCAGCCCCACTGCAGGGGGGACAGGACAGGGGACACATGTGGCTGTATATTCTGGGCATGGAGGACACAAGGGACATAGGGGGTACAGGGGATATAGAAACACGTGGGACACAGGAACATCAGGGACACTGGGTAGAGCTGATACAGGGGACACGGGAAAATGGAGGACACAGAGGGACACGGGATATAGGGGGGATCTGAACATGAGGGACATAGGAACACAGCTGGTAAGGGGCTACAGAGGGACACTGAGTACACAGCTGATATGGGAACACAGGGAGATTGGGGACATAGGGGTACATGAAGGATTCAGAAAACATGGGAACACAAGGGACATGGAGCACACAGGGAGATGGGGAACACGGGCATATGGGGACCACAGTCACAAGAGAACATGAGGGACAGAGCTGCTAAGGCAATCCAGAGGTCCCAAATCTGGTGGCACAAGGTCACTCTGTGGGTTGGCGGACACTAGTGACACATGTTCATCTGTGGTGACACAGGGATGCCAGCAAGTACCACAGGCAGAGGGGACACAGAAAGGAAACATGCCTGTCCCTATGGCAGCATGGAGACAACCCCACACCTACATGTGCCACAGCTAGAGACAGTGGCATGGGGTGGCCATGCCCCACAGCATCCACAGTGTCACCCTGGCAGATGAAGCCTGCCAGGCACCATTAAGCACTCCTCTTAGAGTGTCCCCACAGCATGGCCACCACTAGCAGCCACCGCAGTTGCTTCTCCCAGTAACACCAGAATCACTGCTGTCCCCTCATCACCACCACAGCCTTGTCATGATGACAGCCATCCCCTTTTCACCTCTGTGGCTGTCCTCTCAGGCTCATCCTCTTGTCACCACTGTAGCCACCCCTCGGTCACCTACCCTTACTGTCCCCTTGTCACAACCACGGCCATCCTCTTGCTATCACCACAGCTGTCCTCCTGTTATCACCGTGGCCATCCTCTCGTTACCAGCACAACTGTACTTTTCCAGTTTCCACAGGGGCTGTCCCCTGGTTACCATCAGAGCTTCGTCAGCACCATAGCTATCCCTCTTATTACCATGACCATCCCCCAGTCTTCACCATGGTCGCCCCCTTGTGGCCATCCTCTTGTCACCACCACGGCCATCCCCACCACCACACACCCCCAGTAAAACAGAGGCCGTGGTGCATGAAGCTCGTAGGTCTAACGAGTCTCCGGTGCCCCGCGGGACCAGCACGGTCCGGGCCCAGCTCACACACGTGGCACGGTGCCACCACAGCCCCGTGTACAGTCTTTGTGCGGCACATTGCCGCAGGGCCCGCTGAACCACTGCCAGCACGGCACGGAGCGTGCCGGGCCCCGCAAGGCCAGCACGGAGCCCGGCAAAGCGCCAACGGAGTCCGCGGCAGGACGCACTTCCCGCCTCCCCATCTGGGCTGGCTGACTCCGCCGGGACGAGGCTGGGACGTTTCGTCTTCCGCCGCTGTCGGGAGCGGCCCGGTGTCGGCCCCGGGGCTGCAGACGTGGGCGCGGGTCAGAATCGCAGGGCGCTCAGCGGCCGTGGCCTCGCCTATCTGATCGACTCATCCCGCCCGGCCCAGCCGCACAGCGCCCGAGGGCTTCGCAGCGCTTTCTTCTCACCTCGGCCCGGCGGAGCCCGGCCGATCGAATAAGATCAACGTGTAGGGAAGGAGCGTGGCTGACGCCTCACACACACACACGGACGGACACGCACACGCGCACACACGGACACGCGCACACGGACACGCGCACACACACACCCGCACACACACGCGCGCACAGCCAGAGCCACTTCCGGTCCAGCCCTTTATCTACCGTCGATGCGCGGAGCACGCCGGGAAGATGGCGCAGCGCTCTGCCGCGCCCCCGGCGGCCCGGAGGACCGCCGAGAGTCTCCGGGGCACACGGCCGGCTCAGCGACGTGCGGCAGGCGGGGCCAAGCATACCCACCGCGGGCAGTGGCACAGCCCTCCGTGCCCCTCGCTGCGGCGCTGCATCACTCCCGGCCCCACAGACAGCAATTCCCCACCCCACAACCCCCCACCCCCATCCCTTTATTTGCACAAATCCTCCTCACCCCAGGACCCCATAACTATGGGAGCCCTCCACCCCATGGGAGGCAGCCTCCAAGGACCTCCTCACACACACCCAGTGGGACTCTCAACCCACATCACAGGACCCCCAAGCAGGGCACCAGCCCCACAGGACCCCCAGGCTAGCACTGCCACAGAGGAACCCCCACTTTATTTGCATGTGGTGGTCCAATATTTACAACCCGGGGGCGTCACCAACCCCCCACTGCAGAAGGAGACCCCCCTGAGGGCCCCCACGCTGCAGGGGCACAGGAAGATCCCACGGAACAGGGGGGACCTTGCCTGGCCCCCAGAAACTGCCATGGTCTCACTAGGACCCTGCTCAGCATCAAGAGAAGGGGCTCACAGGGCAGAGCTGGGTCCCTCAGTCCTGGGGGTCCCTTCACCCACTTCTCTACAGAATTCACGGGAAATCTTTCTCCAACAGTCTAAAGGTGCCCTGTTGGCCCTCACAGTTGCCCTTGGTGGGCTGAAGGAGGGTGATGGGCCATGATGGTCCCTAGGCTGCCACACGCAGGATCCACGTTGCTGCCAAGGGCAGGACCAGGGGTGGTTCAGGGTCAATACCAGGGTCTCCAGGGTCAGCAATGGGGTCTCTGGTTGGTGCTGGGACACTGGGGTCAGTACCAGGGTCTCTGGTCCATACTGGGATCGTCGGAATCAGTCACAGGATCTCTAGTCAGTCCCAGGTCTCTCTCAGGTTACCAGCAGGTCCCCATGTGGTCACTTTCCCACAAGGACGTAGAAGGCCATGAGAAGACAGGACATGGACACAGCCACATGCAGGCGGGTCCCAATCACAGCAGCTGCGGGTGGGACAAGGATGGGGTGAGGCCCCATGTCCCCATCCCAGAGGCATCTTGAATCCCTGTGAGCCCATGCCAGACCCCATGTTCCCATCCCAAACCCCATTGTTCCCATTCCCAATCTCTGCGTTCCTATCCCAGACCCCAAAACCCCCATCCCACATCTCTGTGTCCCCATCCTGGACCCAATGCTCCTGTCCTAGACCCGACCCCAGTGATCCCAGCATCCCCATCCTGCACCCCAGTGTTCCAAGTGCCCCCACCCCAGTAATCCCAGCATCCCCATCCTGCACCCCAGTGTTCCAGGTGCCTCCACCCCAGTGTTCCCAGCACCCCCGCGCCAAACCCCAGTGTCCCAAGTGCCCCTCACCCTTGTGGCAGACTCCCCAGATGCCCCTACGCTCGGACAGGAGCCAGGTGCGCAGTCGGGGCACCTTCCGCAAGTACGCACAAGTGCAAACCAGCAGCAGCCCGAAAACCAGGAGCCCGTCCAGGGAATAAACTGCGGGGAGGGAGGTCGGGGAGGGGTCAGGGGGCACTCCGGGCCCCTGCCCAACACCGTGAGCAACCTCCCATCTCTGCCCCTATGAGGGGATGCAGACTTCCCGGGATCCCCCCGAAAGGGACTCAGACCTGCCCGTATCCCCACCGACGGCACTCAGAACTGCCAGTGGCCCGGCCCCGAAGGGTCACAGTCTTCCAGCCGCTTCCCAAAAGCTCCTCTCAGTACCTCCCCCACATCAGCCCCATCGGCCCCGCCGCCTGCCAGTACCTGAGTGCTCTCCCCACGGTACCCTATCAGGACCCCGCCTTCGGAACCCCCAGAACCCCCCGTACCCCCCGCCCCCATGGTCCTTGAGGCCCCGAACCCGCACGGACTCCCCGGCCCCTCCATTCCTCAGTTCCCACCACCAGCCATGGTGGCCCCAGGACCCTCCACAACCGCCCGTGTCCGCCCACAACCCCTCCTTCCCCCGTTCCCAGCATTGGTTATGCCGGCCCCGGTTCTCCCCAGGCCTCCCTCGATAGCCCTTGGCCCCCAGCCCCCCGTTCCCACCGTTGGTCATGGCGCCCCCGGACGTCCCCGGGCCCCCGAGGCGCCAACGCGACAGTGGAAGCGGGCGACAGGCACGGCCAGCCGAGCGCCGACCCGCGCGACGCGCATCCTGAGGAGCAGGCGGCCTCAATGGAGCGCCTATCAGGGAGGTGCGTGAGCAGCCCCAGTCCGGCCCAGCAGCACCAGTGACCCGAGCGCTGCGCAGGAGCTGCCTCTGCGCCCAGCCGCCAGGGACTAGCCCCCATCTCGTCCCCCAGTGACCCCTCAGTATCCCGCAGTGCACCTAGTCCCCATTCCAGTCCTCCCAGTAAACCCCAGTCCTCCTTGTACCTCCCCAGTGCAACCACACCCCACTGGCCCCCGGATTTCCCAGCAATTCGCAATCTCTTCATAACCCTGCAGCCCCCAGTGCTCATCCCAGCCCACGGTAAGCCCCAGTCTTCCCAGTACCTCCCCAGTGCAACCAGTCCCCATGGCAGCAGCCCAGTAACCCACCAGCATCTCCAGTAACCCTCAGTCCTCCCAGTATCCCAGTACCACCCACGTGTAACCAGTCTCCATTCCAGCCTTCAGTGAGTTCCAGTCATCCCAGTAACCCACCCAGTACAATCTGACCCCCAGGCTCCCCTCTAACTCCCAGTCTAACCCTAAGGCCCCCTCTCCAAGCACCCAGTCCCCATCCCAGCTCTTCCAGCACTTGCCAGTCCTCCCCAGTAACCCCAGGTCCCCCAATAAACCCCAGTGCCTCCAGTATCCCAGTCCTTCCCAGTAACATCATGTGCCACCCAATCCCCATCCCAGTATCCCACGTAAGTCTCCGAATTGACCCCCAGTGCACCCAGTAATTCCTTGTATCTCCCATAACACCCAGTGCATCCAGTCCCCAGCTCAGTTTCTCCAGTAATCCTCAGCTCCCACAGTAACCCATACATTCCAGGGGTCCTAGTGCACCCAGCATCAGTGTTCTCAGTGCTCACAGCAACCCCAGGGCCCCCAGGGTTCCCAGTGCCCATCAGTGGTCCCTGTGTTTCCAGTGCCCCCAGCAGACCCCAGTGACCCAAGCTGTCCCAGTCTCCTCTGTGACCCCAGTACCCCCCATGTTCCAAGTGCCTCCAGTGGCCCCAATGTCCCCACAGTGGTCCTGGTGCCCCCAACAGTCCCGAGTGCTCCCAGTGTTCCCAGCGCCCCCAGCCAACCCAGTGCTCCCCAAGTGAGTCTGGTGCTCCCAGTGTTCCCTGTGCTCCCAGCAGACTCCAGTGCCTGTCCTGGAGTTCAGCCTGAGGACCCCTCACCCTCCTTGGGTTCCAGAGCTAACAGAGAGCATCCATTCTCCTGCTGCTCCCTTGCACCCAACCACCACGGCCAGCCACAGCTCCCAGCAGGAGGGACATCAGGGATTGATTTATTTGGTCTTCACTAGTGACATCTTGGCCAGGGTGACAACAAAGCCTCGAGGAGCAGCACAGTGCTGGGTGGCTGCTGGCACTAGGGCATGGGGCTGTGGGACCCAGGTGAACAGGGATGGGACATGATGGGTACCCCAAGGACAATGGAGATGCCAGGGGTGATGGAGACATAGGGACAATGGGAACCTGGATGTTATGGACTAGGGGGTGGTGGAATCCCAAGGGTGATGGGAACCTGGGGTCCTCAGGAGCAATGTGGAACACAGGGACAATGAGGATGCTGAAGGCAATGGAGACTTCAAGGAGTAATGAGGACCCTAAGGGATGATTAACACCCCAGGGGTGATGGGGATTCCAGGGACAGTGAGGGCTTGAAGGTTATGAGGACACACAGTACAATGGTGGCACCTGAACTGATGGGGACCCCAGTAGTGCTGGGAACCCCATTGGGGATGGAGGGGACACAGGGACAACAGAACACCAGGGGTGATGGGGATCGGGGAGTGAGGGAGACCCCAGGGACAGTAGGGACCCTGAAGGTGACAGGACCCCAAGAAGTAATGAGGACCTTGAGGGATAGTGAACCCCCCAGGAGTGGTGGGTACTCCAGGGATAATGAGAACCCTAAGAAGTGATGGGAAGATATGGGGTGGCCTGAGACCACAGGGTGGCCTGGGACAGGGACACTTGCAAACAGGGACCCTGAGGGTGTTGGGAGCAGCATGTGAGGACACTGGGCTGTGCCACCACAAGACCACAGGGGCTGGGGGACACAGGGGCTGGTGTCCAGGATCTCACCCTATACTGGCATATGGCTCCTCCCCCATCCCCTGGTCACTCTGTCCCAGGTTGTGCCATCCCTTGTGGTGACCCTATCCCCGGTGACCCTTTCCCACTGGTGACTCCATGCTTCTGGTGATTCATTCCCTGGTGCTCCCATTCCCTGCTGACCCCCTACCTCTCAAGAAGGTGACAGGAGTGATGTTCTCTCCCTGGACCTGGACCCTGATAGCCACAGGAGCATTATTCAGCCTAAGGAGGTGCCAAACCTGAAATGGGAATCCTGTAGCCACCAGACCTGCACTAGGAACTACTCTTCAGCCATAGCAAGTGGGCATGGGAATGGGCCTGTCTCCAGCTGGGTGTCCAGGTGTGGTGGCTGTTTGAAGCCTGTCATCACCACAGGGGGATCCTGCCCTGGCACAGGGCTGAGCTCTTGAAGGTGCTGGAGAGCTGGAGGCTGAGGCAGCTGCGGGAGGAGCTGCAGGGACCCCCACCTGAGGAAGTGCCACCACAGACTTGAGGAGGTCTGATGCCCCTTTGTCCTTGTCTGTCTGTCCCAGCCTCCATCCCTGTATCTAGGCCAGTTCTCCTGCCTTCACCTCACCATCTTCCATCCATTCATCCACCCATGTATCTATACATACAAGCATGAATCCATCCCTCATCCATCCATGTACCCATGAATCCATCCCCCCAACCAACCTCCATCATCCACAATCCATCCGCCCTCTATCCATCCATCCATCCATCCATCCATCCATCCATCCATCCATCCATCCCTCCATCCATCCATTATCCATCCCTCCATCCATCCATCCATCCATCCATCCATCCATCCATCCATCCTTCCATCCATCCATTGTCCATCATCCATCCATCCCTCCATCCATCCATCCATCCATCCATCCATCCATCCATCCATCCATCCACCCTCCACATGTCCATCCAGCTATGAATCCATGTCATTCCCTGGGGTCAGCTAAGTGCTGATCGGGCTGTTTGGGCAGTTCGGCTGAGGAATGTTCAGGGAAATTGAGTGGCCAAAGGAAGCTTGACGGGGTGGATATGGGTCAAGGGATGGCCAGCAGTGACCAGGTCACGGTGACAGCTGAGGGAACACCTGTGTCAGGAGACAACTGGGTCAGGGGGAGGGCTGGGGAAATCCCAACCAGGCCCCATGGCCTGCCCATCCTGCAGCACGAGTGGGAGGTGGCTGGGCCAGGGCCGGACCCTTGTCCCAGGTTCCTGCAGGTGTGGGACAGCCTGCAGAAGATGAAGCTGGCAGAGGAAGGTGCCTGACACATGTAAGCCAAAGCCAGCCCAGCAGAGCTCCCTGAGTCCCCTGGCACACACTGGGCTGCCCCCATCCCCAGCACATCCTGGCACTGGGAACAGCACCTGGCACTGCCATTCTGAGTGAGCCGGTGGTTGGGGTTGAGTCCTGGAGCCTTGGTGTCTCCATGCCAGTGATAACCAGGATGCCAGGGTTGGAAGGAGGTGGTAACACCAGGGCAGTGCCAGGGGTGATATGGGGGATGCAGGCAACACTCTCCCCCGACCTGCACCTGCCTGACTCCATAAACCAGAAAACAACCAAATAAAGTCTTTTGTCTGGTTTTCTTGATGGAAATGGGACAGAGACAGGGATGGGGTGGCATTGCCTTGGGCTAATGGTGCATGGTGGGGATGGAGGGTGGTCATGGTGGCCAGTGGTTCATTTTACCAGTGCTGCCACCAGCCCAACTGCAGTTGGTGTCCATCCAAGGCCTTCAGCCATCCCCTGGTGGCACAGAGCTTTCCTTACTCCTTCAGTCTCCCTCTCCTTTCTTCTCTGTTTTCTCCTAGTGTATTTTTTCCATTTCCATAGTTAAATGTATTTCACCCCTGCCCTTTCCACCTTCAGCTGGGGGAAACTGTGAGGGAGGAAGAGACACTGGTTTGAAAAGGTCTCACCAACAGCCCCAGGCTGACAGCACCACCCTAGGCACCAAGGCAGGAAACAGGCCATTGTTCTGGGGAATCTGCACCCCAGACTGCTCCCTGCACTCCTTGCCTGCTCCCTGCTTGCCCCCTGCATCGCCCTGCCTGCACCCTGCATATTCCCTACCTTCTCAGCCCATCCTGTCTAGCCCTGTCCCATGAGGATTCTTCCCCACCCTGCCAGGTGTAGCAATGCAGAATGTGCCCAACTCACTCCAATCCAGCTGAGAGAGGCCACAGTGGCTGCAGCATCATCACCTCGCGGCACCTTGGCAGCATCCTGGGACAATGGTGGCACCATCCTGGCACTGTCCTGCCGTGCATGGCCAGGGCCAGGACGGGGACAGTGGTTCTTGTGCTTGGCCTATGCCTACACGGCACTAGGGCTGGAGCCTCAGCAAGCACCATGCTAGGCGGTGCCACACCACACCGAACTTCACCACCCCCTGCAGTGATGTGCCAGGCCATGCTGTGACACATCTATACCGTACCATGCCATTCCATATCATGCCGTGCAGTGCCATGCCGTGCAGGGCCCGGCGGTGCAGCCGCCGCAGGCCCGTCCGGCGGGGCGGGGCGGAGACTGGGGCCGATGTTGCTCACCTTGCTCCTCCCTCCGCTCAAGCCCGGACCCGTCCGTGGCCCGGCGCAGCAGAGCCGGCAGCGGCGGCGGGCTCAGGTAAGGGATTCTCCCACCCCGCCGGGACCCCCGGGGCCTCCGTCCTGCCTCTGGCCTCCCAGCGCGACGTGGAGCGGGCTGGGGAAACTGAGGCATGGCCAGACGACGGCGCTGGAAAAGCGGTGTGAACCCCCACCCCCGCGTCCCACTGCCCCCCTTTCATCTCCCTTCCCAAGAGTTTGGGAGTCTTGGGGCGCTGGGGACCCCCTTTTCCGAGGCCGGCGGTCGCTCCCACCCCAGGATCCGCCACCAGCCCACATGGAAAAGAAAGAAAAACTGGGAGAGGTGCCCGGCGAAACCAGCCGGGGTGGGAGCGAGGGGCCCCTCGGCCCTCCCCCCCACCGCACCCCGACCACCTTTGACCCCTTTGAGGGTGTCACCCTCCCCCCGCCTGGTGCAGTCCGCGCCCTTTATTTATGGTAGGACCTACAAGAAGGCAAAGCAAAAATAGCCTCGCCTCCCCTCCACTGCCATCGCGGCACGCCCGGGGTGACATGAGGAATTTTAGGGTGCAAGGTGGGGGGCACACATGGGTGCAGCCCTGTTGGGTGCGTGGGGACGAGCTGTGTCCCCGCTGTTGCCCACAGGCTCTCGGCGCAGCATGGGGGAGGCAAGTGACATGGACAGCGGGATCATGCTGCACTCGGGTGAGAAGGGGGTTTGGGGGTTAGGGAGGTTTTGGGGTGTCCCTGTCGCCCAGGAGTGCTCTGATAGACGTGTCCCTCCTTCCCAGGCAGGGAACGGAGCACTTCGGTGCATGGTGACACACTAAGGACACATGAGCTGCCTGGAGAAAGCTTTGGGGAAATGAAGGGGTGGAGGACTGGAGGCTTCCCCTGCGTTTCGGGAGGCATCACAAGTGTAGTGGGGGGTGCTGTGGACAGGATTTGACTCAGACGGGTTTGGCTTGGAATGGCTGAGTCAGACTGAAACCTTCCTCCTGTGGCCCTCCTCCCACCCCCCAGCAGGGACGTCACATGTGTCCCGTGTCCCGGGGGGGGGGGGGGCTGAAGCACCCATGGTGCTGCTGGGGGAATTTCATGCATACCCTGGGGGATTGGAGGACCCATGGGTGCTGCTAGGGGAGGAGTTCCTGGATACCCTGGGGGGTTGGAACACCAATGGGTGCTGATGGGTGGGGGAAACAGATGTTCCACGGGAGTCAGTACACCCACGGATGCTGCTGTGGGGGAAGGGAGGCACAGCTGCTTTGGGGCAGCTGGAGTACCCATGGGTGCTGCTGGGAGGGTCATGGCTGCTTTTTCCTCTCCCTGTGGTGGAGGGAAACTAAGGCAGGGAGGCTGTGGGGTGGTGGCGGGTGGTACCCTGGGTGTTCCCATCCCTCCACATGTTCATGTGTCTGTTCCAGGCCATGACAGCCCAGTGTCCCCCCCAAAGGAGCGGGTGCAGGTGGGGCAGCGGCAGCAGCAGGCACTGGAGGCCCAGCTTGATGGCTGCATCCAGGAGCTGCGACGGCTATGCCTGCGTGAGGCGGTGAGCAGGGCATGAGGACCCCCTACCCACCTTGATATACTGCCATGGCTCTGCTCAGTGTCCCTTTGCCATCCTCAGGAGCTGACGGGGACCCTGCCCTGCGAGTACCCCCTGAAAGCTGGCGAGAAGCCTCCCAAGGTCCGTCGCAGGATCGGGGCTGCCTTCAAGCTGGATGAGATCGCCGTTCTGCGTGGGGTGGTGAGGCAGTCCCTGGGGTGCAAAGGTGGTGGGGACTCTTCCCATCCCATCCCATCCCATCCCATCCCATCCCATCCCATCCCATCCCATCCCATCCCATCCCATCCCATCCCATCCCATCCCATCCCATCCCATCCCATCCCATCCCATCCCATCCCCTCTGCTGTGGAAGCTGCCTGAGGGTCACCTGGAAATGTTGCCATCCCCATCCCATGGGTAGTGGTTGGGTGCCAAGTGCTCTAGGTGAGAGGGGCAGGGGGGTGCTTTCAAGCATGAGGTGGTGTTGGGATGTTGAGTTAATGGGGTTATCATGGAGTCCTAAACATAATGTGTGGGGTTGGGGTGCCAATGTGATGGGTGTGGGGGAGGTCCCAGGTGTATCAGGATGCCAGAATTATGGGAGGAGGTGGGTTCCAAATGTTATGGGTAGTGGTGGGGTCCTGAGCATGATAGGTGGTGTAGAGTTCCAAGAGTGATGCTGGGTGTTGGAGTCCCAGATGAGATGCTGGGAGGGGTTGGGATCCCAAGTGCTATGGGTGGCGTTGGGGTGTTAAGCATGATGGGGGCTTGAGGGTATTGAGGTGCGTTTCTGAGCGTGTCCCCTGCCCCCAGGACCCTCTGGAACGGGAGCGGGCGCTGCAGCTGCAGATTGCCGAGGCCTCCCGCCGGCTCTGCCGCGAGGAGAACATCGGCCGGCAGGTGCGGAAGAGGCGGCAGACGGCAGCACTCCGGGAGGAGCAGAAGCTGCGGGATCTGGAGCAGGTCTTGAGTCAGCGGCGGCTCCTGGCAGAGCAGCGGGACACCAGTACTGCCAAGGGTGAGCCCCCCGAGCCCCATGGTGGGGGTATGCTGGAGAGCAGGGAGGCAGAATGGGGTGCTGCTGCTTGGTTGAGTGTCCCTGGGGAATGCATCTGAATTACCCATTCCCTGTGAATGCACCCCAATGGATGCTGCCCAGTCCTTCATCCCAAGTGCATGCACCCCTCTGGATGCATGCCTCTCTGCCATTCCCCTGTGTGTCCCTTCCCAATATGCCATCCACAGTGCTGCACCTCAGTTCCCACCCCTCGTGAATGCATTTCCCTGGATGCACCCCAAATTCCCATTTCTGGTGAATACACCCCTTGGATGCACTCCAGCCTTCCATCCCCTGTGATTACAACCTGGTTCTACATCCCCAATGAATGCACACCCCCAACACCCCCTGGTGAATGCACCCCAATTTCCCATCCCTGCTGAATATACCCCCTTGGATGCCCCCTGGAAGGCCATCCCTGGTACGTGCACCTTGATATGCTCTCACTGTCAATGCAGCCTTTTGAAGGTACCCCAATACTTCATCTCTGGTGGCTGTACCCTTGTGAGTGCCCCCCAAAAAGTATTCCCCAGTGCATGCACCCCAATAACCATTGCTGGCATATATACCCCCTGAATGCACGCCAAAAGTCCATCCATAGTGCATGCACCCTGATAAACTATCCCCAGCAGTACCCCACTTAATCCACCCCAATACTTCACCTCTGCTGATTGCACCCTTCTGAAAGTACCCTAATAGTTCACCCTTGCCACTTGCACCCCATAACTATCCCCAGTCACCCATCCTCAGCACCTGCACCCAAAGGGGGGCACGATGTGGCCCAGCTGCCGTGTCCCTGTCCCAGTGGCGGCCACTCAAGAGGGTCCCCATTCTCTCTGTCCCTGTCCCCTCCAAGGACCAGGGCAATGGTGGTGGTGTCTCCTTCCCTGTTGGTGCCTCCAGCCTGCCCATCCCAGGCAGGCTGGTAGCTGCGCACAGCTCAGCAGAGCCGGCCTGGCCGGTACCGCTGCCGTCCCAGAGCGTGTTGGGACAGGTGGCGTGGGAGAGGGGAGTGGAGGCCCGCGGGGACGCGCTGGGTGGTGGCGGGGCCGTGGGAGCGCTTTGGCACCTGAAGGCAGCCCCAGCTCTGTTCTCACAGGGCCCTGCCCCATAGAGCTCAGTGCCTCTGACGAGAGCTCCATGTTTGACACTGGCCTGCTGGAAGAGGGTGAGGGGGCTGTGGGGACCAGGGTGGACCCCTGGTATGTTCCCTCCATTCCAACCCTTCCTGTGTCCCCTCTGTCTCTACTCTTCCTGTGTCTCCTCCATCCCGTTCCATTGCCATGTGTCCCCTCCATGCTGCTCCCCTGTGGGTCCCTTCCATCCCAACCCCCCATATCTCCCCTCCATACCAGCCATCCACCTGTTCCCTCCATCCCAACTCTCTCTTTGTGTCCCCTCCATCCCAACCCTCCATCTCTCCTGCAGAGGACACATGGCCACCAGGACCTGCCACCCCGCAGAGGTCCCCATCTCCCAAGGACCCCACCAAGGAAGAGGAGGAGTCAGGGCTTCTGATGCCCCCCCGTATTCCCTGGCAGGAGACCAGCCTGCACAGACCCTATGAGAGGGCCAAAAATTCCAGCATCGACCCTGAGGATGGTGAAACCCAGAGCTCCCAATGCTGTCTTGGGGCCCTGATGGCTGCCCCTTCTAGCTCCTTGGCCCCCAGCAGCCCTGACTCTGCAGGCCCCCCAGTGTCCAGGACAGGGGACCCTCCCTACCGGTTCGTCCCCATCCGGACCCTGGTGCTGTGCCAGCAGGCAGGTTCCAGTGCTCCCACCACCCCTGAGCCATCAGGACGGCAGGGACAGACCCAGTCTCTGAGGTAGGTCCTGAGTTTGGGGAGGATAGACAAGGGTTTCTGCTACGGAGGATGGAGATAACCCCATGGAGAGGGGGATGGGAACCTGGATGTTATGGGGACTAGGGGGTGGTGGAATCCCAAGGGTGATGGGAACCTGGGGTCCTCAGGAGCAAAGTGGAACACAAGGACAATGAGGATGCTGAAGGCATGGAGGATGGAGCTCAGTCCATGCCAAGTAGGATGGGAATGACCCTGTGAAGATGATGGAGCTCAGCTCATGGGGAGGATGTTGGAAATAATCCCGTAGGAAGGATGGAGATAGTCCCACTGGCTAACCCTGTGGGAAGGAGGATGGGAGTAATCCTGTGGGAGAGGATGAAGAGAACCTCATGGAGATAATGGAGCTAAGCCCACAGGGAGGAGGATGGAGATAATCCTGTGGAGAAGATAATGGAGAGAACACCAAGGGAAGTGTGGACCTAATGCTATGGGGAGGATGGAGAAAATCTTTTGGGGAGGACAGACATAATCCCATGGGGAGGGGATGGAACTAACCCCATGGAGATGATGGAGCTCAGTCATTGGGAGGATGGAGACAATATTATAGGGAGGATTGAGATAATCCCAGAGACAGGATGAAGATAATCCTATGGGGATGTGGGAGAAAACCCTGTGGGGAGGATGGATGGAAATCCACTGGGAGGAGGTTGGAGATGATCCCATGGAGAGGATGGAAGTAACCCTATAGAGACTGTAGAGGTCAGCCCCATGGGGAGGATGAACTAATCCCTTGGGAGGAGGCTGGAGACTGCCCCACAGGGAAGATGGAGCTAATCCCACGGGAGGAAGCTAGATGTCTCCCCACAGGGTGGCCTGCTGTACCCCTGGGTACACCTTTCCCAGGGCTTGCCCTGGCTTTAGGCTGAGGGGAAGGGTCCTCCCACAGCTACAGTGTCTTGCCTGCAGGGTGGACCCATGCTGGCAGCCAGCTGAGCCACGGGGCCGCAGCGCCGCACCCCGCCGGCGCCCCACCTACTACACAGTCACTGTGCCCACCTCCTGCATCCTGACCCCTGGCCCTGCGTGCCACTCTGGCTCTGATGACAGCATCTCCGACCTCTCCAGCATCTCCCACGCCACCTCCCCAGGCAGCAGCAGCCCTGACATGTCTTTTGCAGTTCGGCTTCCCCTTGCCGAGCCTGGTTACTACCCACAGGGTGCCCTCCAGCTCCTGCCACCTGCTGGCCCCCTGACTTCCCTGTATGAGCAGGATCTGGCCCCACTGCGGTACCAGCGCCTGGTGCCCTCTCGTAGCCGCATTGTGCGCACCCCCTCACTCAAAGACTACGTGCCCGCTGGGGCCCGGGGGCTCTCCAAGGCTGCCGTCGCCGAGGAGCTCAAATCATGGCACCAGCGTGCCCGGCTGAGGGGTGCCCGGCCCCACTCCCTCGACCGGCAAGGGGCTCTCCAGAGACCCCATGGTGGGACCACCAGGGATGTGCCCATTGCTCATGGAATCCTGTCACTGGTTCAGGTATGACACAGGGTCTGGCTGGGAGTAGCCATGTGGGAGAAGGGGAACCCCCTGAGTGCTGTCCTGCAGGTGACATGAATTGTTACCCGTAGGTAATGTAGGGATATGTGGCTCTGGTGGGGTCTCATGAGGATTTCTAGAGCAGGAGTGAAGTCCTGAGGGAGTCCTTGAGGTCCTATTGAGGATTGTTGGGACAGGACTGGGATTCCAGAAGGGACCCTGGGGCAGGAACATGGTCTCAGGAGGGTCCTGAGGAGAGGATCAAGGTCCTTTAAGATCCTTTGAGGCAGGATTGGGACCTTCTGAGGGTCCTCTGAGCAGGTCCAAGGTCCCATAGGTTGGGTCTGGAGAGTCCCTGATAGTTCCTGGGTCAGGACCAGTGCCCTGAGTGGGTCCCTGTGGCAAGGTTAGGGTCCTGAGGGAATCACAAAGGAAGAATTTGGGTCCCAGAGGGGTCCCTGGGGCAGGACTGGGTTCCTGACGAAGTCCAACAGCCAAGACCGGGGTCTTCTGTTCTTGGGAATGGAAGTAAGGACTTTAAGGTCCTTCTGGGGGGGGATGTGGATCTGCAGAGGTCCATGGACAGGTTTGGAGTTCCGCATAGGTTCCAGGGGAAGAACCAGGACCCCCTGAGGCAGGACTGGGATCCTATGTGAGTCGCTGGGATAGGGCCAGGACCTTAAGGGTGTCTCTGGAACAGGACTGGGGTTCCATGTAGGTCCCTGCTTTTTCTTAAAGATCCCAAGGGGATCCTACAGGGGTTCCTGTTGCAGGACTGGGGTCCCACGGGAAAGACCAGAACCTTAAGGGGATTACCGGGGCAAGACTGGGGTCCCATGAAAGTCCCATGGGAAGGACCAGGACTTCAGGGGGATCCCTAGGGCAGGATCCATGTGGGTCCCTCCTGTCACACCCAGGTTTCCACAAGCAGGACTCATGTGGGTCCCTGGGGTAGCACTGGGGTGCCCTTGAGCAGGGAAGGATTCCTGCAGACATTTCAGTGACCAGCTCCCCCTTTCCACCTGGCAGTATCACTGGGACAAATGCACCTGTGGCACAGCTGGGACACATGCTGGGCAAGTGAGGACCTGTGGCCGTGCTCCCACAGCTCCTCCAGCCCAACCCTTGTGCCGGATGTGCCCCCAGTGGTGCCCCTCAGACAAGGTAGGATGCCAATACCCACAGGGTCTTTGTCCCCCCAGGGTCCCCCAGTGCAGGTGCTGCGACGCTCAGCAGCCGGCGTGCCTGTGCAGGTCTATATGCCCGAGAACGGCGAGATCGTCACCCAAGTGTGAGTGCCATGTCCTCACCCCGGGGCGGGGGCACATCCTGGCTGGCCCAGGGGCGGCAGGGACGTCTCATGCCTCCCCACCCCGGTGTAGGGGCACAGGAGGGAGCCACAGTGGGGTGGCAGGGGCTGGCCCCCACCCTGTGTTCCCTCACTGGCACTGCAATGCTGATAGGGACACTGTGACCCCAGTGCTTATGGTGACCTTGGTGTCACCACAACCCTGAATTTGAGGTTCTGGTCTCTAATAAAAGTGGTTTTTGGGATACATCACTCTCAGGATGTGTCACCTCCATGTCCCCTCTAAGGTCCCCTACCCCTGTGTCCCGTTGTCATTGCCAGGATGGGACTGTGGATTTGGGGTCTGGCTGTGCTCGGGGCAGTAATGGGGTGATCCCTGTGGCAAGAGGGTGCCCCAGATCCAGCTGTGCAACCCTGACACCCAGTGAGCCATGTTGGGAAAGGGGCAAGGAGTAGAAAGGAAGGATGGAATGAAGGGTGCGAGGTTGGGGTGCAGGAGGGTGGGCAGGAAGGGTGCAGGGGAGGGCTGCAAGGATGGGTGAAGGGATGGGGTGTAGGGGGAGGGAAATAAGCTGCTCCGGGAAAGGATGGGGTTGGAGAAAGGGTGCTGTGAACCAAAAGGCAGGGATGGGGTGCAGGGCAGGCAAATAAAGAGTGCAGGGGTAGGATGAGGTGGGAGAAGGGGTGCTGGGAGGGGAAATGGTGGGGAGGAAGGGATAGGTAAGGGATTGAATATCGGGGATGGGGTGCGGGGAGTGGTGCAAGGAAGAGCAAAGGGATGGGGTGCAAGAAGAGGGGAAAAAAGGGTTGCCGTGGGGGTGCAGTGCCAGAGAAGACACTCCGGTCCCCGCATCCCCGCCCGGCCCTGCCAGTGCCGGGTGCCGGCGGCGCCGCTCCTCCGGTGGGGGCGGGCGGGGGCCGGTGGCTGCGGCGGGAGGCGGCGCCGGGGGGACGGGAGAGGGGGGGGACACCGGGCAGCAACCGAGAGCCGCCGGGCTGCGGCGTCGCTGCGGGCCTGCGCTGGCCCCGCATCGGCACCGGACGGTCCCGGGAGACACCGGCAGAGACAGCGGCACCGGCACCGGGCGGCACCAGGACCGGCCACGGGAGCGGCCCCGGTCCCGGTGCCGCCGCGCAGCCGCCGACCTTTTCCCGGACAGCTCTGAGCGGCGACACCGGGCCCGGCCCTGGGATGGGGCCCGGCGGCTCCGGGAGTGGCTGGCCCCTGGCCGGGACCCTGCTGGTGGCCGTGGCCGCCTCGATGGGTAAGAGATATACGGGGACCGGGGAGGGCCGGGGGACCCGGTGCCACCCTGCGACTGGACACGGTGCCATCATCTGTGACACGGGGATCCCGCTGGGTGGGAGGGACTTAGTGCCACTAGTCGTGCCACACACGGCCCCTTTGACCGGGGCTTGCTTGCAACAAAGTGTCCCCCTGGGCACTGCGTCCACTCCCCCCAAACCCGCCTCCCATTTGCCGCTTTCGGAGTGACCCCGGGAACAGCAGGCAGGGAGCCCGTGGCTAACTGAGCCGGGGAATCTGGGGGCTTCCCATGCACGAACTCTGTGCCTCAGTTTCCCCACTTGTCCCTGAACTGCCGTGATCCCATTTTGGATTGTGTGAATAATGCCATGTGAGATTCCCACAAAGTCCATTTCCGTGGCTGCTCCGGCTCCTCCGGCCGCCCCGGGCCTCGGCCCGTGGCTATTTCTGGGAAGACAGGTGGCTCCGGACAGAAATAGAGTGGGAAGTGCCACTGGAACACGCGGAAGGAGGGGAAGCTAGGGAGATCTGGAGGAATCTGGGGGGGTCGGAGAGCTGGGTGGGATGGAGTGGCGTCTGCAAGGGTGTAGGGTTGGATGGAGCAGAATATGGGGGTACATCGGGGCAGGGTTTGGAAGGAAGTGGAGTGGGATGGAGCAGGGTATGGGGGTACATGGGCAGAATGAAGCAGGGTTTTAAGGGATATGGGGCAGGATGGAGCAGAGCAGGGGTTTGGGGGTACATAGGGACACTGTGGGTGTGGGGCAGGACACAGCAGGGTATAGGGGATGTGGGGCTGGGTATGAGGGACAGCGGGGACAGGAAGGAGCAGGGTTTTTGGGGGTGTATAGGGGCACACTTTGGGGGTGCATGGGGCAGGATGGACCAGGAGGACACAGTGGGGTACAGGCTGTGCTCATGTGGGGGAGGAAGGGCATAGGGTGCTGCTGATGCCCCTGAGGGTGGTGATGGCCAGGTGCTCCAAGGCCCTGGTGGTGGGCGGCTGTCCACAGTGTCCGGGGGCGAAGACTGCCTGTGGTACGTGGACAGAAACGGGTCATGGCACCCTGGCTTCGACTGCGAGTTCTTCACCTTCTGCTGTGGCACGTGCCACCAGCGGTACTGTTGCCGAGACCCTCTGCGCCTGATCACCGAGCGCCAGCAGCGCCACTGCCTTGCCTTCAGGTGCCACAGCCAGGGCTGATGGGACTGGGGGCTCTCCTGGGCAGCCTGGGTGCTGGAACTGGGTGCTGGGCATATGATAGGCAGTTGTACTGGGTGCTGCTCACTGTATGCTCTGCACTGAGCAGTGGTGCTGGACACTGGTATTGGGTACTGGGCAGTGGTATCTGGGCTCTTGTAGTAGGTATTGGGCAGTGGGTGTTGGGCACTGGTACTGGGTGCTGGGCTCTGGTACTGGATGCTGGCCAGTGGTACTGGGGTTGGACATTGGCACTGAGCAGCGGAAGCGGGTGGTGGATGCTGGGTGCTCTGCACTGGTACTTGGTGGGGGCTCTGGGTGTTGGGCACTGGGCACTGTTACTGGAATGCTGAACGCCGGTGCTGTGCACTGGTTCTGAGCACTGGGGAGTGGTACTGGGCACTGGGCAGTGCTACTGGGTTGCCAGGCTATTGGCTATGGGTGCTGGACACTAACATTGGGTGCTGGGCATTGAGTGCTGGGTACTGGGCACTGGGCAGTGGTACTGGGTGTTGGATACTCATACTGGGTTGTTGGTCTCTGGGCAGTGGTACTGGGCATTGGTGCTTTGCTGTGGGTGTTGGGCACTCCTACTAGGTGCTGTGCACTTGGTACTGGTACTGGGTGCCAGTCTCTTGGCATTGGTACTAGGTGCTGGTATTGGGTTCTGGGTGCTGGACATGGTACTGGGCACTGATACTGGCCACTGTGGATTGGGGGATGGATGCTGTGGATTGGTCACCAGTACTGGGTGTTGGCACTGGGTGCTGGATGCTGGTACTGGAAACTTGCACTGGGTGCTGGGCACTGGTTACTGCCACTGGATGCTGGTCACTGGGCAGTGGGCAGTGGTACAGGGCATTGGCACTGGGTACTGGGCACTGCTACTGGGTGGGCAATGCTACTGGGTGCTGGGCAGTGGTCACTGCTACTGGGTGCTGATAGTAGTGCTGGACAATGTCATTGGGCATTGGTTCTGGGCACTGGGCAGTGTCACTGGGTGCTGGGCAAAGGGGTAGTGGGCACTATCAGTGGGTGCTGGCCGGGGGTGTATGCCGTGGGCCCTCCTGGCCCTGCTCCCCATGCCCGGGGGTCCCACAGCCCCAAGACCATCGCGGGCATCGCCTCAGCCGTGGTGCTTTTCATCGCCATCGTCACCACCATCGTCTGCTGCTTCATGTGCTCCTGCTGCTACTTGTACCAGCGCCAGCAGCACCACCGAACGCCCCTCCAAGGTGTGGGGCTGGAGGCTGGGATGGGGGTGCAGGAGGGTCCTTTAGGAAAAGAGGGTGGAGTGGGGTTGAGGGGGCCTAGAGGATTTCAGAGGGAAGGGGAGGTCTGGTGGAGGGCTGTAGGGATGGGGGATGCAGGGAGGGAAGAGCAAGAGGGTCCTGCAGGTAAGGAGGTGCAGGGTTAAAACTACCTGGGGGAATGGGAAGGTGCAGGAATGGGGGATGCACAGATGGGGTGTGCAGGAGGAGGCTCAGTGCATGATGGTGCTGTAGGTACAGGGTGGGGGGGTTGGGGGAGCCTGGACAGAGGCCTGTGGGAATTGGTGTGTGTGTGTGGGCTATAGGGGTGGGAGGTGCAGGAGGGTCCTCTAGGTAGAGAGTGGAGGGCTTTGGGAAGAGGCAAGGAGGGGGTGCCTGGAGGAATACAGGGGGGGATCGGAGTGGGGGGGTTGGGCAGCAGGGATGGGGGAGCTACAGGAGGGTTCTGGAGGCGCAGGGTGGTGGGATTTTGAGGGGGCCTCAGGGAATGTAGAGAGGCCTGGGGGTAGAAAGGGGGAAGTTGCAGGATGGGGGTTTGCAGGATCCTATAGGTACAGGGTGAAGGGGTCTGGGGGTGTGGGGCGGGGAGCTAGAGATGTGCAGGGCTGTTGTGGTGAAGGTGGAAGCTGAAGGGATGAGAGGGAGCAGAAGAATCGTGAAGGTATGGGGTGGGGGACGCAAAGAGAAGGGGAGCTGTTGGAATGAAGGGGGGATCGGGAGGGTGGGGGTGTGGACTGCATGAATTTGTAGGAGGAGGGGTAGGGTACAGGGATGGGGAGAAGGAGAGGTCCTGAGGTACACGGTGAAGGGGTTGTAGGAGGGGTGAAGTGGTGGGACCTGAAGGGATGCAGGGGGAAAATTTGGTACTGCAGTGGGGTGTGGATGACACCCCAGCGGCCACCAGCCTGAGGGCCACCACCACTCTCGGCACCATCTCTGTCCCTGGGTCGGGTGCTGCAGACCTCCCCAATCTCTCCCGCAGGCCCGGAAATTCCCCTGTCCAGCTACCACCCTGCAGCTCCTCCAGCTCCCTTCCCCGTGGACCCCAAAGCCGGCCCTACACCTCCCCAGCCTGGCTTCACCCCCATGGCCATGTACCCCCCTCCCGGCCCTGCCACCCAGTACCCCATGTACCCCTCCGGCCCCCCTGTCTACAACCCTACAGGTGAGCACTGGGGGGGAACGGGGACCCTCCCTATTCCCCGGGGGGCCTGGTGGCCTGGTGACACCGCATCTGCTCCCCCCGCAGCACCACCACCCTACGCCCCGGCACAACCCAGCTACCCTGGAGCATGAGTCCCCGCGGAGACCCCCGCACCCGCCACCGGCCAGCGGGGCCAGGCTGGGGACCCCAGGGACGCCCCCTGGCGCTGGGGGGCTGCCTTAGCCGGCGCTGGATCGGGCTCTTCCCAGCCATCCTGGGGTGATCTGGTGCCAGCAGGACAGGGTGGCCCTTGTGCCGCACACTGGGCCCTTTGTGGGCGCCTACTCCCCCGACTCTGGGTGCCAGTGGCCCCGAGCACCCGCGGAAGGGTTCCCGGGGGGTCCTCCGAGGGCCGTGCACCGCTGTCTCCCTGCACACTACCCCCGGATTCATCCCCGGCTCTTCCCTCCGGAGCTGGCATTAAACCACGTCTTGTGCCCACAGCCTGATGTCTTCTCGGTGATTCTAATGGGGAAAAAAGGAAGGGCAACGCCCCCAAACCCTTCCCGCGAATTGTAATGTGGGGAAACATGAATTCCGCCCTGTCCCTTCTGCTCCCGAGACTTATCCCTCCCAAAATTGTGTTGGGAAGGGTAATCCCCACCAAATCAGCCGCTTGGATGAGCCAGCCTGGAGTGCTGCCACCCACCCAGCCCCCTCACTCAAAAAGGAGCGTGAAACCACCCCTAGAATCTCGGGTGAGAAAACAGCAAATTCTGCGCCGGGATTGGGACTGTGGGCGCGTGAACAATTCCTCTATCCATGCCCCCTCTCCTGGACAGGAATAAGCGGGGGAGGGTGGGTGATCATTGTTCCTGGTGGGATTCATCCCTGCCAGCACTGCTG
Source organism: Haemorhous mexicanus (assembly GCF_027477595.1). Classification (NCBI taxonomy): domain Eukaryota; kingdom Metazoa; phylum Chordata; class Aves; order Passeriformes; family Fringillidae; genus Haemorhous; species Haemorhous mexicanus. The sequence goes on along the minus strand of NC_082365.1, from coordinate 6,810,124 downwards.
GCTAAATTTGGGACCAGAGTCCATCAGTCCAGGAGAAAAGCCCTACAGAGCCGCCTGGAAGGACAAACCCCTGTCCCATCTCCCAGCCCCCTGCATCATCCCCAAAAACCGTCTGAGGTGCCCGGAGTGGGGGGAGCCGTGGGGGTGCAGCTCTGAGTTTTATTGAAGTGGGACGGGCAGGAAAAGAAATAATAATAAAAATAATAATAAAAGCAGCGACGTGGGTTCTGGGGGGAGGGGCAGGGGTGTGTGTACACAGCCAGCTGCGTGGGAGGCTCAGGATTTGGGGACCCCCCGCTCCCGGAGGTAGATGTCACGGATTTCGGCCAGGCTGCGATTGAGCCCGCTCAGCGCCTGGGCGATGCCGCGCAGCACGGCCGTGGTCTCCCGACGGCTCTCGGCGTATTCCCGGCGGAACGCCCGCATCTCCTGCACCAGCCGCTCATTGGACTGCACGAGGCTGAGCTGGGGGCACTCGGGGGTCCCGTCCAGCCCCCCGGGGGGCCCCGCCTCTCCCGCGCCGCAGTGACTGAGCTGCTCGGCCTCCTGCTCCAATAGCAGACTCGGGAAGTCGGAGCCCAGCGGCTCCTGCTGCCCGCGGAGGTCGCCGAGGGAGAGTTCGGTGGGTGCAGAGCGCGGGGGGCTCCGGCTCCAGCCCTCGCACAGCTCGTTTGGCCGGCTGATGCCGGTGCGGGGCCGCCGACAGTCTGAGCGGCGGCCGGGAACGCCGTCGGCAGCGGGGCGGTGGAAGGGCTCAGTCTTCACCTCCAAAGGCTCCTCCTTTACCGGCTCCTCCTTGACACCTGTGGGACCGAGGGGGAGCTGCAGGAAATCTCCCGTGTCCCCGGTGCCCCACGGACCAAGTGACAGACCCTGTTGTCTCCATCCCTGTGCACATACATCCCCTCTCCTGCACCCAGGCCCGGCTCCATCTATACCTATCTCCATAGTTCCATGTCCCTCATGACAGTTCAACCCCATTCCCTGTGCCTTGTCCCTCTCCTACTCCCAGCACTCCCATAACCCTGTCCTGAATGTGGTGTCCCCATGTGCCTGTATGGTCCTGGTACCCCCACATCCCTGCCCCAGTCCACACATATCCCTGTTCTGAATGTGGTTGCCTCTATGTTCCTGTTTGGTCCTGGTACCACCATGTCCCAGTTCTCACCCCACTAACTCCCATGTCCCTGTTCTGGTCCCAGTACTGGAATGTTCTTTGTCTCTGTCTTGGTCCTGCCCCATGTCACTGTCCCAGTCCCACCACACCTTTGCCCAGTTCCTAGCCCCTTCTTATGCCTGTCCAGGTCCAAGTACCCTGTGCCTTTTGTCCCTGTCCTAATCCCAGTCACCCATATCCTTGTCCTGATTCTGGTACCCTTCTGTCCTGGTATCCTGTTATTCTCCCTGTCACCTATGCCCCTGTCCTGGTTCTCCCACATCCCTGTCACCTGTCCCAATATTCCATGTTCGTATCCCTTTGCCCTGACTCTATGTTCCCTCTGTGTCCCTGCCCCACTGTTCCTGCACCAGTCCTTACCATGCACCTCTAGTAGTCCCAGTGTCCTGGTCCTGGTTTTTCCTACATCTTGGTCCCAGTCCCCTCACATCCCTGTCCTGTTTGCCTGGATCTGTGTCCCAGTCCCTCCATGTATGTTCCCAGGCCAAGTGATGCCTTAGGATGCCCCCATATCCCTCATGTTCCTGTCCCAATCCTCCTGCCATTGTCCCCTGTATCCATGTCCCTGTCCCCCATGGCATGGTCCCAGTGTCCCTGCCCTGGCCCTAATCTCCTGTGTTCCTGTCCTGATCCCTCTACACACCTGTCCTGCTCCCAGTTTCTTGCTCCTCATTCCCTGCTCTTGGTCCTGGTGTCCTGTGTCCCTGTCCCAAAACCATGTTTCTGTCCTGGTCCCCTATGTCCTGGTTACTCCATGTCCCTGTACTGGAGGGACCAGTGCCTCTGTGCCTCCAGTGCCTCTGTGTCCCTGTCCCAGTTCCTCATGTCCCTGTCCTGATGCCCTGTATCCTGGTTCTCCAGGTGCTGATTCAGGTCCCCTGAGTCTCCATCCCCATCTCCCCATGCACCTGCTCTCGTGTTCTGGTCTGGCTGTGTCCCTTTCCTGGTCCCACACACCTGGTCTCCTGTGTCCCTGCATGCAACTGTCCTGGTCCCAGTGACCTGTTTCAGTCCCAGTTCTCTTGCATCCAAGTCCCAGTCCCCCATGTCTGTGTCCTGGACCCCCACATCTTGGTCACAGTATCTCCACGTCACTATCGTGGTCTCCTGTATCCTGATCCCCTCACTTCCCGGTCCCCTTGTGTCCCTCTTCCTCCCAACCTCTCCCAGTCCCACTGGCCCTGTGTCTGTGTCCTGGTTTCCCATGTCCATGTCCTGGTCCTGCATGTTCTGGTGCTAATCCTCCTCCTCTTTCTTGATACCAGGGTTAGATGGGATACTGGGGAGAAATTCCTCCATGCATAGTCCTGGTCCCAGCGTTCCCATGTACCTGTTGCTTGTCCCCACTTCCTAAACCTATTTCTCCATGTCCCATTCCAACTCATCCATGGCCCCCTATTCCATCCCCCATGGCCATCCCGGTCACCCAGCAAGTCCCTGCCCCATGTCTGTGTCCTGGTTCTTCATGTCCCTGTCCCACCATACATCTGTACCGGTCCCAACGCTTGTGTCTGCTTGCCGGTCCCCCCGGAACCTAGTCCCAGCATCCCCATGACCCTGACCCGCTCTCCCCTGTCCTAGTCCCGGTCCCGCATGTCTGTGTCCGCGTCCTCCATGTACGTCTCTTTACTCTTCCGTCCCGGCCCAGCATCCCGTGTCCCTGCCCCGTCCCGCTGCCGCTGCCCGCACATTCACCGTGCTGTGCCGACCCCTCGGCGCTGCGCATCGGAGGGTCAGTTCCGGCGGCGCCGCGAGGACCCCAGACGGGGGCGGGGGCGGGCCCCGGGCCGGGCTCGGCCGCGCCGTTCCCGTTGCTCCCGTTATTCCCGGTGCTCCCGGTGTTCCCGTTTCTGGCGGCGGCCCTGCCGGCCGGGCCCTGCCGCTCCAGCCGGTGCCGGCTGATCTTGTCCCCGGCGCGGCGGCGTAGCCCCCGCCAGCGGTTCTTCACCTCGCCGATGTCGCGCTGGTGGCGGCCGGCGGCGTTCACCTTGTGCGTGATCCGCCACCAGATCTTCTGCTTCTCGTACGCGTTCACGGTACCAGCGGCGGCGCCGAACAGCAGCGGCTCGTACCGGAGCACTTCGCTCATAAGCACCTCCAGCTCCTGCAGCGTGAAGTTCGGCTTCCGCTTCAGCAGCCCCCGCCGCGCCCCGCCGCCGCCCGCCGCCGCCATGCTCCCCGCCGCCTCCGCCGCCTCATGCCGCCGCCCCGCCGTCCATAGCCGCCGCTGTGTGCCCTGCGCCGGTTCTCCGGTACCGAGCGGGGGGAGCAGACCCGGACACCCCCGACAGCCCCCGTCGGGCGCTGCCCCTAGCGGATCCGGGACGGATCGGACGGGCCGGGGCTGCACCGTACCCCCTGCTGACCCCGCCACGCCGCTCCGCCCCCGGTGCTTTTAACGGCGGACCCGGTGCGTTAACGGCGCCCCCTTCCGGCCCCGCCGCGCACAGCAGCGCCCCCGGCTAGTTTAACAGCGCCCCCTGCCGGGCCCGCTGCCTCCTCCTCGGGGGCTGCACTGTCCCGCTCCGCCCCGCCCCCGCCCTGGTTTTAGTGACACCGTCGGTGTTCGGGTGACGCCCCTGGTGCTCTCATGCGGAAGCCGGCCGAATCCCGCGGTGCCCGCGTTAGCAGGGGCCGCCCCAAGGGGCAGGAGTTGGGGGCAAGGGAACCCCGTGGTGCGGGGATACTGCTCCTCCCGCTGGGGCTACGGCTGTGCGCGGCTGCAGAAATGCCCCCCAAAACGGCGTTTCACCTGTACCGGGAGCCTCCTCTCAGCCACGCACGTGGGTGTCCTGGAGCAGGGGGAGCCTCCCGGGGAACACCCGTGTGCTGCTGCATCCCCAAAACGGCCCCCGCCCCGTGGTGCCAGGGGGGAGAGCAGTTCTGGGTGACCCCGGGGGTTTGGGGTGCTCAGTTTTGGGGTCATCCCGGAGTTTTAGGGTGACCCTGAGGCACCCAGTTCCGGATTACCTTGGAGTTCTGGGTGACCCTGGGGCAGCCCCAGGATTCCCAGTTCTGGGTGTACTCAAAGGGTTTTAGGTGACTGTGGGGTGGTCCTGGGGTGTTCAGTTCTTCATGACTCCAGAGTTTTGGGGTGTCTGCATGGCTCTGGGTGCCTGATTGTCTGTGTCCAGCAGCAGCAGGGTGCCCCATTTCAGGGGTTTGGCTGTCCCATTTGGGGGGTCCTGGGTGCCCCATTTGCAGGGGTTCTGGGTGGGTGACCAGGGGCACCCAGTTTGCGTTGTCCAGGTGGTCCCAGGGTGCCCAGTTCAGGGTGGGCTATGGGTGTGGGAGAGGGAAGAGCTGCCCCTGGCTGAGGTTGCTGACTCCATTCCCAGACACCCCCTGCACCTCAATTTGGGGTCTGGGGGCGTGGACCTGCCCAGAGGCACAGGAAGCATTGGGTGAGCTTTATTGCTGATGCAGTGGCCACAGTCATACAAATCGTGATCAAGGTGCCACGACAGGAAGGATGGCAGGGGAGGAGGATGGGCATCACGTGACCCCAAAACCCACTACCCCCCCCCCCCCCGAGCTGGTGATTTCCCTGCTCTCTCTGAGGCGGATTTGGTTTCCATGCTCTGAGGGTTCTGGGGGTCCCCCTGCAGTGCTATGGGTGCATACAAGATGCCCCGAGCTCCTGGCCCCAGCCTGGCTCCCTGTGTCCCACCACTTCCATGCTCCTTCTCTCCCTGGCTGCTCCCTTCTCCCACACTCCCATTGCTCCTGACGTCAAGCCTGAATCCCCGACTCTGCAGCCACTGCTGTGCCTGAATCTCAAAACTCTGCTGGACACCCAGAAACCTTGTGGTGATGTGATGATGGTCTGGGAGTCCCCTGCTCCCCCCCAACGCAGGGGGTACTGTTGCTCACCCCAGGCTGGACCCTGGATAGAGTGGGGTGCCAAACCCCTTTGTTATGCTCTGATGGGGGATTTCCATAAGGATCAGTTCTGCAGACCCCTGCTCTATTCTTGGCATCTCCGGTGGGGCACAGTGCTGGTAGAAGAGTGAGCCTGAAGGCTTCACAACCATCAAAAAATAAATACAACCTCCTCCATCATGTCCTGCTGGGCCTGGCCCATCCTCCGTGTCCCAGAGAGATCCCTGTTCCTTGGCGTCGGTCACTGCAGGTTCCAAAGGGCTTGTCATGAGAAAGGTGAGTGTCTGGGGGTCTGCCATGGGCTGCAGGGGAAAAATCCTCACGCTCCCTATTGCAGCAGCTTCGGCAATTCCACCTGCAGGGAAGCACACCCCATTACTGGGCGAGCAATGGGACGGGGTGCAGGAATGTAGCTGACATGGTGTAGAGACAGCTATGGCAGGGTTAGATGGGCTACTGAGGAGAAATTCCTCCCTGTGAAGGTGGGGAGGTCCTGGCACAGATTGCCCAGAGAAGCTGGGGCTGCCCCATCCCTGGAAGTGTTCAAGGCCAGGTTGGATGGGGTTTGGAACAACCTGGGCTAGTAGAAGGTGTCCCTGCCCATGACAGAAAAGAGATGATCTCTAAGATCTCTTCCAACCCAAACCATTCAATGACCTCTTTCTCTTGGCCAGGCTGGCTGTCCCCAGCCCGTGGACAGCCCAGCAGGGACACAAACCACCTGGAGTGTGTGAGACATTTCAAGGCTCCATGCTGGGACCAGCATTAGGCCCTTTTATTCCAGCAGTTATTACTGCATGGGGTACCTACTTGACAATGTGCTGCCCAAGGGTGAATTTATGGGCCTCCCTTATTAGGAGGGCAGTTGCTGCCACAGTTTTCAAGCACCCAGGCCACCCTTGGCTAAGTCTAGCTGTTTTGAGAAGTAGGCCACACCTCTCTGCTCGTCCTCAAGTGCTGTGTCAGTACCCTCAGAGCAACATTCAGTCACTCATATGTAAACAGTTCAAAAGGTATAGTCAAGTCCAGACCAGAGCTGACATCAAGAAATGTTTCAGTTGTTCAAATGCAGATGAAACCTCTCTAGCCATCCTGGGCCACCTTCTACCCCAGGGGCATGGGCTCAGCCAAAACAAGATATCAAGAGCCCAGTGAGTTATAACTTACAGATGGGTTTTGCCTTGTGTCCCAGCCCCTGGACCCTGATGGATCTGCTCAACACAGGAGCTCTGCCAAGGGATAGATTGCACCTGTCATGCTCTCTGCCAAGGGATGGATCTCCTGTTGGATGCTCTGCCAAAGGATGGACCTGCTGGCCCCATCTGCTCTGCAGGATGGTATTAATGGATGGATCTTCCTTCCCCAGGGATGAATCTGCCCCTGTGCAGGGGTTGGACACAACCCCACTCCAGAGAAGGACACTGCCAGAGTGACAGTGACTGTGACCTCAGCCCCCAGCCCCACCCTGTGCATGGGCCCCACCTGGCCCTGCACTTGCCTTCTTGAGCTGTTTGAGGTTGCTGGAGCGAATGGCTGCCAGGAGCTGGTCTCGAGAGTTCTTCTCCTGGACTGGCAGCGCCCGGTCTCCCAACTTCCTCTGTGTGGCTGGCGAGAGTGAGTTCTTCAGGTTCTCGTTGATCATCAGTGGTGGGGCAAGTGGAGGAGGAGGTGGGGGTGGCATGGTGGGTGCCCCTCCTTTCTTGGGAGAACTTTTGGGGGAAGCCTTGGGGGATGGCTGTGGGGATGCCTTGGGGGACTCCTTCGTCAGTGCTCCAGGCTTGGGCACCTCCAGGAGGTCTTTCTTCTCCCCCCGTTCCTGTGCCAGTTTCTGCTCCTGGAGGCGTTTCTGCCTCTGCCTGTCCATGTTTCGGCTCAGCAGGTTAGTGACAGTCATGCGTGGCCCAGCCAGCTCGAAGTGGTAACCCAGCTTCAGAAGTGTGGTGTTCTCTTTCAGAAGCTTGGCAATCTCCATTTCTGTTTTCCCCCCACAGATGTGCCGCTGGTTGTGGAAACGTAGCTCTGTCAGTGTGTTGTTCTGCAACAGGGCCCGGAAAATGGCCAGGATACCCTTGCCTGTGATGTGGTTGGAGTCCAAGTTGATGCTTGTCAGTACCTTGTTGGACTTGAGCATTATGGCAATGGCAAAGGCCACGTGGTCATCAGCACGGGTGTTTGCCAGGGCAAACACCTTGACCACAGTGTTGAACTCCAGGGCCTCGGTGAAGCGCACCAGGGTCTCGTTGTTGATGCAGTCGGAGTTGTTCACATTGACCTCGGTCACCTCAGCGTCGTTGTTCTTCACCTTCTCAATGAGCTCATCAAAGATGCTGGAGGCTTCATCGTCCTTGGCTTGATCTGCAGAGCTGCTGGAGGAAGGGCTGCTCCCAGTTGCTGCCTTGGCCTTCTGTTTGTCCTCCACCTTTTCTGCCTTTTCTGCTTCTGTCTGGGATTTATCATTCTCATCTGCCGTGGTTTTTTTCACAGCTGAAGCCTTTTCCTCTGCTTTTTTATAATTTTCTTTTTTACCTTCCCCTCTTGTGTCTTTTTCTGCCTGTTTCTTTGATTCTGAACTCTTCTCCTCCTTTTTGTCCTTCCCTGTGTCCTTTGATGCTGAATCCTTTTCTTCTTGCTTTTTTTCCATCTCTGTCTCCTCCTTTGCTGCTGAGACCTTCTCTTCTTCCTTTTTATCCTTCCCTGCATCCTCCTTTTTAAAACACGAGCTGTTCTCTTCTTCCTTTTTATCCTCCCCTGCATCTTTCTTCAGCTCTGAGCTCTTCTCTTCCTCCTTTTTGTTCTTCCCTGTGTCCTTCTTCAACACTGAACCATTTTCTTCCTCCTTCTTGTCCTTCCCCATCAGCTTTTTTTCCATGGCCTTGACTTTATCATTCATAGCTTTGTTCTCTTTGCTCTTGGTCTCAGTCTCAGCTTTACCTTTCAGGTCTGTTTTCTGAACACTTTCTTCCTTTTTAGAGTCTTTCCCCACTTTAGCATCTTGTTTCTGGGCCAGTTCTTTGGAAGGAGATTCTTTTCCTTTTTCTTCTTGAGTTTTGTCTCCCTTATTCTTGCTTGACCTGCTTTCCTAGTGGGAGAAAAACACCTGGGAATTACAGAAACAGGTGCCTCTGACCTACAGACTTGCTACCTCAGTTCCACTGTCACTGACCTCTGTCACATGGGAACATCCTGCAGCCTGTGGCTGGCCTTTGAAGAGGAATATTTGGCCCAGCCAAGGTCCCAGCTCCAGGGAAGGGTTCAGCATTCTGCCTTGAATGTAGGCGGAGCCTGCAGGACCCAGGTGTGATGAGGTCCTGCTGCAGCCCTCTAAGGCAGCTCTGCCCTCCTTCTGCCTCCAGTCCCCCTTCCCAAAGGGCTCAGGAGGTCTGCAGGACACCCTCCCTGACAGGCCATAAACTAACAAGGTGTAGGAGGCACTTTCTCTCATACCCCCTCTATGTCATAATTTTTTAATCATTTTTCTAACTAGGGATGGAGGTAATGCCTGTCTCCCTGTGAGCCCCACGTGCTTTCCCACCTTTCCTAAATGGTTTCCAGCTGGATGCTTGGTGGCTTTTCCCAGTCTGTAGCCCAACACTCTCCACACTGTCCTGGATGTGTGTGCAAGCAGGGGAGAGCCCAAAGCAGTGTCCCTAGTGACACTGCTGACTCAGCAGTCACTCCAACCCTGGGTTCTGCAAAACCATTCTCCTTTCAACAGCAGTTTGCACTTTTGAGCAGAAAACCAAGGAAATGGGAGCATGGCATTTATAGCTTTCTAATGCATGAGGGTCTCCCAGCATATCTGCTCCCAGTGTCCAAAGACATCATAAGAGGGAAGGGCTTGGAGAGTCTAGGGGAAGGTCAGAAGGAAGTTTTGGTCATTTTTACAAGCATGTGACCCTTGCCCTTGGTACAGCCTGTCCTGGGCATTGCTGCTGGCCATAGCCAACTCCAGCAGCTTGGGGACACAGCCAATGCCTTGTTGCAGCCTTCAACCAAGGCTGAGGGGCTGGGCAGGGTCTCCATCAGCATTGGTTCAACCTTTTATATGGTTCCCATCCTTCTCTCTGGCAGTTGCCAGAGGGCAGAGTTAGGTGGGATATTGGGAAGAAATTCTCCCTGTGAGGGTTGGGAGGCCCTGGCACAGGTTGCTCCGAGAAGCTGTGGCTGCCCCATCCCTGGAAGTGTCCAAGGCCAGGTTGGGTGGGGCTTGGAGCAACCTGGGCTAGTGGAAGGTGTCCCTGTGCATGGCAGGAGATGGAATGGGATGAACTTTAAGGGTCCTTCTAACCCAAACTAGTCTGGGATTCCATCATATGGAACACATCCATTCCCAAGGGAGAGGAACCAATGCTTCAGGTGGCTGAAGGGAGATGAACTTGACACTGGGACCAAGTTTGCTGCACATTGGAGGATACTACCATAAATTTAACATCAAGGTTTGGCAATTTAAAAGCCCTTCTCCCTCCTCCACCGCTAGGGAACACACAGGTCCTCAGCACTGGCCTGGCTCATCATCTTTGCTGGGGGGATTTTAGGACTCCAGGGAAAGGAGGAAGGAAGATGCCTCTGGGAGATGCAGCTGTGATGCCTTTACAATCTCCCTGGACCCTCTCATGATCAGGACAGCACTGTGGCTTCACCCAGTGCCTGAAACCCCCAGATCTGAATCCTGACACCACAATCTGCAGTCAGGCTGGCCTCTTCATCCTGGTGCTCCACAGTGTCCATGCTGGGGCAGCATAAGGCTGAGCTTTCCCCACATGCAGTACTGCCAGCCCTCAGGGGCAGATTTTTATTGAAAGAACTGGCTGTGCATGGGCAGCCCTGGGGACTGTTTGTACCTGGTGTATAAACAGATGCCATCAGGGACGAGAGCTTGTTTGTTTAGTTAAGCGATTTCTTGGCTCCTGGTGCAAGGCTGAGCAGGGACAGGAAGGCTCCTGCCAGACCCCTACAGAGCCTGGCCTGGTGTCCACACAGCCCCCACTGCTGCCACCCCAGGGACCAGGGATGGGGCTCCCATGCACCCCAGTCCTGGGTGCTGCAGGGAGCAGGTGATGCCACCTCCTCTGGCACTGAGACAGGGGTCCTTCTCACCAAGGTGTGGTCTATTCCCAGCACCAGAATGGTGCACAAATGCTCAGTGACATCCTGAAGCACCTTCGTGGAGGAAGAGCCCTGGCAGGAGGACTGTGGGATGAGGACACTGGTGTTGCCCTGCTGGTACCCAACAGGGCCTCCCCAAGGTGTTTGGGAGTGCCCAGGTTGCAGGTTCCTCTGAGGAGGGACATTAACCCTCCTCAGGGCTCTGTGACCCTTTGGTGACCCCAGGCTGAGCACCCATCGAGTCAGAGCCAGCAGCCTCATCTCCATGCCAATTGCTGCAAAAATCTTTTTCCTTCCCAGCCCAAGCTCACCCAGCCTAACACTGGTGAGCTCGGAATCTCCCCTGAGCACCCTGGGCACATCCAAGATGAAAAAGAGCAAAGGCTTTGGCCAGGGATGAACAGAGCTTGGAGAGAGAGAGAAAAACCCTGGTGAGAATGACCGGCAACCTCTCCCATGCTTGGAGAAGGTGATGGTTTACTCCAAGCAAATTAAACTAGAAGAAAATTAAATCCATGGAAAATCCCTACTTGGGAAAGCTGCTGCAGCACATGCTGGGTATGTCCTGTTATGTGGTTCAAGCTTCCACCCATGTATGTGTGGCCAGTGTCCACGTGCTGCGGTCTGGGGGAGAAGAGACCTGGAGCCGGAGAATGGGATGTGGGAAAAGAGGTGGGGGAAAAGGAATCAGTAGAAAGAGAGCTGGGAGAAGTCAGGGAAAAGAACCTGGGGGAAAAGGAGCCAGCTGTGGCCCCAGGCATGGGAACAAGGGAATGCAACAGATATGCAATGACCATCACAGGTGTTTCTGCCACTTGTGGCATCATTTGCTTACAGCAAATTTGGGATGCATCAGAAGATCCCATCTAAGAGCTTCAGGTTATTGGAAGAAGTGCTGGATGGTTGCAGGGGATGAGAGGGGTTCAGCCTGCTTCATCTCCTGTGGAGCTGCCTTGGGAGAGCTCTTGGCATGAACCCCAGTGGCAGCAGAGGGGCAGGAATCAGGAGGAAAAAAAGTTCAGGCAAGAAACCACATCTGTGTTTCTAAAACCAAGGGTCACTGTGGCCCATCTCCATTCCTTGCTGGAGCCTGGGGTCATTTCCAAAGCAGGTCTGCTCCGGACCCTGCCTAAGGCCACATGTGTGCCCAAGAGGGAACATGTCTTTGTCTCCTCCTGTCTTTCCACCATTCCAGGGCTCTTGGTGTGTCCCACTGGTCCAGCCCATCTGCAGCAGCCAGCCTCAGGTGTCACCAGCCCACCACTGGTGATAATTCCAAAGTCCTCACCTCCAGGCTGGAAGTGCAACTGGAAGTGGAGCTCGGAGGCAGAGCTGTATTTCAGGAGAGAGAAAAGCACCTTACCCCTGCTCTGGAATGCCTGGCTGCCCCCGTGGCCACCAGCACAGCTTCTCCTGCAGCCCAGGGCCAGCTGTCCCTTCTTCGTGGCTATCCCAAGTCCTGCCTGCTCATTTCTCTCTGCTCACTGGCTTATTTACCTTGGGTACCTGGAAACCAGTGCTGCTGCACCCCCTCTGTGCCATTCCCTCTGCCACAAGGACATTTATTAGGGGAATATTTTTACACAGCATGTCAGACCTTTAAAAATAAGCCTAATGAAAACAGCCTGGTAGTCGGTTGATTAATCACCAGTGTTTTGATGAACTGAAATGCCTTCCTGTTTCCTCTAAATAGACTAAAATGAGCATTGCCATGGCTTGTTAGCATTTGTAACCCTCAAACCCACTCAGATGTTGCCTTAAAAGGCAAAGGAGACTGGGAACTTCTTGCCTGGAATCCAAGCACTCGCTCCAGCATTGAGCAAGGGATGGGGCTGGGGATAGAGCTGGGGATGGGGAGAATGAATCTGGAGGTGGAGTGAGGGTCTCACTTCCTGCCCCAAAAGCCCCACAGCTCATTTTGGGGTGGAAAATGGCTGGTTTAATGACAGTTATTGATCTGGCTGGTTGTTTAGCAGGTGGAAGGTGGGCACAGTCATCCTGCTGGGCCCAGAGCAGATTTCCAAGCAAAAGGGAGAGGAGAGGGAGAGGGAGAGGGAGAGGGAGAGGGAGAGGGAGAGGGAGAGGGAGAGGGAGAGGGAGAGGGAGAGGGAGAGGGAGAGGGAGAGGGAGAGGGAGAGGGAGAGGGAGAGGGAGAGGGAGAGGGAGAGGGAGAGGGAGAGGAGAGGAGAGGAGAGGAGAGGAGAGGAGAGGAGAGGAGAGGAGAGGAGAGGAGAGGAGAGGAGAGGAGAGGAGAGGAGAGGAGAGGAGAGGAGAGGAGAGGAGAGGAGAGGAGAGGAGAGGAGAGGAGAGGAGAGGAGAGGAGAGGAGAGGAGAGGAGAGGAGAGGAGAGGAGAGGAGAGGAGAGGAGAGGAGAGGAGAGGAGAGGAGAGGAGAGGAGAGGAGTTACCCAGGGATTCACAAATCCTGTACCCAAGAAGAGGGGCACTTGGTGGCTCAGCAGCTGCTGGTACATCAGTCCCTGGCAGAGGAGACATATGGGAATGCATTTGCTGACGTTTAGTCTTTGTAGGGGCCAGCTTTCCCCAACTTGCAGTTATTTTCAGAGGTATGTCCTGGGAAGAGTCCCTCATGGTCTCACCACGGCAGGATGTGCTTGGCTCAGGCAAAGAACATGATGTGAGGATGGAATCTTGGGAGCATGAGCAGCTCCGTGCTGGCTCAAGGGAGGAGTACCCCATTCAGGTTCAAGGAGGGCTTGGCTGGGAAGCCAGAAGACCCCAAGATCAGAAGGGCATGGAGCTTCTGGAGTGAGTCCAGAGGAGGCCAAAGAGATGCTCTGAGGTCTGGAGCCCCTCTTATCTGGAGACAGACTGGGAGAGCTGGGGGTGTCCAGCCTGGAAGGAAAAAGGCTCCGAGGAGACATTAGAGTCCCCTCCAGTGCCTAAAGGGGCTCCAGGAGAGCTGGAGAGGGACTTGGGACAAGAGCCTGGAGAACAGACTCGGGGCAATGGCTTCTCACTGCTGGAGGGCAAGGATAGGTTGGATACTGGGAAGGAATTCCTCCCTGTGAGGGTGGTGAGGCCTTGGCCCAGGTTGCCCAGAGAAGCTGGGGCTGTCCCATCCATGGAAGAGTCCAAGACCAGGTCAGACAGGGCTTGGAGCAACCTGGGACAGTGAACGGCATCCCATGGCAGGGATGGAATGGGATGATCTTTAAGGTCCCTTCCCATCCAGACCATTCCATGATTCAAGAGTCCACAGGTTCCTCTCTGCAGGTGACTGCTGGGGACATGAGTCATGCTCGTCCCCATAAGGAAAGGCCAAACCTGCACTTGCAGCTCCTGTGAAAGTGGCTCCAGGAACAGTGAACTCAACTCAGCCTGCAGCCATGACACTGGCTCAGTCCATAATGTCACCTGCAGCTCTAGGGGCCTCTGGAAGCTGAGTGTGAGGACTTCATCCTGTGATGATATGAGAACCTCAGGAGCATGACAGGGGAAGCTTGAGCCAGGATCAGGTCCATCCCAATCATCTGTACTGCTGGGAAATCTAGGGTCAGCCCCTAGGTGGCTGATAGTGGTTTCTGCACATGCACTTTAGCCCACAACGACCCTCCTCTGGGGACCCACTGCGTCCCTCCTTTCCAGCAGCTCCTCAGGCAGGGCCATGCTGGCTGTCTGCCATGTGGATCTGGCCACCAACAAAGACTGTCCCAGCAGAACCAAGCTCCTTGCAAAGCAACTGCAACCCCTCCAGAGCTGCAGACTTGGGAATAACACCCAGGCCAAGGGGCTGTTCCTCTCTCCCAGCCTTTGCTGGGATAATAAATTCCTCCTTCAGCCTACGAGACATTTTCCAGATCATCTCTTGGCATGGCATGGCTTAGACAACACTAGCACAATTCCATTAGTCCCACACAAATCCTAAGTGGCATTTGGTGGTGGAAAAATGGGGAAGTGGGGAAGCCCAGGAATGAGGTGAGACCTCTGAGACACAGACAGACAATTCACCCAAATCTCTTGGTCAGCTGTGGGGGTCCCAGACCACACTGGTGAGAGAAGGAAACTGTGTTGAGTTACTTGAATGATTTAGGTTTAGGGATAATTATGATCCTTGACTAACAAGCCGATCTTCTTTCACTTCCTGGAGGGTTTCAGTCTGTCCTACAGCCTTTATAGTGCTGCTGCCAAGCCCTATAAAGTCTCCAAAGCTACCACAAGACTCTAACTCTAACTTTGGGCATCACTCTCTGGAGACACTTGCCTATCTGCCAGACTCCGAGGACTCCTATGTTCCCTCTGTCCCACCCACCTATCCCAAATCACAGCCAGAGCCCATGAGCAAGGCACCAGCATCCCTCCACCCCTCAGTGTGACCCTAGGGCTGAGGAGGTTGGGCACAAGTCCTGTGAGAGCTCCAAAGGGACAGGGATGTCCTCTGAGACTGTCCCACTGCATGGAGAAGCTGTCGAGGTGGCTGGGGGCAAAAGCAGGGGGGTTGCAGGTTGTTTGATGTTCCTGGTATTTGGGTACCAGCTCCTGGAGAGGATTGCTAGAGTCAAGCCAAACCACAACAAGCTGCCTAAGCTCTTTTCCTCCATTCCTCAGACAGTTTTGAGTAGCCTAGGGACAACTCAGAGCCAAGGACATTCCCAGAAAGAATGCTGTGTCCTTGGCTGAGTCCTGGGAGCTGCTGAACCTGGATTGCCAGTGACCTGCAAAGGAAGAAGGATTGTGAGGCTTCTGCTGACTCTGGGACACCCTGGACAACCCTCCTGCTCCTCAGCTCAGAGCAAATACTGTGAAAAGCTTTGTGGGAGACCCTGCTCACATCCACAGGGCTCCTTGAGAGGATCAGGCAGCCAAGAGTTTCTCTTGGCACATTTGGACTCTTTTGGCAGGAAGGAAATTTGAAAGGACCTCAGCTTTCAGCACTGGGACATACATGACCCCTGGCCATGCTCTGTGTGCTAAAGCCCAGAGAGATGTCAGCAATTCCCTGCCCTGTCCTGCCTCACATATTATCCTATCATTTTAACAAGGAACTCAGCTTTTCCCCTTCCCTCCTGCCCAGATTTCTCTGACCCCAAATATCACTGTGTCTTTGCATGTCTCAGGGCAATGTTTTTAAAAAGTCCCCTTTCTGAGATGCAGAGCTGTTCTCCAGAGACTGGGCAGCTTCTGGCCCTGATTATGCCTCTTTTTTTCCCCCTGAATTAAGGCGATAAATGTTTTAACTTGGTTTCCTTTAACAGAAGAGCTCCAGCCCTGCCATGGAGATGCAGCCATCTTCCAGAAAGCTGTAAAGCCACTGAATACTATGCAAATGGGAACTTCTTCTCATCTAACAAAATCAAGTTTTAGAAGTTCAGGTTTTTCTCTTCTATTTGCTGTATTCCCAGCCCTTCTACTGGCACTGCCATGGCTGAACTGGATATTCCCAAGATGAGACCTTCTCCATGGTTGTCTCCTTTTCATCAGGGATTGAAAAGGGCAGGGAATCCCAGCAATTAACACTACAAACACCTCTAGGCTGGATTTCTGCCCAGTGCACTTTGTGGGAAGCCCACAAAAAGCATTCATTGAATTTTTAGGAACAGGAGAATTGCAATTCAGCCCTAGCAAGTTTTAATCCTATTTCCATCCTCTGTGTTATAAATGCTGGATGGTCAAGTGTCACTGACATGTTCTATGAAAAATCTTTTCTTTAAAATTTTTTTATTGAGAAGCTGAGAGGCCTCAAGAACAAACTGCAAACAATTCTTATCTGCTGCTGTAGAATGCAATGGGTGGATCTGTAATTAGTCTCATCTAGTTGTTTCTAATTAATACCTAATCACAGTCCACTGTCTAAACTGTCTTGGTCAGAGACAAACTTTTGTTACTCATTCTTTTTCTATTCTTAGCTAAGCCTTCTGATGAAATCCTTTCTTCTATTCTTCTAGTATAGTTTTAACGTAATATATATCATAAAATAATAAACCAAGCCTTCTGAAACATAGAGTCAAGATTCTTGTCTCTTCCCTCATCCTAAGACCTCTGTGAACAATGCATCAGTCAAGGAGCAGGACACTGCTCCCAGCCTCTTTGCAACACATGGGCACATCTCCAGGCCCCTTGCCGGTGCAGGTATCCAGTGCCCATCCAGCAGCCCATGGAACCATCACAGATACCCCTTGGCAGTGGGCACCTTGTGCTGGAAGATGATCCCAGGTCCTTGAAGCAGGTGAGATGAGCCAAGCTCCAAGTGCCTACCTGGAGCATGAGACCAGTTTTGCTGGTCATTCCCTTAAATAGTTTGTGGGAAGCAGGAGCACCAGCTCCTCAGGCTCTGGCACCACATGGGTGCTCCATCCCAGGACAGAGCACTTAGTAGGCATACAGCCAGGCATGCCAGGGGTCACCATCTCTGATTCTTGGGAACTGGGAAATTCCCTGTAAGGAAGAAAATGGCAAATCACTCTCCTTGACAGAGGCTGCCATGGCTGTGCACGTGCTCATTCCTGTGTTGGGCATGTCCAACATATGCCATGGTGCCCCTGTCAGGAGGAGGGACCCCTTGGAGCCCTCAGCAGCATGCAGCATAAATCCTGACCCAAATACTGTGCATAAGCTCTGGGCTGCTCAACGCATGGTCAAAGGGCTGCACAGGACACCTCTATGACCTGGGCTGGCGCCTCTCCAGTTGTGTTTCAGGAAATCACAGAGTAATGGAATCACTATGTTTGGAAAAGCCTCTAAGCTCAAGTCCAGCCATTCCCCCAGCACTGCTATGTTCACCGCTAACCCACATCCACAACAGCCACATCTACACAGGTCTTAAATCCCTCCAGGGATGGTGACTCCTCCTCTGCCCTAGACAGCCTATGCCAGTGCTTTCCAATCCTTTCCATGCAGGAAATTTCCCCCAGTTTCCAACTTGAACCTTCCCTGGCACAGCTTGAGGCTGTCTCCTCTCCTCCTGTCCCTGTTCCCTGGGAGCAGAGCCTGACTCCCACATGGCTGCAGCCTCCTGTCAGGAGTTGTGCAGAGCCACAAGGTTCCCCCTGAGCCTTCTTCTCCTCAGGCTGAGTCCCCCCCAGCTCCTTCAGCCACTTCTGGGGCTCCAGACTCTTCCTCAGCTCTGTTCCCTTCTCTGGTCCTGCTCCAGCCACTCAATGACTTTCTTGTCCTGAGCAGCCCAAAACTGTTACCGGGATTGAAGGTGTGACACCAGTAGTGCCAGCACAGGGCATGGGCACTGCCCTGGTCCTGCTGCCACATCATGGCTCTTGTTGTTTCCACAGCTCCAACTCCTTTCTGTTTTCATCCCTGTTTGCTCCACATTCTGGGCAGAGGAAAGGACAGAGCAGGACCCTTGACCCTCCAGGGTGTGTCTGTCCCCCACCATCCTGCCAGCCACACCTTGACTTCAAAACATATGCCCTGCCACTGAGATCCTCTTGCTCCACCCTGCCACGATTCCCACACAGCAAAGGGTGGGCTGGAGCAATATGACCGGTTAATCCCAGCGCCTTGCTGGAAGCTGAGTCACTGAGATAGTTTTAGCACACAAGTGATGTCATAGTGCTGCGAAAGAGAGTGACACATAACGGACCCAGCTCTTCTCCTCCTCCATGTCTATTTATCAGCTCAACATAAACACATAATAAACCTCCTGGGCAGCTCAGCCCATATAAGCTAAACAATCCAAACACTTCCATGGATTTATCTGCATCCCTGTTGTGCCTTATGTAAACACAGAACTCGGATTTTTACTCTTTCTTTCCCAATTGACTAGAAATCCATGGGTTTCTTTCCCTGCTTGTGCCCTTAGATGGACCGTGGATCTCCCAGACTTGTGTGTGCCTTTGGCATGAGCTCCAAGTCACTGGGAATGCTTTGTGCTGCAACTCACCCTGGTCACAAAAGGAAAAACAAGGAAAGCAAAGCTTCTGCCCCCAAGGGCATCACAAAAACACTGATCCAGCTGTGAAGGTTTTTCACACACCATTTTTTTAGAAATGCAGCTCAAAGATGCCTGTGCTGTCACTTCCTATTTTTCAGCTGTTCTCCACAATGCAGATCCTTCTGGGAGCTGTCATGGGATTGTTCTTGCCTCTATGTTAACCTTGTAGGGTTGTTTTATCATCTGCTGCAGGTAACAGCTCCTGCTGCTGCTCCTCATCCCTCTTGTGACAGGGTTGGGACTTTTTCAGAAACTCAGAATGAAACACAGAGCACAGGCAACACTTTTCATTACTAAGCAATGAAAGGGGTCTCCTGGACTTCACAGAATTACAGAATCAATTTGGTAGGAAAAGACCTCTGAGATCATCTAGTCTGATCTGTGACCAATCCCCCCACCTTGTAACCCAGCCTAGAGCACTGAGTGCCACATCCAGGCATTCCTTGGACACCTCCAGGAAAGGGGACTCCACCACTGCCCTGGGCAGTCCTGTCCTGTTCAATATATGACCACCCTTTCCATGGAGAAATTCCTTGGGATGTCCAACTTGAATTCTGGGAGCAGAGCCTGACCCCCACCTGGCTGCTCCCTCCTGTCAGGGAGCTGGAGAGTGACTTGCGCAGCTGGAGGGACCCTCTGTAGCCTCCTTTAAGGACCAAATAGGAATGGCTCAATACCTTTGGTTTCTTTCCAAATGTGTGACTAGTTTGGATATCCTGGGTATCATCCATGGAGGAACGCAAAGCCCAGGAAGCTGCCAGCTCTATTCCTCTCTGTGTGCTAGTGGAAGTACCCACAGCTTTACCCACTGCTCATTCATGGGCCGGAAGCCACTGGAGAAGCCTCTGGATGGATGTCCCAGTGTCACTCACCCCTTTAATCTCTTTTGGGAGGCCAGAAGCTGTTCAGAACAATACAATATGGTCTGTTCTCTCCTGTGAGAGAGATGAGACCCTGGCAGAGGTTGCCCAGAGGAGCCATCGCTGTTCCATCCCTGGAAGTGTCCAAGGCCAGACTGGACAGGGCTTGGAGCATCCTGGGATGCTCCAAGTGGAAGGTGTCCCTGCCCATGGCAGGGCTGGGTGGAACGGGATAGGCTCCAATGTCCCTTTGCACCCAAACCAGTCTGGGATTCTGGGATTCTTTGAACTTGATGATCTTAGTGGCCTTTTCCAATCATGAAGATTCTCTGATGAGGGAAAAGAGACCAGGTCAGGACATGGCTAGAAGAAAGGCAAGAGCTGAGAATTAGTGAAGACTCTTGGAAGGGAGGAGGAATGGTCTTGGCAGTCAAGAGAACTGGCTGATAAACAGAAGAGCAGAGTTTCAGTACACATGTTAGGGACAAACTGGGAAGATGCTCAAGGAATGATATAACCCCTGCTGTACCCTTGTTTGCAAATTCCCTCGACTCTGAACCAGCAAGTTAAATAAGAGGTCCTTTTTTCCATCCAGATATTTTAATGAAAAGATGACAAGCTTTGAGCATGAATAAAAAATTTAAATCCTGGCTTGTTTGCCTGTGGTGTTGAAGGGCTCACTGCTGAGGATCTCCACTTTCCATAGAGGGAAATCAGGTGACTGGATTAAAATCCCCCAGCAGCAAGTTCCAAGCCTGAGAGAGTCAGAAAGGAAGGCAGGACTTTTCACAAGACCTTCCCATGGTCTTGTAAAAACAAATCCTTCTCCAGGACCTGCTGTCCTCTGGCACCAGCATCCTTCAGAATTTGGACTAAATAAACCCTCTGAGCTCACTGCTTTTCCCTCTGCATCCAGACCAGGCCATAAGGAGCCTGTCCAGCTCCCAAGAAGAGAGCTTGGGGACATGGAGACATTCCCAGGAGCCTGCAGGGATAAGGATGCATGGACCTGGAACAAGAGGAGGTCCTGCCTGCAGAGGAGGGCACTTGGGGAGTGGGATATCTGAGAGAAAGCGAAAAGGTGCTGGAAGATAACTGAACCACCTCAGCTTCTCCTGTGTGAAGGGGGTCCAGCCTTCATGAGAAAAAAATACAGGGACCATCTGCACTGTGCACATCTGACCCTGGCTGTGCACATCTGGATCTGGCTGTGCAAAACTGCCCTGACATCCAGCATCCCCTGTTCAGAGTCTTCTTCTCAAGGAAGCGGGTCAGTGGGCTTCCATGGAAAGAGACACCCATGACATGAGTATCTTCATAAAAAATTGGGTTTGTGGCCCTGGAATGATTCTCCTCTATAAGCAGCATAATGCTCTGTCATGCAACTTTCCTGCACTTCCCAGCCATCCCTGCTTGAAGCTGCATGCAATCAAATCAAAACAAGCCCTGATGGGAGGCAGGACTGGGAACTCTAATGAGATCGGGGCATGCAGGTGTCCTCCCCTTACAGGTGAGCTTCAAAGAGCATTTGGACAACTCTTTGAGGCACATGGTGGTTGAGATATTGGGGTTGCCCTATGCAGGGCTAGGAGCTAGACTCAGTAATCCTTGCTGGTCCCTTCCAACTCAGGATATTCCAGGATTATATGAGCTGAGGGAAGAAGGCTCCATCCATTCCCAGGGAAGACAGTGATGCTAGAGAAGGGAAATCACAAGGAGGAGCTGCCTCTGCCATTGGTGTTTTGGGAGTCACCAGGGTGCTGTGGTGAGGTCAGGTGAGAATCCAAGGAAACCCAAGAACAGCTGCAGGTGGATTTTGTGGAATGCTTCAGAAAGTAAAACTTCCTGTTGTGGACTTGGCATCTGCTAAGGAGGACTCGTACACCAAAGCACCCGTCCATGGCATGTGTGGTTCACGTGGAGATCCTTCCCATGGGATAGCTCTTCTCATCTAGGTCCCATCTGGCAGAGGTTCCCTGAGAGTGTTTAAGGCTAAACAAATGCCAGTGGGAAAGATCATGGAATTATGGAATGGTTATGCTTGGAAGGGACTTTAAAGATCATTCCTTTAAAGACCATCATGGAAGAGACCCCATGGATGGGGTTTTCTCAGGCTATAACTGTGCTCTCTACACAGACACATGGTTTTTATAGATGTCACCAGCAATAGAGGAACTGGACCAGCTCCCACAGACCACATTTCCTCACACAGCTCAGCTCTCAGAGAAACCCATCCCACAGGGACAGCGGCACAAAGCCCCTGTGCCCTGGCACACACAGCTTTTCCTCTTCTGGACAGAAATCCCAGGCATGACACAAGGATTTCAACTGACAGCAAGTCAGCTGTGCCCCAGGTAACTCATGGAATCCTAGACTGGTTTGGGTGGAAAGAGACCTTAAAGATCATCCTGTTCCACTCCCCGCCATGGGCAAGGACACCTTCCACTATCCCAGGTTGCTCCAAGCCCCATCCAATCCAGCCTTGGACACTTCCAGGCAGGGGGCAGCCCCAGCTTCACTGTGCCAGGGCCTCACCACCCTCACAGGAAGAACGTATTCCCAATATCCCATCTAACCCTGCCCTCTGGCAGTTTAATACCACAGCACCAACTTCACAGGATGTTTCTAACTGGAATTTTTCTTGTTATGGCTTTGCCTGTGACAGTAAAGAGCCATGAGCCAATAGAAATCATCTCTTCATTTATCTACTCATGATCAGCCTCCGTGACACGTGGACCTTGTTGAGTACATACAGAGAGGGGCACTGGCCCAAGCCCCAGCCTTGACCTGGGTTATACTTCCACTCATTAGCAAGACAAAATTAAGATTAATTTACTACTGCATCACCAAGATGGGAATTTGGCTGCCCAGTGTGGAAAGGTTGGGGCAAAGCTCACGTCTATTTTGGGCTGTTTATAATCTGCTTCCTAGTTACCCTAGTTTGCCCTTTTCATCACTAAGAAGATGTGTTATTATGTAGTTAACAATATTTCTAAATATATCCACTTCTCCCAGTATTTAGGTGGAAATGTAGGTGCCTGGAGCCAGTCCAAGAACAGAGCAATGACAGCAAGAACAGCGAGATGGGCAGAAACTCAACCTTTCTGTTCAAAATAACTTATTTTGCACTTTGGAGGGATTCCTGCACATCCCAGCTAACACATAATGTCCCACAACAGAGATTCCCATCAGGAGGTATGGAAGAACAGCAGGGAGGACATAAGAAGAACATGGAACTGCTGAAGCAAGTCCAGAGAAGGCCACAGAGATGCTCTGAGGGCTGTAGTCCCTCTTATCTGGAGACAGACTGGGAGAGCTGGGGGTGTTCACCTGGAGCAGAGAAGGCTCCGAGGAGACCTCAGAGTCCCTTGCAGTGCCTAAAGGACCTTCAGGAGAGCTGGAGAGGGACTTGGGACAAGGGTCTGGACTGACAGGCAGGACAATGGGGAATGGCTTTTCACTGCCAGAGGGCAGGGTTGGATGGGATATGGGGAGGAAACTGTTCCCTGTGAGGGTGCTGAGGCCTTGGCACAGGGTGCCCAGAGAAGCTGTAGCAGCCCCATGCCTGGGAGTGTCCAAGGCCAGTCTGGATGGGGCTTGGAGCAATCTGGGATAGTGGAAGGTGTCCTTGCCCATGCAGGGTTAGAATGGCATGAACTTTAAGGTCCCTTTCCACCCAAACCATTCCATGATTCCATGAACTAAGAACAGATAAACTCTGTGTAGTTCAAGGATGAGAATCTGCCCTCCTGTCCCTCCCTACTGAAGAGCCATCACAGACACAGTGCCTGGCATTTCTAATTCAAGGCATCAAAAGAAACTTTGCAAGCCAGAAGCAGATGTGTGAGCAGGGCAGGGGGTGGGAGGGTGGTGGTGAAGCACAGGCACAAGGTCAGGGAAGGAATGGGAGGTAATTCCAGTGGGAATTACCTGTGAACATCTAGAAGATGTTATCCTGTGTCTGTGATGTCTCTTCAGGAGATCTCCTTGGAGCCCTCTCTTCTCCAGGCTGGACGTCCCCAGCTCTCCCAGCCTGTTTCCAGATCAGAGGAGATCCAGCCCTCAGAGCATCTCTGTGACCTCCTCTGGATTTGCTTCAGAATACTGGGAGCTGTTGATGAGAGGGGCTGGGACGGACATGGTATGGGGTGATGCCTACACACCCTGGGGGAATGCCAAGCCCGTGGGAGGGCAGCCACCTTGCCTGTGCTGGCTGGCACAGCATGAAATCTTCTGACACATGAGAGGGATTCGTCATTGGAGACCTCAGAGCTCTGAACAGCTGGGGGAGAGTTCGACACCTGCCTGGGGTGCTCTGGATGGCTCCATGTTCTCATTCCATCCTTCAGCAAAACATAGCCCTGGGGCTTTCTTGGACAGAGGGGACCACTGGCTTCCTGCACTGTTTTTTGTGACTGTTCCTGTGGTCTGACAATCCCATTCCACCCCATCCTTGGGCCCCATGGCAGAAGAAGGCACTACTCCACCATCAGCACGATCTGATGTGCCAGCGCTGTAAACTGGTATTTTCTAGGTGTTAATCCCAGATCCTAACAATGGCAGGGAGGAAGGGGTGTAGGATATACTTTTTTCCCCTTGGCCTTCAGGGATTGAAATAGAAGAAGAAAGTCAGTCTGCCCTATCCAGTTACTGCAATACAATCAAACTGGGCCATTTCCACTGACAAACTTGACCTGCTGCCAACTTGCTTTGTCTTCCACAGCCTGAACCTCCTTAACTCAGAGGGCAGCAGGAGATTTTCCAGGACCCTTATGCTGCTCTCCCCTCCAGCCAGGGCCCTACACACTCACTCAGGTGTCTCTTCTCTCCGGGCCATTCCTTTCCACACCCCAAGTCTTCTCCCACTGCACATATACTCTTAGGCATTTCCAAACAACATTATGTTAAATCAGGCAGTTTGCCGGATCTCTTTTTAACAAAACTCACAAATTTCCTCCCTTCCTCCTGGTCATGGACACTTCCCTATGCCAATTCCCAATCAACCCCTCATGTTCCAACAGTTAACACTGAAACAGCAACACAAATGATGTCAACCCCAAATGTCCCCCCACACGAAAAAGTAGATTTTTTTAGTGTCACCTCTTGGGATCACCTGAAAAACAGTGGTCACTGGAATGGCTGGTCCTACATAAAAGCATTTCCCTCTCCAGGCAGGTTTGTACCTGCACTGTCCCACCATAGGGAAATTTTCCACTTGTGAGGAAATCAAAGCAAAGCCCTTGTGGTGAGGGGCACGGCACTCACTGTCCCCCAGCCCATGTCAAGCACCACATATAGAAAGTGAAAGCTGCTCCTTATCCTCAGAGCCAGAGTGAGCTCCTAGGCTGCCCAGGACAGGGGTGGGAAGGAACAATTTATTTAACCCCTCATTCAGCTCTCCAAAATCAAGCTTCAGTTACTTTTCCTATTGGTGCAATTTTCATTCCCACTCATCCCAATATTTAGAAGGGAATAAGGGTGTCTATGCCACAGTCAGGAGAGGACCCTCTATATAATCTCCATAAATATCCAGAAAGAGAAATATCCAAGTGCTCTGGGGTAGTTACAGATTGATTACCCAGCTGGAAGACCCAGGGTACAGCTGGGTGACCTCGAATAGATCTGGAATCAGAGCCAGACCAGAGCAGTGCCCCACAATATTTGGCACTGCTTGTGCTGCCAAAACTCTCCAGCCCTGCCCTGGCACAGCAGATGTGAATCCTGCCTGTGACATGAAACTAACCCATGACCACATGTATCAGCTGCTGCAGAATCACTGTTTTTCATTTTTTTGGCTCAGCCTGCCATGAAAACTAGGGAAACCAGATACTTCCCAGGCTTCCACGCACAAAGCACATACCAAATATTCTTAGTACTGAGGTTAATAAATGTTACAGAAAAGCAGGACTCTCTCCCACTAAGGCACAACACAAAAAGAGGAAAAGGACGGACATGAAGCTCTCGAGCTCCAAGCAAACTCTTAAAAGATTTGCCAGGTGCAAACAGGGAGATAAATGTACCCAAATCAAACTAAAAGAAGGAATTTTAAGTGAAAAATAAATGCAAAACAAATTGCACGGGGTAAAACCTGCTTTTCAATGTGATTTCCACAGAGCTGGAAACATTTTTTTTCCAGAAGAACCAGAGACTGTTTAATCTTTTGCATAAGAAGAACTGAAAGGATCAAGAGTCTAGAGATCTCCAAAGGAGAGGGAGGGGAAAAAAAGAAAAGAAAAAATGCATCGCTGTCACTGCACGGCCCCTCCAGCAGCCTCCTGTGAATCCCAGCTCCATTCCCAGCCCTGCCCAGGGATGTTAGAGAAGGGGGAGGGAGAAAATCCCTGGCACTAGCACAGGTTTTGGCTTTGCTGGTAACATGAAGATTTTATGGGACACCCTGTTCCCTCCCAGAGTGCCAGGACCAGCTCCCTGGTCTCTCCAGGACAGCTATTCCTCCTCAGCAAATGCACACCTTTCTCAGGTTTTGTGTTTTCCATCTCGTCCCTCACTCAGCCCAGGGGAAGGGGGGGGGTGGGTTTGAGGCGCGTTCCCACTTTTCCCGCAGCAGCAGTGGGGGACGTGACTTACGTCTACCGAGTGCTCCCGCTGCAGGAGCCTCCTGGTGTCCTTGTCGTGGTGGCTGAGCGCCGTGTCACAGTTTTGTGGGCCAGGTAAGGAGTTTTCTGATTGGTTTGTCTGACTGCGCTCCATAGGGATGCTCCCGTCCGCATCCACCACATCCAGCTCCTTTTCCAGCTCCTCCATCTCCTCTGGAGACAAAGTGGACAATAAATTGTCTATATCTGGATCTTCACTAACTTGTCGCCGGTATTTGGCCACTTTGGACATCTTGGCTCGCTGGCGAGACACGGTGGCGGTTGTGTGGTACCCAAAGCAGGAGAAAAAAAAGAAGCCGAAGCTCCAAGGCTGCTTCCCGAACGGCAGCAGGTGCTGAAGTGTTAAATCTCAGCAGCTCTCCAGCCCGAGATACGATGATTATCCAGAGGGGACACTCCTCGGTCCAAGAGTTGGCCAATAACAGGATCCAGTGGCGGTTCGGGCGCTGGGAAGCCAATGGAGCCCGGGGGGAGGCGGGGAATGGTGCTATCAGAGGAGCCTGAAACCCGAGGACATTCCAGGGAACCGTGCAGAGCTACATGACCAAATTTAGTCCGAAGCATTTCGCCTTTTAAAGGCAATGGGCCAACCTAGTGAGAAAACAGGGAAAAATGCACGAGCCGGCAGGCCGGGAATGGGGGGTGGAGGAGGCAGCCCAAGCCTGTGTCATGGAGGCTGGGGGGGCTACTAAAGTGGGCAGCGTGGCTGCAAAGGGATGGGGGGAGCCTCTGCTGTGACAGTGACAGCTCTTGGCTAAAATCGGCAAGGAAGCACGCACTCCAGAGGAAGTTTTCATCTTTATCCCGCTGTAGCCTGAGATCGGTGCTGTTAGCCGATGAGCTCAGCCCCACAGGAAAGGGCTGGAGGTGGTGGCGGTGGGATGGAGGCAGCAGGTAGCGAGTTCTCCGGGCTCTGCAGACCTGACTCCCTGGGGATTGTACGAGCTCCTACCGACTCTCAGACCCTCAGGGGCTGTTCCCGCAGCTGCTCTTCTTCACACACTCCCACTTGCCCTCGCCAAGCCCCAAACACATCCCTTTCTTCTGCACAGAGGGAATTCCTGAGTCTCCCCTGCTCCTGGTCCAGGCAGTGACCTAAGCCTGGGCTTTGGCTGGCAGCACCAACTTTCCATTTCCTTAATCCATACAGAAGCTTAACTGGCACGTGGGAGCTCTCCCACAGGGATAGGAGACAGGTTTTTCTCTCCAAGTTTACAGGCAGCTTTACCCCATATCCAGCATTTTGTACCCATTTGTTATCCTGCCAACTTCATCCTGGTTTTCTTCATCCTTTATCATCCTCCTAATATTTACTGCCTGCTCCCAGGCCTCTCTCTGCTGATCCAAGCAAGGAGCCCTTTGGTGTTTTTTGACAAAACAAGCGCCCCTAGGATTTTCCTCAGCCTAATCACCTCCTCTGCCTGTCTTCCTGGCCAGATCCCACCCTGAACACAGGCACCAGGTGCTCCAGGTGAGTCTCCTAGTGACAAAAAGATATTCCCCATCCTGACAGGAAATGTACATTCTTGGTGCATTCCAGAATTTCCTTTATCTCCAGCACTGCAGTGCCCAGGTCCTGCTCTTATCCTTCCTATGATTCATCAGCACGGCTGAGATTTTTTTCCAGATTGTAAAAGAACTTGTTGATTTTAGTTTCTAAGTGCACAAACTTAAACATTGCCATGGTGAATTCCATCTCCCTCACTTCTGTTTCCCTGATCCTGCAATCTGGGGGTTTTGGTGCTTGCTTGCACTAGGAGGGACACAGCCATTCTCTTCCCCAGCAGCCCTCACACACAGAATCATGGAATGGTTTAGGTTGGAAAGGACCTTAAACCTCACCATGTTCTAGCCTCTACTACATGCAGGGACACGTTCCACCTATCCCAGGTTGCTCCAAGCCCCATCCAGCCTGACTTTGGACACTTTCAGAAATCCAGGGGCAGCCCCAGCTTCTCTGGGCAACCTGTGCCAGGGCTTCACCACCCTCACAGGGAACAGTTTCCTCCCCATATCCCATGTAACCCAGCCCTCTGGCAGTAGGAAGCCATTCCTCCTTGTCCTGTCCCTCCAGTTCCTGATGAAAAGTTCCTCTCCATCTCCTTTAACTCTCCTTCCCCAACACTGCCACAGCTGTGACAGTGCTGAGGGCAACAGAAACCGCAGTGAATTTAGTCTTTGGTGTCCATTTGGTGCCATCTTTGCCTGAAGAAGCCAAATGAGTGTCTTGTTTGTTCCACCTTAATACAGTCCTGAATCTCTCTTAAGGTCCTGTCTGGTCCCTTTTCAGGATACAATGCTGGACATGTTTTGACACTGTGTGTTTTGGAAGAGAAATTTGAGTTACAGAGTCTGGGGGTAGAAGAAATTAACTGACCTAGGTGGGTGTCGGGCTCTTCTCCCAGGGAACAAGAGACAGGACAAAAGGAAATTGCCTCAAGTTTCACCAGCAGAGGTTGAATATTGCGAAAATTTCTTCCCTGAAAGGATTTCTCAGTCTTGGCACAGCTGTCCATTCCTTGGAGGAATTTACTGGGTTAGTGGTAGTCTTGGGGCAATAGTTCGACTTGATGATCTTAGAAGGCTTTTCCAACCTATACAAGTCCATTATGCTATTCTATAAATGTCCAATGTAGTATTGTCCACAAGGGTCCCAGGATGAGGGAAGAGATGAGAAAGTTGACTCCATGTATCAGCAAGCTAGGTTTATTATTTTATGATAGAAAATATATTAAAACTATACTAAAAGAACAGAAGCAAGGATTTCATCAGAAGGCTAAGC
Organism: Haemorhous mexicanus; assembly: GCF_027477595.1. Classification (NCBI taxonomy): domain Eukaryota; kingdom Metazoa; phylum Chordata; class Aves; order Passeriformes; family Fringillidae; genus Haemorhous; species Haemorhous mexicanus. The sequence goes on along the minus strand of NC_082365.1, from coordinate 6,781,792 downwards.
TAAGAATAGAAAAGGAATCAATAACAAAGGCTTGTCTCTCACCGAGACAGTCTGCACAGGTGATCTGTGGTTGGCCCTTAATTCCAAACAACCAGATGAGACCAATCACAGATTCCCCATGGTGCATTCCACAGCAGCAGATAAGAATTGTTTACAGTTTGTTCCTGAGGCCTCTCAGCTTCTCAGGAGGGAAAAATCCTAAGGAAAGGATTTTTCATAAAACATGTCGGTGACAGTCCAACCCTCCAGTATTTCTGTGGTATTGTTGTGCTCAGTCATCAAGTGCTTATAAGAGGTGAGCAACAAACTGGAAGCTAATTTTCCAGCTGGAAAGCACAACAAAAAGGTAGTGAGGAATCACATCTTTGTGTTGGCCTCTTCTTGGAACAATCCATGAGCTCCCAGGTGTACCACCTCTGGCTCAAGGGACAGGACATGTAGACAGCCCCAGGGACAAACTGCAGTGCTAAGCTAGAGAAAGAATCCTTCTACTTAAAAGGGAAATCTGGAATTTTCTCTGTCTGCCTTTCCTTCGTAGTAAATTGTTGCAAACTTTCTCATGTTGTAAATAGGTTTTCAACAGAATATAATCACTATCAACACCTTGATAAAATCTCTATTTTGTCATTCCTGAAACTTGATTCTTGTGATGAGAGGTACTGCACACCAAATTCCCTAAGAAGCTGTGAATGTGGCCTGGGAGACTCCAAGTTTCTCCTGAAGTATCACCCATCCTTTCCTGATCTAGGAAAAGATCACTCACTCCTCCCCTGCACTGCAGAGCCAGGCAGAGGTAGCACAGAGTATAATTTTGTGGGGAAATATTCCTACATTAGCAGAAAGTCAGGGAGAGAAGCAAGCGACACCCCAAACTTGTCATAGTTCAGAGTGGATGGTCTCACTGTGAATTATGTTGGCTGTCACACAGTCCTTTTTAATATTGGCACAATATCCCAATATTGGGATATTGGCACAGTTCTGTTAGACCATATTCCACAGGGTTCTTGGGGCTGTAGAAAGAAAACAGTAGGAAAAAAAAATGTGTTTTCACCCCAGAATTAGAGAAGCTCTGGATATGTCTGCACTGACTGGTCCTTCATGGGCTACCAACAACTGGTAAGGGGGATGTGTTTGCGGACCCTTGGGCCATGCTCTGAAGCTGGTTTCAGCCACCACAGTGTAGAATAGGGATTTACAGAACCCCAGAACCCAGAATTGTTGGGGTTGGAAGGGATCTCTGGAGATCATCCAGTCTGGCGCCCTTGCCCAGGCAGGGTCACCTGGTGACACAGGAACACTTCCAGGTAGGTTTGGAGTATCCCCAGAGAAGGAGACTTCACACCCTCCCTGGACAGCTATTCCAGTGTTCTGCCCTCCTCCACGCGAAGAAGTTCTTCTTCATGTTTAGGTGGAACTTCTTAGGGTTTAGTTTATGGCCATTGCTTTTCATCCTGTCACTGGGCACCACTAAAAAGAGTCTGGCACTATCCTCTGACACCCCTTGGAGGTATTTGTCTGGATTGATGGGATCCCTTCTCAGTGTTCTCTGGACTTACCAGGCCCAGCTCCTGCAGTCTTTCCTCATCAGAGAGATGGTCCAGGCCCTGTGTAGTTCAGAGCACTGGGATGGTATGTGGCTTGGCACACAGGAGTTCTTGGCAGCTCTGAATCCATTAGTCCTGGATTTATCAGGGTTGCATCTCCATAGCAAACAACACCTCGAGGGCACTAATGAGTATTTCCAAACCACTGGCTTTGAAGCACCACAACAAGCCATTAGAGAGGAGGGACAGAGACGGAGTCAGATTAAGCAGCTTTTCCAGGCATATTTACAAATTCTGGTAGAGCTGAGAAAACTTTCTGTGCCCCCATCTCTCTCATCGCCACCTGGGACAATCCATCTGCTTTTATTCTTCCATATTAGCTGATAAAGGACAACTTAACTTTGAATGGATTTTTGTAGCCTGTTATCTTTCTCTTTCCTTCAGAGCCCACAGGAGAGGCTGAAAACTGGTCTTTTTATCATTTTCTAAGCTGTTCACTGAAGAGTGACATTTCCCCTGGCCACAAAAGGCGGTGGGTGTCTTGTGGCCAGTGAGAGAAATCTCTTCTCTCCCAAACCCAGTGCATCTTTATCCAAAACCTCCTCTCCAGACACATGCTTACATGACAACAAGAGTAGAGAAGGTGATATATTTTGGGAAACAAAACAAATCCTGGCTGTGGGGAAACTCAGAAATCCCAGAAAGCCCTTGGATATCTTCCATGAGCCTGCCCGAGGGTGGCACCAGGTCCCTTGGGTGATGCAGAAGCTCCTGCACCTCATGGACTCACCATGTTTCACCAGCTCTCTCCTACAGCATGTGAAAGGTGGAACCAGAATGACCATTCGGCCTGATTTAATTTACCACTCTTTAGGGGAAAGAATAAGGGCTACAGCAAAGGATTGCAACTCTGAGAATGGTCAGATCAGTCACAACATAATAGAATTGTTGAGTTTGGAAAAGCCTTGTACATCCCCCCAGCACTGCCAAGGCCACGACTAGCCCATGTGCCCAAGTGCCACATCCATAAGTTTTTTGAATCCCTCCAGGGATGGTGATTACACCACTGTCCTGGGCAGCTGTGCCAGTGCCTGACCAACCTTTCCAGGAAGAAATTTTCTCCAGTATCCAAACTGAACCTCCTCTGGCCCAGCTTAAGGCTGTTTCCTCTTGACCTGTCCCTTGTCCCCTGGCAGCAGAGCCTGATGCCTGACACCTCCCTTCCTCCCCCTTCCTGTCAGGGAGTTGTGCAGAACCAGCAGGTCCTCCCTGAGCCTCCTTTTCTTCAGACTGCTCCTCCCAGCTCCCTCAGCTGCTCCTGGTTCTCCAGCACCTTCCTCAGCTCTGTTCCCTTCCCTAAACACACTAAAGACCCTCAATGTCCTTCCTGAACTGAGGGGCCCAGAACTGACCCCAGGATTGGAGGTGTTGCCTCACCACTGCCCTGCACAGGGGGATGAAGTCACGGCAGTGCCAGAGGACACAGGAGTAGGGAGAGTTGCTCCAGTGGCTGAGAGAGGCCAATATTACCTACTTTTCCCATCTCTCTTTCTTGGCCAAGGCAGAAACAACAATGCCACAATACCTGGAGATTCCCAGGAATCTCCAAAATTGCATCACCTCTACTCCCCCCTTAAATGAGGTCAAACACACCTGTTCATGAAACAGTAGGAGTCTTTTAAAGCATCAAAACCCAACACAGCAGGTGGAGCATTCTAGCTCCTTCATGGTGCTTCAGACCATTACTTTTTAAAACAATTAAGTCACTAGAGAACAACCTGTTTTGCATTAAGTTTTTGCTACTGAATGATTTGCTGCCCTTACAAAGAGAGCAGAGAGTGTACTGTTAAATTAGGAGTGGAAAAGAATAAGCAATTTACAACTTAGGCTGCAAACCACTGGGTTGGGCAAGGCTTCAAGGCAGAAAAGGAGGCCGAGGGCGGACCTTCTCACTCTCCACAGCACCCTGACAGGAGCTGGTGGAGCCAGGTGGGGGTACAGCTGGTTCCAGGGAACAAGTGTTGGGACAAGAGGGAACACCCTCATCTTGTGCTGAGAGCTTTGCAAGCTGCCCAGGAATTTGCTGCCGGCACAGACACTGTTCTCTGGATTCAAGCTCTGCCTGCCCAAGAAACTGACCTGGTGATAGGTATGTCAAGTCCCAGCTCCAGCTGCATGCAGGACCACAAGAACATCCCCTGGGACATGTGAGGTCAGCCCAGCTCATGCAGCAGGGCTTGGACCCTGGCTAGGTTGGACAGGCTGGGAGCAATCTGGTCTAGTGGAAGATGTCCCTGCCCATGGTAGGGGGTGGAATGGGATGAGATTTAAGGTCCTTTCAAACCCAAACCACTCCTTGAATTCCATTAAATTTGGAGCAGACTGGTTTGTCCTTGGAGCAACTTGCACAGGTACAGTTTCTAAAAGAGCTGGAGATGGACTTTGGACAAAGTCCTGGAGTGACAGGACAAAGAGCTTGCCACTGCCCAAGGATTAGATGGGATATTGGGAAGGAATTCCTCTCCCTGTGAGGATGGTGAGGCCCTGGCCCAGGTTGCCCAGAGAAGCTGTGGCTGCCCCATGCCTGGCAATGTCCAAGGTCAGGATGGCCGGAACTTAGAGCGCCCTGGAATAGTGGAAAGTGTCCTTGCCCATAGCGAGGCGTGGCACTGGATGGAATTTAAGCTCCATCGTACCCAACGCGTCCCTCGCGCTGACATTTCTCTCCTCACGGCTAGACAACACCGCCACCGTAACTGCGCCTCTCAATCTGCGCCGGGGGCGGGGCCAGAGCATGGCGCACGCGCAGATACGTCCGTAATCGGCGCCTCGTCCCGCCCTCCGCTGCCATTGGCCAGCGCAAGGCGGCCGCAGCCAATCGCGCGCGGGGAGGTGGTGGGGCCGAGCAAGATGGAGGAGTACGCTCGCGAGCCCTGGTGAGGGAATCGGGATCGGGATCGGGATCGGGATCGGGATCGGGATCGGGATCGGGATCGGGATCGGGATCGGGATCGGGATCTGTGAGCACCAGGAAGGGAAGGGGCGGGGCGAGGGAGCGGTGCGGGCGCACCCCGGGGCCGCTCCCCGCCGGGGGGGCGGGGTTGACCTTGGTGGGGCCCCCTGAGGGAGGCGGGGAGGCCGTGTCGGCCGTGCCGAGGGCCCCGTTCGGAGGCAGGGCAGCCAAACCCCTCCGCTACCGAGTCCCGCGCGGCCTCCCGGAGCGTCGAGGAGCTGGCGGGGTCCTGCGACCTGCACGGCTCATGCGCCTCCGGGGGCGGCGGGCCCTGCACTGACGGTCCCCCGTTCTGTCCTTCAGCAGCCCCTTACTCGCAACTCCGTCCCTCATCCTCAGCTTCCCTTCCAGCCTTCCATTATCCTTAGTGCCTCCTCATTCTCAGTCCCCCATCATCGGCTTCCCTATCCTCAATTTCCCGTTTTCTCAGCTCCTCACATTTTCGGTCCCTTCTTCATCCCCCACAGGCTGCTCCCCTCCCCCTCTGCTCCCCATCTCAGATCATCTGTCCTCAATCGCCCCTCATTCTCAGCTCACCTCTTGTCTCCACCTGATGTACAGCCCCTCCAGTCATCAGTCTCCCCTTCATCCTCAGCCACCATTTCAGTGCCCCTATCCTCAGTCCTCCCTCTCATCCAAAGCCCTCCCAATTCTCAGTGCTACCATCTTCAGCCTCCCATCTCAGCCTTCCTTTCATCGACAGCCCACCTTGCTCTCAGTCTCACTCACACATTACCTTGGCCTTCTCTTGTCCTTAATTCATCTTCAACGTCTCTTCAGTCCCCAAGTCCTCCCTCATCCTTGGCCCCCCAGGCTCCCATCACGCCTCCCTTGGCCCTGCCCTTCTCCCTCTCCATTTCCATAAACCTAGCCTGGCCCCCTCCTTGCCAAGCTGGCAATGTCTGAATCCTGTCATGGTTCAGCACTGTCTTTGTAGACCTACACAGCCACATTGGTTGCAAGTCAAAGGTTGTATTTGAGTAGTAAAAGGATTAAATGCAAGCTCAGGTGCAGGGTTACTGAATCAGGGGCAAAGTTTCTGATCATGGTGAGGGACTTGGGACAAGGGCCTGGAGTCACAGGCAGGACAGATTGGAATGGCTTCCCACTGCCAGAGGGCAAGGTTAGGTGGGATAGTGGGAAAAAATTCTTCCCTGTGTCATGAGGCCTTGGCCCAGGTTGCCCAGAGAAGCTGTGGCTGCCCCATCCCTGGCAATGTCCAAGGCCAGGTTGGACACTGGGGCTTGGAGCAACCTGGGGTGGTGGAAGCTGTCCCTGCCCATGGTAGGGGAAGGAATAGGATGAGCTTCAAGGTCTCTTCCAGCCCAAACCAGTCTGAGATTCTGCTCACCTTTGCAGACAGAGACCTGTGACTGTTCATGAGGCTTTTCCCAAACTTTGCAGATTGCTCTCCTGACATGCATTAAGTTTGTCCATAAACATCACCCCTGCCTTTTCACAGCATAACATCTGGAACATGAGCAAAGTAAATAGTATTTATTAATAAATTGCTGTGGGCTCCAGGTAATCCCAGAATAACTTAGGCTGGAAAAGATCTCTCAGACCATCAGGTCCAACCTGTGACCTGTTGTCAACCTGTGACCCCACCTTGTCAACCAGACCAGAGCTCTGAGTGCCATGTCCAGTCATTCCTTGAACACCTCCAGGGATGGGAATTCCACCACCTCCCTAGGCAGTCCCTTCCACTGCCTGACAGTCCTTTCTGTTGAGAAGTTCCTCCTGATATCCTCCTCACCCTCCCCAGGCATAGCATGAAGCTGTGTCCTTAATGCTGTGCAGTTGGGGATGTTTTGCTGCCAAGCCATGTGGGGCTGTTGGTGTCCCCCATCGTTCTGGCCCCTTGGCTGCTGGACACCCTGTGGTCCTCCTGTTACCCAGCCCCTGGGAGCTGCTGTCCTGGAGTCACGCTAGGCCCTCTGAACCGTTGGCACAGAGAAAAGGCCCCTTTGTTCATTTAAACTGTGGCAGCCTCTGATTCCCATTGTTATCCAGCATTCAGGAGAGCTGCAGGATGCTGTGGGGCTTGGAGGGAGGACTCACCCCTCTCCCAGGCAGCCAGAGCTGGTGTGTGGCTGTCCCGTAGCCCTGAGAAAAGTGAAGTCTTGCTCTCTGCTCTTCTCATCTTTGAGAAATTTCTGGTGCTATTAGGAACAGGAACCCAACCTTATCCACATGTCATTTCCCTATAGCTAAGGCTCCACTCCGAATCAGGGAAACAATTAACAGTAATGTTTTGCTTGTAGATAAGTGCCAGATTAACGATGGAATAATCTCTTTTCTTCTCCTCCAATTCTTTATGAGGTCAGGCAGTGCCAGGTCTGGGGGTATTTTGTGTCGGCTCTGAGGGAGTTTGGAGGAGCTGACACATGCTGGCTGTGCTGGGATCAAAGATGTTCTCTCATTTAAAAGCTGCTCAGAAAGGTTTGGAGAGTAGTTTAAAAGAAAAATTAGGAACCCTGAAGGTAACAGTTAATGAGGTTAAAGAGGGAAGCATTCCTTGACTGGGGTCTCATTAACAAGGCTTCAAGAATAAAGCAGCCATGATTTGTAGATTGGAATTCCTTGACTTTATGTATACGGGAAGCCCACTTTATATAATCCATATAGATTTCCAAAAAGCTTTTTAATGAGATCACTCTCAGAGAGTTAACAAAGGAAGGGTTGGGATGTTTTATTCATAGCAGAGGAGATAAAAATCTGCACAGGAGATGTAAGAACAAAACAACAAAAAAATCCCTGAGAAAAATGATGTGAGTTGCTTTTCATCTTGGCATCTTGGACAAGAGTGTGCCTGGAGCCTTTTCCTGATGCAGGAAAAAGTGGAAGGAAAATAAACTGTTCAATTATTGAATGCAGTTAGGGCTGAGGGGGTTGTAATGAGATAAGATGAGACCATATGCAGGCATGGCAGACAAACAGGAGGTGGTGGAGGATAAAATACATCCCCCCTGCTTCCTGAGGCCTTGTGGGTTTGGGACCTGGATGTAGCTGTCACTGGGCACACTCAGTGGTGACACTTGGGTGTGGTCCTGGTGCCTTGGGAACAACCCAGCAATCCAAGGTACAAAAGCAAAGCCAACTTTGAGTGTGACCTGTGCACGCAGGAGTTCTCTTTGTAGGGGGTTGTGAACGGAAGAGACTGAAAATTAGAGATACTTTCTCCAGGAAGAAAACACCTTGTGGCAAAGCCTGCAGCACAGCGAGGGGGATTTGTCACCCCTCGCTAGGGGAGGTCTGTAAGGTGGGGAAGTGGCAGGTCCTCATGTGCAGGAGCTGGAAGCTGTAGAGGATCCTCAAGAACAGAAATATGACGTTACAAGTGAGATTGGAAGTGCTCATTGATGCTCCTGCCTGACAGAAACACTGAGCTTGCCATGGTGCTCAGATTTGTGACCTGCATGCTGTTGTAGGCTGATTTTTGCATTTTCTGATGATTGGCAGTTTAGGAGTTAAATCACCTGAGTGCTTGGCTGGAAGATCTAGATACAAGATGAAAGAAACCAAACAACTTTGTTATTCTGTGCTCTGAAATGACCCACAGTGACACCAGAAGTTAATGGCGTCTTAAAGCTCACCTAATTCAGGAGTTTGGTTTAGGATTGCAAAGCTCCAGTTCTTGGCAGAGGTTCTGAACCTGTAAATAAGGGTCCCTTGTCAGGTACTGATAGCCTGTGCTGCAGGAAGGTTTTATGCAAGGTTCTATGCAAGGTTTTCCTGGCTGCTCTGTGGTGTTGGAGCAGGAATTGTGGGTGCTGTACCTCTGAGGAGATCTCTCTTTTGTTTGAGTGGACTTCAAAGATCCCGGTTGCTTTAAGAAAAACCTTTCCAGCCTAGCAAAGATGACTTTGAAGCCTCACTTAAATAAGCAGAACTAATGAAAATGGCAAGTGATTCAAGAAAAAGTGTTTCGTGCCACCTGGGAGCTGAGTCTCATGGAATTTGGTACCTCAGTTCTCTAGGTCAAGAGAAGAATGAGATCAGGGAATTTAAAGCTATTTACACTATGTAAGTAGTGTAGGGCAGAGCTGGAATTCTGCAGGAGTTTTCCATGATGGAAGTATGTCTCTCTGCCTTGTGTGAGGAGTTCAGGCGTTTCTATCTATTTGGTACTCCCCACTCTGGGGAAGTGGGCCAGGAGACTCTGGCAAAGGTTGAGTCTGTTTTGCTGTAATATTCTTGATTTTTTGTTGCTGCCTGTGCAGTTAGCTGGATGTGAGATGGTATAGCCACCAGGCTCAGTCTTCACCCCAGTTATACCAGTGCTGAAGTGCTGGATCCATCCCACTCACATGACGGGATTCAATATTTTCATCTCTATTTTTCTTTCCAGTCCCTGGAGGATAGTGGATGACTGTGGAGGGGCCTTCACCATGGGGGCCATAGGAGGGGGCATTTTCCAGGCTATCAAAGGCTTCCGAAATTCCCCAGTGGTGAGTATAATCCTCTGAAGGTGTATTGACTGCAGTCTTGCCTCCACTGTCCTTCCCCAGGGAGTGTGGCAGCAAAGGGGAAGGAGAATAAATCCCTGTGCAGGCAGCAGGGCTGATTAAAGACCTCTACATTGTTAATACAGACCATGAGAATCTGTTGTGGCTCAAGATATTTCTTCATCTTTTGGGATAAAGTTGCTGCTTCCTCGTTTGCTCTGGTGTCTGCAGCGGGACACTGGTCACTTGTCCCTCCTAACTGATGAACATTTTCCTCAGGATGGGAAGTGCAGCAGGAAAGATTCGTCTGCCTGTGGTTCTGTCTGCATGGAGGGACATGAAGCCTAGGCTCTCCTTCCTCTCCTGGCCTTTCCCTTTCTTTTAAAATATGGAATGACTCAAAGAATCTTTTTCTCCTTCAGATTTATATTAAAGGGTATATTTTTCTTTAATTAATCTCTTTTTAATCATTGCAATTTTTATTAGCTCGATTTCTTAATGCTCAGATTTGTTTTCAATGCAGGAGTGAGTAAGCATGGAAGTGAAGTTTTGCTGATACAAGTCGGTTTTCACTTTTGGGATATCTGCTGCAAAATTTTGGCTATAAACTCATTGCAGAGACATTTGGTAAATTAAGTTTCAATTGCTGGTTGAACATTAGTTTTAAAATTTCTCTGACTTCATAGATAAGGTGTTTTTGATATTAGTCTGACAATAAGCTGTTGGTTTGAGGTGGGTTTAATAAATGTTTCCCAACTAGTCAGATCCTTCAGACACTTCACTTGCAAAGGACTATGTGCTTAATTAGAGTCTTAATTTTGCTTAAGACTTGCTAAATATACCTGTCCCCACTTCTGAGTGATTGTAACAAAAATAAAACTTGGTGGATATTCTTTAAACTGTGTTAAAGTCTGGGAGAGTGTGCAATTGTTCTGTGGGGTCCTGGCTGACATGTTGAGTATTGGACTCTGGAAGGCTCAACATGAATTTGCTTCTCTTGACTACAAAGACACCTACAATTGCACCTGCAGGAATGACTAAACATAGGACAACTAGTGGGATTCCCCAGCTGCTGGGAAGAAAAAATTATACATGTGAAAAATCACTGCTTATCCTGATAAAATGTTACTGTAATGCCTCCTTCAGTCCCACTGAGACTCTGAACCCAGATTGTTTCCTGCCTGGTGACTGTAATTCCCATCTGTACCTGACAGGAATATTGTATGGGAGTGATAAATAGTGAAATAGGTGTAAAGTATGCTTTGTCTCAGCTCCTTACAGCTGCTGAGGGTGCTTAGAAATGTGTTGGGCCTGTGGCAGGGTTTTGCAATATAGACTCAGCTTGGCCGTAAGATTTTACTGTTTTCTTTTGACTGAATTCTCTTATTTTAGGGTGTAAACCACCGGCTGCGGGGCAGTTTGACAGCTATTAAAACCAGAGCTCCACAACTGGGAGGTAATGAATTTTGAGGTTTTGTTGCACAGAATTGACTGTTGTTAGATAACAGAGTTTGGGAATGTAACATGGTGCAGCTGTACTGACACCTGCGCTGAGTCTCAGCAGGTTTGTTGACCCAAGCAATAGGTAAATACAGTTCTGATATATCCAAAATGGGTTTGGTTGGGGAGGAAACAGTCCATGTTCCTGGAGTGATAAGCCAGCTGTAATAACTGGTCATATCTTAAACAGCAGAGCTCCCTGGAGCTTCTTCATGGTGTGGAAGGGGTAAAGATAAAACTAACTCATTACAAGGAGTGATCCAGCTTGGATGAAGAATAGAACTTGGGGGTATCCATGCATGTGCTGTAGGATGCCGAGCTCCTGAGGCCACAGGAACAGGGTTGGGTGAGGTGTGAGGTGTGACATGACTCCCCATCATTGTCTGTAAGGAAGCATGTTAAAAAGGGATAAATCTGGAAGTTCCCTTTGCTAATCTGACTTTGTTAGGATGAAAGTTCCATTATAATCACAGTTTGATAATTTTTCTGTAGTTAATTGTAGCTTAGTAGCATCTAGAGATCATATGTAAAATGGGGTGAGAGGGGGATGATGACATGTCAAGTTGGAAATTTCCCTGTATTGATTTTAACCGTATTTAGCTCTTTATGAGTTTGAATTTACTACATGTCTGAAAGGAAGCACAGTAACACCACAGCATCTGTTATGCAGCATGACTGGCTTTGGTTTGATTTGGAACAGGGAGCTTTGCTGTCTGGGGAGGTCTCTTCTCCATGATTGACTGCAGTATGGTCAGAATGAGAGGGAAGGAAGATCCCTGGAATTCCATCACAAGTGGAGCCCTGACTGGAGCCATTTTAGCTGCAAGAAGTAAGAAACTGGGGACATCAGTTGAAAATCTCCTATTCTCTAAACGTACAGTTCTCATTGTTGTAGCAAAGCAGCAGTGACACTCTAATTGGCATTTGCTGTCTCAGATGCTGGAAAATAATCTGAAACTTTTTTCCTGTGCTTAGGAAAGTAATAATTAGGCTCCCAAGTGTTCCCAGTGTTCCTTGAAGGGAGGATGGGGGGAGTTGCCCAGTAATTATCCTTTAATGCAGATTAATGGATGCAAAATTACTGCTCTGAGTCTGTTTTAGGAGAGATTAAGGCATGGAGAGCGTGGTGAGGCCCTGACACAGGTTACCCAGAGCAGCTGTGGCTGTTCTATCCCTGGAAGTGCCCAAGGCCAGGTTGGATGGGCTTGAAGCAACCTGGGATAGTGGAAGGTGTCTCTGCCCATGGAGGGGTTGGAACGAAATGATCTTCACGATCCCTTCCAGCCCAAACCATCCTGGGATTCAATGGATTCTAACATGCAGCAAAGAAATTAAATGTTGGTTTGTGCTTTTAATTTCCAGATGGCCCTGTTGCCATGGTTGGATCTGCTGCAATGGGAGGAATTCTCCTGGCCCTAATCGAAGGAGCTGGAATTCTGCTGACAAGATTTGCCTCCACACAATTCCCAAATGGTAAGGAGCTGGCAGAGGATATGTCACAAGGATTTGCTTTGCTGATGTGCCCCTGTCAGTCATCTTATCTTAGAGTGAATCTGCACTCCCCTGCCAGCTCCTGAGGCTGTGGAAAGCCAAGAATGAGCTGCAGATGCTGATGACATGAGATTATCTCCTGCTGGGAGATGGGAGGTGGCATGGCTGAGAGCAGGGATGTCCCTGCTGTCCCTGGCTTCTGCCACATACATGGTGGCAGAAGGGTTTTACTCAGGGGTGAGACACAATGGTTTGAGGGAATGGCAGGCAGAAAATTGTGCAGAAGAGGGGTGGTTCTGGCAGGCTGTGGTCTGTGTGGGGAACCCCAGGTAAATGAGAGGATGAAGACCTGGCAGGTACAGATACATGATTTCCAAAAAGGGTGGTGGTGATTCTCTTCTAAACTGCTTCAATATCTACATCCCTCTTTTCTTTCCCAAGTAAAATGCAAGCAGAGCTCTCACTGAGTCACATACTGTTGTTTGAATGCTTCCTCTGGAAAATCCTAAATACCTCTGTCAGAGAATCCCAGACTGGTTTGGGGTGGCAGGGACCTCAAAGTCCATCTCATTCTACCTCCTGACATAGGTAGGGACACCTTCCACTATCCCAGGTTGCTCCAAGCTCCGTCCAGCCTGGGCTTGGACACTGCCAGGGATGGGGCAGCCACAGCTTCTCTGGGCTGTCTGGGCCAGGGCCTCATCACTTTCATAGGGAAGAATTCTGTCCCAATATCCCATCTAACTCTGCCCTCTGTCAGTTGGAAGCCATTCCCGCTTATTCTGTGATTCCAGGCCCTTGTCCGAAGTCCCTCTCCAGGTCTCTTGGAACCTCTTTAGGCACTGGAAGGGGCTCTAAGCCTTCTGCTCTCCAGGTTTAACATTGCCAGCTCTTCCAGCCTTTCCTCATAGGAGAAAATGCTCCACCTTATTTTGGGAAGAACACAAACCACTAGTGTTGGATGAGTAGCAGGTCACTAATTCCCAAGTGAATCCTCTCCTGGGTTTGTTCACTAATATTCTTCATACAGCCTAAACTATGACAATTTCTGTTTTTTAAAGATGCTTGAAAATTAATTTGCCTTGGAGAAGGTGTATCATCTGTCTATGACAATTAATTCTCTCTGGATTGTCCCACCACAGCTGTGTTGCTCCCTCCAGCAGCAGGCAGTAGATCAGGAAGCTGAATCCACATTTGTTCCATTTCACTGGTTGCTTTATTGTCGGGCAAGTCACCGTGGTTAAACTTTTCCAGAGGGGCCAAGGTCACCTCAAAAGCCCTAATGTGCAAGTTTCCAGCTCCTTTAGATGACTGGAAAGGTTCCCCTCTCCCTCCTCTGATCGATTTCCCTGTTAGAAACTTTGTCTAGTGCTACGTGTCCCTGCCCATGGCAAAGGGTGGAGCAAGATGAGCTTTAAGGTCACAGAATTCACAGAATGACCAGGTTGGAAGAGACCTTAAAGATCATTGAGTCCAACCCATCCCCCAACACCTCAACTAAACCATGGCGCCCAGTGCCACACCCAGTCTTTTTTTAAATAAATCCAGGGGTGGTGACTCCACCACCTCCTCCGGCAGGCCATTCCAGAACTTTATCACCCTTTCTGTAAAAAACTTTTTCCTAATATCCAACCTGTATTTCCCTTGATGCAGCTTGAGACTGTGACCTCTTCTTCTGTCAGTTGCTGCCTGGTGAAAGAGACTGGCCCCACCTGACCACAACCAACTTTCAGGGAGTTGTAGAGAGTGATAAGGTCACCTCTGAGTCTCCTTTTCTCTAGGCTAGACAACCCTAGCTCCCTCAGTCGTTCCTCACAGGGTTTGTGTTCCAAGCCCCTCACCAACATCATTCCCCTCCTCTGGGCGTGCTCGAGTGTCTCAACATCCTTCCCAACCTGAGGGCCCAGAACTGGACACAGCACTCAAGGTACGGCCTCACCAGTGCCAAGTACAGGGGAAGAATGACCTCCCTACTCCTTCTGGCCACACCATTCCTGATCCAGGCCAGGGGCCATTGGCCTTCTTAGCCACCAGGGCACACTGCTGGCTCATGTCCAGCCAGCTGTGGACCAGCACCCCCAGGTCCCTTTCTGCCTGGGCACTGTCCAGCCACACCGTCTCCAGCCTATAATGCTGCAGGGGGTTATTGTGGCCAAAATGCAGGACTTGGCATTTGGACTTATTAAACTTCATCCCATCCATTCAACCATTCTAAGTCTCTCTGTAGAGCCCTCCCACCTTCCAACAGATGGACACATGATCCTAACTTAGTGTCGTCTGCAGATTTACTAATGAAAGACTCAATTCCCTCATCCATGTAATCAATATACTAAACAGAGCTGGCCCCAGCACAGACCCCTGAGAGACACCACTGGTGACTGGCTGCCAGCTGGATGCAGCCCCCACTCACCACCACTCTCTGGGCCAGCCATCCAGCCAGTTCTGAGCCCAGGAAAGAGTGCTCCTGTCCCAGCCGTGGGCTGCAGCTTTTCTAGGAGTGTGCTGTGGGAGACAGTGCCAAAGACCTTGCTGAAGTCCAGGTACACATCATCCACAGCCTTTCCCATATCCACTAGGCAGTTCATTTGGTCATAAAAGGAGATCAGGTTGGTCAAATACAACCTACCCCTCCTAAACCCGTGCTGGCTGGGTCTGATACCCTGGCCATCCTTTAAGTGCTGTGTTGATGACACTCAGTATAAACTGTTCCATGACCTAACTGGGTACTGAGGTTAGGCTGACTGGTCTATAATTGCCAGGATTGTCCTTCCCACCCTTGTTGTGAATGGGCATCACACTGGCCAGCTTCCAGTCATTTGGAACCTCCCCAGTGAGCCAGGACTGTAGGTAAATGATGGAGAGCAGCTTGGCAAACTCATCTCCCAGCTGCCTCATCCCCCTGGGGTGGATCCCATCTGGTCCCATGGATTTATGAATATCCAGGTGGCTCAGCAGTTCTCTGACTGCTTCCTCTTGGATAATGGGGGGACCATTCTGCTCCCTCATTTGATTGAGCAGCCCAAGAGGACAGTTATCCTGAAGGCAAGTCTTCTCACTAAAAACTGAGACGAAGGCGTTAAGCACCTCTGCCTTCTCCTCATCTGCAGTTCCTAAGTTCTCTTCTGCATCTAATAAAGAACAAAGGTTAGTCTTACTCTTCCTTTTACTAATATATTTATAAAAACATTTTTTGTTATCCTTTACAAAAGTCGCCATTTTAAGTTCAAACTGAGCTTTAGCATCCCTGATTTTTTTTCCTACATGCTCTAGCAGCCCTCTTAAATACTACCTGAGAAACCTGACCCTCCTTCCAAAGATAATACATCCTTTTTTGATTCCTGATTTCCTTCAAAACCTCCTTGCCCATCCAGGCTGGACGTTTGCCTCGTCGACTTGTCTTTTGACACACAGGGACAGTCTGTTCCTGTGCCCTCAAGATCTCCATTTTGAAGATGCCCACCCTTCCTGAACTCCTTTATTTTTAAGGACTACTTCCCAAGAAACTCTCTGAATAAGTCTCTTGAATAGGCCAAAGTCTGCCCTCCGAAAGTCCAGTGTAAAAGTCTTATTAATGTTCCTATTGACTTCACCAAATATTGAGAATTTTATAATTTCTTGATCACTATGCCCCCAGTGGCCTCCAATCACCACCTCTCCCACCAACACATCTCTATTTGCAAATAACAGATCTAACATAGTCCCTCCCCTGCTGGGCTCACCCACCAGCTGTGACAACCCAAATCATTCCACAATTCCATGGATTCTATGAAACTCAGAGAGAAGGGGTTTGTCTTTGGAGCAGCTTGAACAGTGTAGTTTTCCTAAAAGAGAGCTGAAGAGGGGTGTCAGACAAGGTCCTGGAGGGACAGGGCAAGGGGGAGAGGCTTCCCACTGCCAGAAGGCACAGTGAGATGGGATATTGGAAGAAATTCTTCCTGTGAGGGTGGTGAGGCCATGACACAAGTTGCCCAGAGAAGCTGTGGCTGCCCCAATGCTGGAAGTGTCCAAGACCAGATTGTCTGGGGCTTGGAGCAACCTGGGCTAGTGGAAGGTGTCCCTGCCATGGGAGGGGGTAGAATTGGATAAGCTTTAAGGTCTTTTCCAAGCCCAACCAGTCTTTGATTCTATGTAACTTTTGAAAATTTTTATTAAACCCAAACAATACCATGGTTTATGATTCATTTTAAGAGGTATTTATATAAACAAACCAGCTGTGAATTCTGTTAATAGGAAGAATCTCCTGCATTTTGGTATTTATTTGCCTTTTCCCCTGTCCCTCCTCCAGGCCCACAGTTGTCAGAGGATCCATCCCAGCTCCAGTCACCCCCATTCAGCGACTACAGACAGTATCAATGATGGTCCCCGACCACCTCCTACCCCCACCCTCTCCTCCTCATCTTTCTCTTCCTTCCCTGTCCCCTCAGTGGTCCCACCTGGAGGATGCGGAGGGGGTTTGTACTTAACACCAGTGGTCATCCCTTACACACCATGCTAGGAGGACCTGCAGCATTTCTCAACGTCAAACTGCTCAGGAGAACTTTTAGAAAAGAAAATATATTTATTCCTGATATATTCCATTGCTGTAATGTTACACGTCTGGTAGAATACAAGGAAGTTTGAGACAAGGACCAAATAGAGTCTTGTCATCCTTTGGACACAGACTGGAGTGAAAGTCTTGGAGTCTCCTCTGGGATGTTGTGCCTGCAGTGAGCACAGCTGGAATGTAGCCTCTTCCCTGTTAGATTTAGGTTATGGGGCTGGAGGGGGAAGTATTGCACCTGCTGCCAGCATGGCCTCCTGCTTTTCATCTCAGATCTTGGCCTGAGCAAAGCTACCACATCTGCTCTGTGGTTTTGTCCTTAAACTCCAGCTGTGGAAACACCTTCCCTCTTGCCAGCAGTTACAAATTCACATCCAGTGAGATTTTTTGTTGTAACTTGTTAATTAACTAATTGACGCCATTGTTTGCTGGCAGTTCCTGATACAGTATGGAGCCTGGGGGATTTCCAAAGCTGGGCTACATCCAAACAGCTCAGCAAAAGGACACCCTCACCTCTGAGGGATGGCAGGGACAGGTGGCACAGGAGCTGTAGTGGCTCTGCATACACTCCTTCACCCATAGGTCAGGCAATGGCCTTCTGCTGCCTGAGCTGGGCTTTACTGTGCTGACCTCTGCCCTTCCAAACCCCCTGATAATCACTGTCCCCGGGGGAAGAAGAAGCCTCTGCCTGAGGCATAGTCCTGCACTGCCCCCACCCTACCCAGGCTGTGACACCTCTCCTGCCCTACTGAGCCCCAAGGGAAGTCACAGTCCTGGAGCTGTCACCAACTAGGGCCGTTTCTTGCCCTGTCACCACCACAATGCCCAGTTTCCTGGTTTATTCCAGCCCAGTTCAGAGTCCACCACAGCTGGAGGGATCCCAGTGCCCTGGGGCACTCCTGCTCTGCTCCTGGGGTGCCCAGAGCCCTCTCTTCCCCACCTCAAAAACAGACACAGACACATGGTGACACTGAACTATTGACCTTTTTATTTCAATCAGCTACAGCAGCTCTACATTCCCTACAACACTGTCCTTCCTCCCGACAGCGAGGGAGCTGAGGACTGCAGTGGCAGCGCGTTGTCTTAAAGCTTAGTATTAAATATTAAATATTCTTTCATTTATGTTTACATTACTTTGTCAAGGAAAACAGAACAAAACAAAAAGGACAATTAAAACTTTAAATTACATGAGTGCGTGCCCATGCCTGGGGCTGCCCCAGCCAGGCACTGCTGTGGGGGATATGCAGAACTCCTGGTGCAAGAGGAGCGAGATGTGCTCGGCTGTGCGGGAGCAGGAAGCTGTTCCCTGTGCTGTCGGAGCAGCAGGTGATCTCGGTGCAGCTAAAACACTGTCTGGAGGAGTCGGGAGTGCCCCTGCAGCCCCAGCACAGTGCATGGGGAAAGGGGTGAGGATTTGGTCAATAACTTTGCTAAAGGATTTATCCATTTCTTTTTTTTTTTTTTGTTTCTTTAAAAAAAACAAACAACAAACCAACAACCCCAAATGGTTTTGAGTCTTCCTTTGATTTTAGCAAAGACAAGAGTTTAAAAAGCACTTAGGAAGCTTGTACTAAAACCAGGTGCTCTCAGAGGAGAGAGTCATCTGTGCACCCCCCTTCCAGGCCATAGCGGAATTCCTGCAGGTTGGACACCCCATAGAAGTGGACAAAGGCTGCAGCCACCACCAGCACGTGGAAGATCTGATGAGACTGGAACTGCAGGGAAGCAAAAAAAGCCTTTAGGCCACACCAAAGGGGCCAGGACTGTCCTCTGTGCTCTGCTCCCCACTCTTGCACCCAGCAGCGATTTCCACCCTGTACTTTGCCCTGCCCACACACAGAACCTGTTCAAGGTCTGCCTACCAGCATGTGCTGAGGCACAGCCGGACACCCCCAGCCTCCAGCCCCTCAGTGCCCCCTCCCCTGACCCCAGAGCTGCCCCCAGAAAATCTGTTCAGCCCCACACTCACCCAGATGTCAAACTTGCCCGGGAAGAAGCGCTCAGGGATGCGGGCAGCGTAGAGCCCAGCGCCCGTGATGTACATCACAGCCATGAGGAAGAACCAGCCCATCTGCCCCACCGTGGTGGCCTTCACAAAGCCCTCAGCAATGGTGAAGTGCATGGTGGGCACAACTCCACTCAGTCCCAGCCCCAGGAACACGCCTGCAGCCCAAAGAGGAGGTCAGGGAAATGAGCTCAGTTGTGGAGGGGGAGCCACTCCTCCCACAAACTCCCCTTGATCCCTCATCCTCTGCTAGGAAAGCAGCTTTTCTTCACTGAATTCATAGAATATCTCAAGCTGGAAAGGACCCATTATGGATCATTGTGTCCAACTCTTATCCCTGTTCTGCAGACCCCCAAACAATCTCATCCAGTGCCTGAAAGTGTCCAAACACTTAAACCTCTCCAATCCTCATGGCACTTATCCTTCACAAAATGAGGGACCCACAGCTTCACATCCAAGGTACACCACCCCTGTGCTCACTGGGCAGAACCCACCCAGTGTTTCTAATGCAGGGCTGCAGCAGCTCCCACTCCTGGCTATGGGAATGGACATTTTGGAAAGTTCCAGCCTTTTGGATTGCACCAGGCACACAGCCACCCCTTCTAAGAAAGTAATTTCTTGCAGCTCCTGAGGAAGGAGCTCAGTGGCAGCTGAAATGTTCCAACTCTGGCGTCTGATGAGTTGGAAGAGAACAAGTGGCACCATAGTGACACTGGCCTGAAGAGGCTATGGGTGGCACTCGGCTGGATCCTGCTCATGGCTGGGGGCACAAGATGCAGTGGGGAGGAGCCATGGGGACGTGAGTTCTGCCTGTTCCCTGCCCTCATCTGAGGGCTCTCAGGTGGCCTCTGTCTCAGCATGGTCTTTTCTCACTCATGTAGCCAGGACAGTGTTCTGAGAGATATTTGTTTCAGGACCCTTGGGAGCTGGGGAGGGAAGTGTCTCCTGGTGCTCAGCAAGGCTGATGGGATCTGCCATTAAAATTGGGGTAAATTGGGGTGTGGGGCTGGAGGCAGCCCCCCACTCCACCCCCAGGAAGGCAGGGACCAGCCAGCGTGTCTCTGGCAGGGAAGAACTCAGGAATGCCTTCCTCCTTCGCCCCAGCTGCAGGTTGCTGCTGCTAAACTGCTTCCCAGAGAAGGCAGAAAAGGCACAGCCCCAGCCTGCCCAGGGCTATTTTTAAACTCCAAACCTCAGGCTCTGCTCAGGAGATGAATCCCCAGCACAGCAAGAGAAGACAGGAGGCCACTCCCTGCAATCCTGTGCTGCTCAATAGGAATGAATCCTGCAGGTGCCCAGAGCTTCTCCCAGATGGGATCGGCCCAAAGTGCCTCCCAGGACTTGGGGGAGGAGGGAGCTCCTACCTGCTCTGGTCTGCCTGTGCTTGGGGGTAGCAAATCGGTCCCACTGTGCCACAATGATGGCAGAGATACCCAAGACACAGACGATGGAGAGGTAGATGAGTCTTGGCTGTGGGGAGCAGTAGAACGAGTAGTAGAGCCACGGGACGAAGCTCCCCATGATCAGCAGTGCAATTCCTGAATAATCCAACCTGCAGGGAGGGTGCAATGACACAGAGCCACAGGTGAGCCCCAAAATCCACCCCTTTCATGGGTGGGAACTCTCCAGCCTGCACCTTAGTGGAGTCACTGGGCAGGAGGGGTGTGCTGGGCAGGTGTGACAGGAGAAAGGGCCTGGGCACAGTGGGAATGCTGGGGGTGGAGGAGGGGAGGGTGGCCAAGAGGTGGATGGAGCTCAAAGCATCGGGAACAAATCCCTGTGCACATGGATCTGTGATCCTCTACTCATCTCACCACAGAAACATAGCCCCTGAACTGCCCTGCCAGGAACACAAGGGCATTTCTGCAGGATTTGTTCTGGAGACAGGATCCCATGGGATCTCTGGCGGTTGTGCAAAGGGGATGGGCAGGATTCCCGGCAAGCAGCACCCAAATAAATGCCTTTAACAGCCATATGGGAGCAGAACGTCACTTGAGAGCCTCACTGCAAAGGCTGATGGGAGCTTGACCCTTGGAGCAGCCCAGGAACAGGCACAAACCAATGACCAGCCTTCCCACTCTCCTGGGAATCCTGTTTGTGTTTCTTCTTTCCATTTGGCTTCAGTCCAAACTGGATCCAAAACAGAAGTTTTTAAAAGCATCCAGTAAACTGGAACCTGCCAAACTGGCCATGGCCCCCAGCTGTCCCGTGAGACCGAGACCCCTCCTCAATTCACTACTATAAGGGGCATAGAACCTGTTCACTTGGGAGCACAGAGGCCATTCCTGTGGGATCCTCTTCCCTTGGGAGCTGCAGGGTCCCAGCAACTTTATCATGCACCTGAGGCCCCTGACCTGGCACATTTAAGGTGCTCAGGCAGAAACCTCCAGAACCCTGTTATGGTTGCCCTTAGTTCCATGCTGGATTGGGTTGATGCTCCCTTCCCACAGCGATAAAACATTTGGGAATGCAGTGCTTTCCAAGATGAAGTGCTGCAAAAACCCAAAACCTCCCAGAAGACCACACAACCACACTCATGCTGACTCACTTGGAAAAAGTCCGTGAGACCTTCTCTGAATGACAGTACACAGTGTGGAAAAGCCAGGAGAAGCTGAGGCACAGCACTGCTCCCAGGAAGAACATCCCAAACACCACCTTCTCTTGGAGAGGAGCCATAAAGTACATGTTGGGCCGCAGCATGGTCAGGATCCCCAGGCAGAGGAACAGAACAAATCCTGCAGGAACACAGGGAGAGGGAAGTCAGGGGGACAGTGGGGAACTTCAGCAAAGCCAGGATAAAACCAGCCCTGGCCATGCTCCTGGAGGTCCTGGATGTATCCCAGGGGTGCTCACTAAGCCACAGTGGGTCCTTGGCTGAGGCCTTTTTTCATGCAAACAAGAGAGGCTGGGGTCAGGGAAAGGGGCAGGCACAGGGCAAAGAGCTGCTGAGCTGCTGTTTCACAGGGTCATGGAATCATAGACTGGTTTGGGTGGGAAGGGACCTTAAAGCTCACCACATTCCACCCCCTACCATGGGCAGGGACACCTTCCACTATTCCAGGATGCTCTAAGCCCCATCCAGCCTGGCTGTGGACACTTCCAGGGATGGGGCAGGCACAGCTTCGCTGGGAAACCTGGGCCAGGGCCTCACCACCCTCAGAGGGAAGAATTTCTTCCACTCTTCCATCTATCCCTGCTCTCTGGCAGTGGGAAGCCATCCCCCCTTTTCCTGTGACTCTTGGCCCTTGTCCAAAGTCCCTCTCCAGCTCTCCTGAGGCCCCTTTAGGTACTGGAAGGGGCTCTGAGGTCTCCCTGGAGCTTTCTTTTCTCCAGGCTATGTATTTCCAGCATTCCACACCCAGCTCCAGAGCAGAAGAGCTCCAGCCCTCAGAGCATCTCTGTGGCCTCCTTTGACTCATTTCAGAGGAATATCCTCTGAGGCTCCCCTGTTTTGCCCAGGACACATTTCCCTGTCCCACTCCGGCAGAGGCTGAGCCCAGCCCTGGTCCCTCTCTCCCAAGGGGCTCCAGGAGTTCCAGGCACTCCACGTCTGATCCTCATGCATGCACAGGATCTGCACAGGGAGCCCTGGGCCCGGAGAAGACATGGCACCAAGCCCGTTCTGACCCTAATGCAGGGTCTGAGTACCTCCAGCCCCAGGGCTCCCCCTTCCCCACAGTCACCCAGCAGGTGTGTCCAGATGTTGCCTGTCTCGGTGTGAATGCGGAAAATGCTCCGGAAGCAGGCGCGGAAGGAGGGCATGGGGGGCCGGTGTCCGTGCAGGAGGTAATCGTTGTCCTTGAGCCAGTCAGGCAGCACGTCGTACGGGATCACACGCCAGCGCCCCTCCCATACCTGCAACACACCAGGAGGATCAGGGCAGCCCAGAGCTCCAAACCCATAGGAACAGCCCAGCCCTGGGATGCTCCTCAGAGAGAGGAAGTTTGGCTTCTCTGATATCAGGTGCCCTGTGGGACCCTGTAAGCCACTCACCCACATCCTGCCCTTTGCTCTCCATAACTTCCCAGGCAGTGATTCCCAGTCGTCCCAGGGAGTGATTTTACCCCCACCTCAGTTCCCACAAAGACTGACTCC
This sequence comes from Haemorhous mexicanus, assembly GCF_027477595.1. NCBI lineage: Eukaryota > Metazoa > Chordata > Aves > Passeriformes > Fringillidae > Haemorhous > Haemorhous mexicanus. Next base: position 6,759,156 of record NC_082365.1, on the reverse strand, counting down.
CAGCTCCTGAAGGGAATGATTCCAGGACCCCCCAGGAAGTCAGGGGTGATTAATACCTTCAGATTTAACCCTTCCACACCCACAGACTGTTCCCTGCAGGGGGAATTCCCAATTGATCAGGGAAGAAGTACAGAAGCCACAATGACTGCAGGCACCGGGTGACTCCCCAGCTGGCACTTGGACTCCTGGGCCCCACCCAGGCCCGCAGGAACATCTGAACTGCTCCCAGGTTTTCACTCACCATGGCTGGGCCAACCCCCTATCCAGCTATCCCCTTCCCACACCGTTCCCAGGGATGCTCTGGAAGCAGCCCAGCAGAGCTGGAGCCATCTGCAGCCACGTGGAGCTTTATGTGGACACAGCCTGTCACCCCAAACCTGGGGATTAGAGAATCTGCTCCAAAATCAAGACTGGGGGATCACCACAGGCTCCGGTACCTTGTACACAAACTCTTCCATCTTCTCCATGGCATGGTGAGCCTGCAGAGGCAAGGTCAGCACCCGCACCACCTCCTCCTCCTCCTCCTCGCGAGCCACTGGGCATGGCGGGTCCTCGGCCTGCAGCGAGAAGAGGCGGGAGGGAATTGTTCCAGCCCCGGGAGAGGAATTATCCCTGCCCTTCTGAGAGCACCTGAAGCTTCATCCCTCTGACGGGATGGGCAGGACCCGCCGGTCACCCTTGTTTATGCAACACACTGCTGCCTGACCCATCCCGGGCATGCTAATCCCAGATTTATCCTGTTGAAAAGCGGGATTAGCACCAGGGATTTTCATCCCTACAACCAAGGCTGGAACGGCCGCTTGGCCCAGCCGGGAGACCCCAGCTGGCCCACCCAAACAGAGGCGGCTCCGAGCCAGGAACGATCTGGGTCCCGGCACAGCTCCCGCTCTCTTCAGACGGGAAGGGGTTTGGGAAGGTGATTCCCGGCCCTGTGGAAATGCTGGTTGACGATCCCGGTGACATTCCTGTGAAGAGCTATTCCGGCTCTATGCCTGCTTGGCAGGAGCAGTTTATGCCGGCTCGGAACACGGACCGGCCCGAGAAACACGGAGCCGTTCTCTAGCTCTTAATGGGATAACGGGCAGATTCCCGGCATAATCCGCTAAAACGGAGCGAGGAGACTGAGCCAGGCTAGGGTTCCCTTCCCGCCCGGGGGTCTCAGAGGGGCTCACGCTGGCCGCGCCGGTCGGTCCTTGGTCCCCCTTCTCTTCTAGGAGCGGCCCCAGCTCGGCGAGCTCCAGGTGCGCCCGTTCCCGCTCCCGGTCCCGGTCCCGCTCCCGGTCTCGGCCGGCGGCCACAAGCCCGCTGCCCGCCCCGGCGGAGGCCTTGCGGGACGCCATCGGGGCGGCGGGTGCGTGCGGCTCCGAGGCAGCCGGTGAAGGTCCCTCCGCGTCCTTCTGCCGCCGCGCTGGGGGGGAAAGAAGCACAGAGTTACCAGCACTGAGAGGACCGGCGGCAGGGTTCCCCCCAGGGGCCTGGAAACAGCGGACGCCCCGCTACCCCGCCCGTCCCTCACCGGCCGCTACATCCCGCGGGCGGCGGCGGCGCCACCGGAAGCAACGCTAAAGGAACGGGAACGCACAGGGCTGGTTCCGGCCTCGGGGCCACGCCCCCACCAGGGCCACGCCCCCAAACCGCTTTATGATTGGTCAAGATCACTGTCTGTCTCTCTTTTCTCCCGCCCCAACTGCCGCCACCCGCTGCGATTGGCCGAGCCGCCCCGCTGGGGCGCCGGCGGAAGCCGCTCTGGCCGCGCGGCGCAGCTTTGTGGCTGCGCGCTCGGTTGCCCTCTGCTGGCAGCCCGGCGATACCGCGGGGGGACAGAGCCCCGAGGGCCCCGGGTGACCCCGCGGTGACACCGACACCGCCGTCCAGCTGAATTATTGGCCCCCGGGATGAATTCTCTCACCTTTTGCAAACGTAACTGTCATAATTCAATTTCTTCATCAGTAGATGCTGTAATGAAGAACTTTGTGTTTCAAGCATTGAGTAAAGTCACATCACCAAAACAAATACGCATTAGGCAGGCGAAGAATATGCTTTAGATATGTGGGGTCATGTAAATTTTACTGTATTTAACCTTTTACCCCTCCGTGTGCTTGATTTTTTGAAACCTTGTCTTAGTATCTGGTGCAGAATAAATAATGTTTCCTTTCTAACATGACCATCTGTTTAGAGAGCTCCTAAAGTAGGCAACAAGAGAAAACAGACCCTGTCATCCATTTGGGATGTCCCTGTGTCCCAACAGCCAATAGCTGTGTCCTTGCAGCACCATCTGCCTGCCCACGTGTGGCCATTGAGGGCTTTCCCGAATGGCCACAGCAATTATCAATGGCCGAGGTCACCCTTGGCCTGGTAGGGCAGCTCGTCTTTCCCTGCCCACAGGTTTAATTTCCTTGGCTGACAAGAGCAGGAGACTCCCTGCCGCCGGCTGTATAATGGTGGATCCTGTTCCCCATCAATCATTCATGGCCTTGCTGCTGGAAGAGATTTCTTGGGGACTGCTGGAGTATCAAGCGGGGAGAGATTTTCCGACCTTTGTGATGTTATATAGGTGCTGGCAGCACCAGGGAAGGTTGGAGGTACCTGGGTCGCCCACTATCCCTGCAGGGTGAGTGGTGTGGGGGCTGAACACAGGATTTAGAGAGGACATGGGTTTGGAGGGGACATGGAATTTGTAGGGGACCCACGATTTGGTGGGGACACAGGGCCTGTAGGGGGCATGGGTTTGTAGGGAACGCAAGATTTGGAGGAAACACAGGGTTTAGATGGGACAGAGGACTGGAGACATGGGGTTTGAAGGGGACATGGGGCTGGGAGGGGACACGGATTTGCAAAGGACACAGGTTTGGGGCTTTTTGGGGTGTCATGGGAGATGGTGGGGATAGAAAATGATCTGGGAATTTTGGGAAGCTGCATCCCCCCACATTCTGCTGGAGCCATGGGGTCCAGGACAAGTCAGGGCTGGCTGTGGGCAGGGCTCTGCTCTCCTCTCCATAGGGACAAATACTGCTGTGTCCCATCTCTTGGTGTCCCCATGGGTGTCTTGAGCTGCATGAAGTACCTGATGTTCATCTTCAACATGCTGGTGTTTGTGAGTCCCCCTGGGCCCTGTGGGGTGCAGGGGTGGGGTAACCTGTGCCTGGGGATCGGTAACTCCAGCTGGCTCAGGGGTGGGTGACACCAGTCCCAGGGAGGGAACCAAGGGTTGAAGCATCCCCTATCCACATGGGGTGACATTTCTGTCTGTCTCAGGGGTGGGTGACACCCATTCCCCGGGAGGTGACCAAGCCTTGGACATGTCCTGAGCCCCTGATCATCTCCTGACCTCCCCCTGCAGGCTGGGGGAACATGCCTGGCAGGCATGGGAGTCTGGGTGGCCGTGGACCCGGCTGGTTTCCAAGACATCGTGGCCACCAGGGCCGTGCTGAGCGCAGGCGCGTGGCTGCTGCTGGTTGTGGGCATTGCCCTGTCCCTGCTGGGCTTCCTGGGCTGCTGCGGGGCCCTGCGCCGGAGCCGCCCACTCCTGCTGCTGGTAAGGGAGGGAAGATGGACAGGAAGGGGCTGCAGGATATGGCCAGGGGGCACTGGTGGCAGGAGTCAAGGGCTGAATGGTGGTGTTCCTGGGATGAAGGTTTCCTGGAGGAGCAAGGAGCTGGTGCTCCTCATCCTCAACATGTCCTGCCATCCACTCCCCACCTTGTGAGTCTCAATTTAGAGCCCAGAGGATTTATAAAGCCACCAAGTAGGGTCAATTTTCTCTGAAGCCACTGGCGTCTCTCACATGGCATTTCCAAGATGACCCCACTGCTGCTAAGGGGCAGAAAAACGCCTGTTTGAGCACCAAGACCCCCATTTCTTCAGCATCCTCAGCCCCTTGCAGACACTGCTTGTTTTTAACCCCTGCCTTGCCGCCAGAGTGGTCAGAGATGTGGCATCTGTCCCCAGGAGGTGTACTCATGTCCCTTATCTCGGGGGCACAGGGAACAGGCAGGGCTGGTGCAGAGGAGGGCAGGGATAACGTGAGCAAGCTGCTGGTGGGATCAGTCTGGTCTCTGACTCCTTCACCTGCTGCCTTCCAGTTCTTCATCCTCGTCAGCCTCGTCTTCCTCATGCAGCTCATTGGGGCCGTTCTCTTCCTGGTGCATTGGAAACAGGTACCAACACCATCCCCAGTGTCACCAGCCTCCCTCTGTCATGCCATGGCCATGGCTCTGAGTCCACCCGGCAGCTGGGGCTGGTGGAGGGACACCCTTTACCTCACCTCCATCAGCAGCAGCACACTACAAACTGCAAAGCAGATGGGGGGGATCCACTGGGTGCCCAATTCCCCTCAAAAAGAGCTAATCCTGAGTAGAGTGGGAGAGGAAAAGTCCCAGCCCTGGCACCAATTCCACAGGTCCAGCCCGAGCACTTCCTGTCTGAGTTGCAGAGGAACTATGGTGGGGACGAGGGTGCTGAGGTGTTTTCCACGGCCTGGAACACCCTGATGGTCATGGTGAGCAGCAGGGAGGCTCCTGGGGGATGCACAGGATCCACCAAGGGTGACCACGGTGATGATGTTTCCCTTCTGTTCCAGTTCTCATGCTGTGGTGTTTTAGGACCTGAAGATTTTGGAAATGGCTCCCGCTTCCAAGAGCTGCACCCAGGGATGCCATGGCCACGGGCATGCTGTGCCCGGGATGGGCTTCTGCAGGTGGGAGAACTCCTGGGCTGGGAGCAGTGCCAGGACAGAAGCCCTGGCTACATCCATGAGCAGGTGTGGCACAACTCTGCTGTGTCTGTGTACCTGTCCCAGCCTCAGCCCTTCCCAGGCTCATGGAGGAGAACATAAGGGACAGAAACCAGGGACATTACCTGGTTGTGGTTCAACAGTCCAGTGGTTCCCAAAATCTTCAGCTCCTCCTGCCCCACAGGGGACCCCCCACATACCCCTGCAATTCAGTCCCCCTCTGGGCTCCCTGTGGCCATGGGGAACATGAGAGAGCCCTTCCCTCTTCTCTGTGCCGTAGGGTTGCTTCTCTACCTTCGGCAAGACCCTGCAGAGGTACATCTCCCTCCCTGGAACCTGCAGCTTAGCCGTGCTAGGCATTGAGGTAATGAGGGGGGCCGGGGACAGGCAGGCAGAACATCCACTCTTTGTGGCAGAGGGGTTGCTAAGTGGGCAAAGAGAGCATAAATGGGCTAAGGTCTGTCTCGGGGTACAGAGCCTGCTCTCTGCTGCAGATAGGGCAGGAGAAGGAGCAAGGAAGGTTTTGTTTTACGCCCCCTGGGTCTCCTTGCCCTGGTGTCCATGTGCAGCACCAGAAGAGCTGGCCCAGGCCCCTTGAGGGGCACAGCGATGGCCCCAGGCCAGGGATCCTCCAGCCCCTCTCTGCCCCTGGCCTGGCCTGGCCCTGCTATAGGGCTGACCCTTTCCCATCTCCATCATTCCAGATTTTTGCCATGTTCTTCGCCTTCTGCCTTTACTACAACTTCGACTGAGTGGGGCAGGGACACACCCAGGACTTTGGGAGCAGCTGAGGACACAGCCTTTCATCACCCAGCAGAGATCAGCTCATCACTGTATAAACGACTCAGACTCCGGGTGGGAATGACTAAATAAATTTTTATTAGAACCCGTAAAGTTACAAAGCAAAGAGGGGACAGTGCTAGAGCATAGTGACACTCTCTCTGCTCACCAGAGGGTCAGCTCACAAAATGGCATCTTTGCCTTTTATACACTCAAGGTTGCATCAGCCACATTAGTATTCATACACAGTCCTTCTATGTCCTCCCAGCACTTCCCACATTCTGTGGCTTTGCCCATATATATATACTTGGCTCCTCCTAGGGTCCATGACCTCATTCTTATAAGTAGATTTGTCTCCTCCCAAGGTCTGTCTGTTAGCCCTCTGTGCCTCTCATTAGTGGAGCCCTTTTTGCATCTTGATTGGTGGTGAGGTGTTACCCTGCTGTGGGAAATGCAAGCACAGAGAGCTCCCAAAGCCTCGAACATACAGGCTCGGAGATAGAGTGTTTTTGACCTAAGACCTTGGAGAAGGCTTGAAGATTTAGAATAAAAAAGTGAAACAAACACAAAATAAGAATAAAGATTTGTAGTTTAAGCAGAAAAATATTTTATGCAAGGAGAAATATGCCTCATGTAAGCGAATATGTTAGCAAGATAGTGGAAAATTTTAGTCTAGTAATGGAACTTTTATAGAGTTAGTAAAAAGTAGAAGATAGAGCAATAAGTTTCTGTAGAGTTATATGATTGGATAAAGAGACACATTACAGCAAAATAGTCTAAAAAAATAGCAATTAATGATTGTTTTATGAAGATGCTGGTGAGTTTTGTGGAAGTAGCTGTTTGGATAAGAAATTTATAAGAGACATTGCAACTAGAATTAAAACAGCTTCTGGTGTGATGGTGTTGGATGTAACAACCTTATGGTCTCACCCTTCCATGAGACTGATTTTGCAATAAACCATCTTTTAATCACCTCATCAGTCAACCCTGTGTACTCTGTATCCGGAACAATTGTTGCCCACTATGTGAGGAAGAACACTTTTTGTCTCAGTTTGGGAGCATCCCAGAGGATGATTAAAAGGCTGCTGAAAGGAAGCAGATTCTGTGGAATATGTACACCTGAGATGAGGGTGAGTCGAGCTCTAATTGGCTGCTAAGAGGCAGCAGAATAACTGTGCTTGCTGGATTGAGCCTGGCCTGACCTCAGCTTGGATCACCTGCAAAGAGAGTACAGGTGAGCTCTGGGGAACAGGACAAGAGATGTCCAAAGAACAGAGAGACGTTTATACCTGTTTAAAAACCCCAATAAGATCTAATTCCTGCGCTGTACCTAAGCAAGAACTTAAAGATTTTTTAAGCTGGGTACAAAAAATTTTTCAAATGCAGATCTTGAGTCTGCTTTTACTTTGTCTCTTTGGGATGCTGTTGGAGTTAAACTCTATGATGCGATCTCCCATTGAGATTTTACAGCTGCTAAGTTGCTCTCAGTGTGTCATGTGCTTACTGAGCTATTTAGCAAGTAGTCTAGTCCAGCTGCACCTTTGGTAACTTCTTCAGCTCCACAGAGCCCACCGCCACCCACTGTGGCTCTGCCTGCTTGGCTGCACCCCTTCCTTGGGTGTTCTTCCCTCCTGCCTCTGCTCCTGCTGCCCTGGCAGCAGCTGTGCCTGCAGCTGCAGCACCAATTATGCCACCCTTAGCTGCTTCTAACACTACAAAGGAGGGAAAGATGAAAAGGAGCTTGGAACTTTTAAACAGATTATGGGGGTGCAGGAGCCAGAAAATGACCATACTTCTGAAGAAGAAATTGATCTGCTAGACTCCGGTCCCACGGACCCAGATTTAAAACTTGACTTGTTCCCTCCTGACCCCAGAGTCCCCGATGCTTTCCAAATCAAAGGGTTTTTCAAAAAACAATTTAAAATTGACTGATTGGGCTGAAATATGGCACAAAGAAATAAAAGAAAGAAACTTTGACTTAGCTCATGACTGGCTCCTAACTATGCCGGTGAGGTATGACAGGCAGAACATAAATCCAAGCCAATGACACATGACGAAATTAAAGACTTGCAAAACCTATGCTTAAACAATGGCTTAGGCTCACCATATTTTAAACAGCTATTGAAAGGCATTTATGGTAATTATGATTTAACACCTCATGATTGTCATTATGTCTCATCCATCATTCTAATAGACTTGCAATATGTTTTGTGAGATTTAAAGTGGAGAAGGTTTCTTAATAGGCTGATAAAAAACTATGCAGGAGGTGCAAATGCTGCTCTTACAATTGCCCATCTGGCTGGAAATCAGCTTCAAAACAGAGCAGAGGATCAAGCAGTTGAATTACCTAGGGTTGAGCTTGCTGACATTAAAGATGCTGCTTGCAAGGCTATCCTGCAAGTTCAGCTGGCAGGGAGCGCTGAAGGAGTCTACACACAATGAAGGCAAGGAATATCTGAGCCATTCACCACCTTCACAGGTCACTTAACACAGGCCGTTGAAAGGCAATGTGATGACGATTTAGTCCTTCCATATCTGCTTTGTAATCTTGCCTTTGCAAATGCTAATGAAGAATGTAAAAAGATTATTGTGCCTTGGCTGACATACAGCCAGACCTGCCTCAGACGATTGAAGCTGGTAGCAACATAGGTGGTCCACAGTATATAGCTACAATACAAGCAGACAATTTAGGAAAGAGACTTGAAGAAACCTTTGCAGCACAGGCAGAAGTGATAGACCAGTAACTTATAAAAACCCTCACTGCTCTTAACACCTCAACAGAATACTTTTAAGGCAGTAATGCAAGCAGAGACTGTTAAAAAAGTATGTTTCTGATGTAGAAAGCCTGGACATGTAATAAAAAGCTGCTCAAAGCCTGCAGAAAGCACAAAACCACTTACTCTTTGCCCTAAGTGCAGGAAAGGAAGAACTATGTAAGTCAATGCCACTCAAACTTTGATGTTTCTGGGAAGCCTTTGTTGGGAAACTCAAAAGTGAACGTGCAGCACCACTGTGTGATGACGCAAGTAGCAGCAGCCCAACAACCCAAAAACTTTGTAAGGTGACTCAAACTGTAGACTTTGGCCAGATATCATTTGTGAAATTGTCAGTAATTTTGCAAGCAACCCCAAGTTGTTGCCCCCAGAGGCACAATGCAAACTGGCAACTTCCAAATTAATACTTTTTATGACTGAGATTCATGTTGCAGTTCCCACAGGAGTTACTGGAACATCACAGAAAAGACAAGATTTTTTAATTATGGAGAAAGATAGAAACTGCTTTCTAGGACTTGTTGTTTATCCAACCATTGTTTCAGCTAACTGTAATGAAGAACCTACAGTCTTAACTCAAGAATATCAACCACCATCAGTAATTCCAGAAAAGATCCCAATAGTAACAGCTATTGCTTTACCAGCTAACCTGGCTGAGTGAGTTTGGTAACAAAATGCCAGTCACCACCTGAAAGCTCTGACACAGAGACTGATGTCTTCTGGATAAAGCGCATCGACCGTGATCAACAACAGATGACCTGCTACTGATGCATAATAACCAGACAATTACAATTACAGGCTTGCAAGACACCAGCACAGATTCACAATTATATCTCACATGTTTTGACTGAGAGATTGCAAGCTAATAACACTCTCTCACAGGGATTGGGGGAGCCAAAATACAATTACAGAGTGAACATATGATTACTGTTACAGGTCCTGAAAGGAAAACAGCAGCCATATGTCCCTTTGTTGTGCAAAAACCCATCATAGTGTGGGGAAGAGACCTGCTATCCCAGTGGGGAACAAAAAAAGAAATGGGTTTTTGATGGGGGCCATGACAGCACTCACCACTCTAAAGCTGTCGTGGAAAACCAATGATCCTGTTTGTGTGGACCCGTGGCCCCTAGAAGATAAGAAACTTAGTGCTCTTAAAAAATTGGTGGATGAACAACTGCAAAAGGGCCACATAAAACCAACAAACAGCCCCTGGAATTCACCAGTGTTTGTCATACACAAGAAAAACTCTGACTCTTGGAGATTGCTTCATGATCTTAAAAGAATTAATGAAATTATAGAAGACGTGGGACCTCTACAACCGGGACGTCCTTGTCTTTAAATGATCTCAAGAGATTGCCCTTTCCTTATTGATCTAAAAGATTGGTTTTTCAATATTCCACTTCATCCCGAAGACGCCCCTCCATTTGCCTTTTCCAGTTCCAAGCATCAATTGACAAGAACGTTTGCAAAGATATCACTGGGTAGTTCTCCCTCAAGGGATGAAGAACTCACCCACTATTTGCCAATGGTTTGTTAGCACGAGCCTTGTCTCCAGCTTGACAGAAGCATCCTCAAGCAATGATTTTACATTATATGGATGAGTTGCTTATTGCAGCACCAACACAAAATGATGTGGATGAAGCTCATGACTGCATAATCACAGAAAGTCAAAATGCTGGACTAGAAATTTTTACATCAAAGATAAAAGAATCCTCACCATCAAAGTATTTGGGATGGAAAATAACAGGACAGTCAATTATGCCACAAAAAATACAACTTCAGACCAGTGTTAATACTTTGCAAGATTTGCAGCAACTTTTAAGAGAAATCTATTGGATTAGACCTGTTTTAGGGATTACTAATGATGAACTTGTACCACTTCTTGATTTGTTAATAGGAAACTGTAACATTAAATCTTCTAGAATTTTGACACCTGAAGCTCAAATAGCCCTTGAAAAAGTTACTGAAGCTCTTCAACAAAGACAAGCACACTGTTGTGTAATACCACAACCCTTTTTTCTTGAAGTATTAGAAGAAAAAATTTGGTTGTATGGTCTCATATTTCAATGGGATACTTCTGAAAAAGATCCTTTTGTGATAATAGAGTGGATTTTTTTACCTTACAAGTCTCTAAAAATATTTTACAACATTAGAAATGATGGCTCAGATCATAATCAGAGCCAGAGCAAGATTGCTGACTACAGCAGGCCAAGATTTTTTTGTGATTTACCTTCTTTGAAAAAGAAATATTTTGATTGGGCTTTACAACATTCAGAAGACTTAGAAATTGCACTGCTAAATTATTCAGGTGTTTGTTTAATTTGATTAATTTGTTGCTACTGTGGTTAGAAGAATAGAAGGATCAATTTTAAAAAATGTGACTAATGATAACCTGTATCGTTAGCTCACATGGCTTTACTAAATTTTACAACAGAGAACTAACAAATATTTTGTTTCCCATATTGGGGCACATTCTTTGCTTCCAGGATTTTTAGCAGAAAGAAATGCAAGAGCAGATAAATTAACAATGGTTGTTGCAAATACCTTAGCCAATATTTTTGAACAAGCAAAATTGAGTAATGCCTTTTTTCATCAAAATGCAAAAGCACTTATGTGAATGTTTTGTATTTCTAAAGATCAAGCAAAGGCTATTATATAAATGCTTGCCCTGATCGTAAACTTGTGCAACCTCTCATGTCCACAGGAACTGTCAACCCATGAAGGTTGCAAGCTTGCAATTATGACAGACAGATATCACCAAATATCCATCTTTTAGGAAATTAAAAAACATTCATGTGTCAGTGGACACTTTTTCAAGAGCAGTTTTTTCTTCCTTACACACAGGAGAAACTGCCAATCATGTTTGTCAACATTTTTTGCAAGCATTTGCTTCCTTAGGTGTACCTCAAGAAATAAAACCAGACAGTGGTCCTGCATATACAGCTCAAAAATTGGCCACATTCCTAATGGGTGTTCGCCACACTTTTGGTATTCCCTACTCTCCCACGGCTCAAGTGAAAGAGCACATCACACTTTGAAACATATCTTGGATAAACAAAAAAGGGGAGTAACACAGGCAACACCACAGACGCGACTGAATAAACTTTTATGTCTTTAATTTTTTAAATCTCTCTTTTGCAGAACGTGGCCCACTAATTTTTCGGCATTTTTCTAATAGGCCACAGGCAAAGTTGAAAGAAAATCCTTTAGTTTTAATTAGAAACAGGACAAATTGAGGGTCCATTTCCTTTAATAACCTGGGGCAAAGGGTATGCTTGTGTTTTGACATATAGAGGACCTAGGTGGATTCCAGCAAAGAATAAAGCCGTATCGTACAAAAACACACTGACAACCCCACAAGCAGAGAAATAAGCAGACAGACGTGAGCGGAACAGAGACTACATTTAGCAATGCATGCATGAGCAACGAGGAACCATGGAATCCTGTCTCATCTACACTGACCAAAGACCAGAAGAAAAAGAGCGGGGGACCAAAGAAACAGCTATAGGAAGATAGTGGGCACATAGCTATTATCCCACAGGGTGATGTAAAAACACAGCTAGTGAGAAAACCACGAGGAAGGCCAAAAGCAAGCAAGAAAGTGACTGTTTTAACTGGGGGAATGTGGAGCTAAATCAAATGCTATGCTTATTTCTTTTTATTTTGTTTGCTTTTAGTAGCACAACTTTTACCATTAAGCAACCCAAAACAAATGTTTGGGTGACTTTAGTTAATGCATCAGGCTTAGACACCATATGCTTAGCCACTTCAACTCCAGAAAATCCATTTTTACCTTGCTTAGTAAGGCTGCCTGTGGACATACGGCCTATAAAAGAGAAAACTATTCATGTTTTAAGAGGTAAAAGTGCTGGCAGCATGTGGGATTGGGATCACAACCCTGTAGATGCCTGGAATTATTGGGCAGGAGAACTTTCTTGAACATCCTTAGAGCCTCAGGAGATTGATCTCTTTGGCTCAGTAAAGATGTATTTTTGTATTCAGTTCAGCTATACAGGGAAAGAGTCATGGCTGATTAAAGATATTTCTCCCTGTCACCAAGTGTATAAGAACCAGATTTCTTGGTGAAATTATGCCTGTCCAGTACAAAGGTCTATTGACACACCTTTACAGTTGCCCCAAGGGATGTTTCTTATCTGTGGAGATAGAGCCTGGCCTGCCATTCCATCACACATCATAAGTGGCCCATGTAGCCTGGGGAGACTTACTTTGCTAACACCAAGTATGAAAATGATCACTGACAATAAATGCAGAGGAAAGAAATTTGTTCATCAATATGAATCAGATTGTAAAGATGATTTTAAACCCTTGGAGTTTAGGAAAAAGGTTTTCAGCATCTGTACTTTTACCTCAACTTGTCTCTGCAGTAGTGTTAAAGCAAATAGATCTAATAGGCTGTTGGCTAAGTAAACAAACCTGTAGGAATGTGCCCCCTTTTGATGGAGTGACCATATTATTCTTCGTCTGCTTAAAAAGGCAAAAAGCTCAGAAGTTTCTCTCCTCAATTTGTAAAAAGACACCTCATAGGACCTTTGGGGCTTCACCTCAAACCTGGGGCTGCCCAATTGGACAGAGGCCAAAAGGTCCTGCCTCGGTAATTCACTAGAAAAAGAAGAGAACAGAGGAAATAATCACTATTGTGGAGTGTTTTAGCGGGAGCAAGAACCTCTTGCCCCTGGCTCGGTTTTTCTCTGAAAGAGCTTTGTTATTTTGCCTTTTATTAAAACTTTTTCTGTTTTCAACACTACCTCAGAAGCCACCCTGCTAATTTTATGCCATTCAAGGTAGCTGAGCTATCTCGGGTGTGATAGGTTCTCTGAGAGCTCATAAGACCTGGCTCAAGGAGAAACCTATCACAAACCAATGCTACTTCTCTTGCATTAAATGATTTGTTAGCAATTGTCAAAGGTGTAAGACATGCAACTCTGCAAAACAGGGCAATTGATTTTCTCTTACTGGCACACAGTCATGGATACAAAGATTTTGATGGAATGTGTTGTATGAATCTGTCTGATCATTCAGAATCCATCCATAAAAGCATGCAGCAATTGAAGAAGGTATATCCAAAATTAGGGTTGATGATAAAACTTGGTTAGATGATCTGTTCAAGAGATGGAGTTTCGCACCTTGGCTAAAACAACTTCTAAAAATAGGCATATATATATTAATTGACATAGGAGTTATGCTAATAATGGTGCCTTGCTTGCTTCAATGTATGCAGCAGATGTTTGATAAAGCTATTAAGAGAGTGTTTGTGGTTTGACAGAAAGGGGGAGATGTGGGAAATGCAAGCACAGAGAGCTCCCAAAGCCTCCAACATACAGGCTCGGGGACAGGTGGATACAGTGTTTGACCTAAGACCTTGGAAAAGGTTTGAAGGTTTAGAATAAAAAAGTAAAACAGAGACACAGAGTAAGAATAAAGATTTGTAGTTTAAGGAGAAAAATGTTTTATGCAAGGAGAAATATGCCTTGTAAACGAATAAATATGTTACACAAGATAGCAGAAAATTTTCAAGTCTAGTAATAGAACTTGTTAAAGAGTTAGTAAAAAGTGGAAGATAGAGCAATAAGTTTCTGTAGTTATATGATTGGACAAAAAGAGACACATTGCGGCAAAATCATATAAAACATAGCAATTAATGATTGTTTTATGAAGATGCTAGTGAGCTCTGTGGAAATAGCTGATTCGATAAGAAATTTATAGAAGACATTGTAACTAGAGTTAAAACAGCTTTTGGTGTGATGGTATGAACAGAAAATGGTTCAAAACCAAACTGGAACAACAAAAGTGCATGTCAAAAGAACTGTAAACCTTAACAGAACTTCTTCCCACCATACTTAATAACTCCTCCTTATTTGCATGAGCCAGTTACTACACCTTATTCATAACATCACTGAGCTTCATTGCTTCCAAGGCATTGGGAATCTCACTGCGTGAGGTTCCTAATGCCTTGGAATGCCCTCTCTGTTCCAGAGATGGGCCTGACTCACTTTTCTGGGAGCAGGGACAGGACATGGGTTAAATTCCCAGGAGAGAACCTGCAGAGCAAGAGGCCAAGCACCTGACTTGCTCCTACTGCAATCTGCTGCCAGCCCTCTTCTTTGGGTCTGTGGAAGCACCAAGAATTGTCCTCCTTAGCCCAATCCTCTTGCGCTCTTCACCCTGCACATCACATCACTGACATCCTGCACTTCCACATCCATCCTCCCAGATCTCTGGGAATCCTTTGGGCTCTTCCTCACCTGCTGTGAGCTGGTTCTTGTCACTGGCTACCTCTTGGAGTCACAACAGAACCAAGACACCATCCAGGTTATCCTAAATGGTCCAACTGGAACCTAACAGACTGCTCTGGAGAGCCAGTTTTCAGACTTGAGTTTAATGACTTAGCCCTTGAGATTATGTCGCAGTGAGGGAAGTTGGGATGCTCAATGTGAGAGTTCAGGAAGCTTCATTTATTGATTAAAGCATCAGACATTTATGCACAACAAGTAATAAGCTCATGCATATTCTGTAAGCTAAGCAGTCTATTGGTTATACTATAAATATCAGTTCCCCTCTTACTCCCTCATTCCTTATGACTTACATCTCCCTTTTCTCATGTCTCTCTCTCAGCTACATCATCTTGTTATCATACTACAGCTATACTCAAGGCCATGGCGGCTTTGCAGGTGAAGGTACTCAGATTAGCTGGGTCCAGTACTTTTCCAATTCTCAGCTATCCAGAGCATATTTACGTGGCCTTTTTCATGTAACCATCATCCCTCCACAAGATTACATGGAAAACTAAGCCTTTCCTGGAAAAGGATTCCCACCAGCTGTTTCTGACCTGTCTGCTGCTCAGCTCCTGCTCTCAGTCGGTCGTGAAAATAGCAACCGAACTACTTGGCCCTATTCCCATGTCTCTGAAAGTTGGAAACTGGAAGCTGAAGCGGTGGTTCCAGTTTTCCTTTTGTCATGGTTTGACACTGGCCAAACACCAGGCACGAAAGTCATTTGCTTAGCCTCTCCTGCTACTGTTGGGCAGAGGAGAGGGAAAAAAATGAAGGGCTCATGAATTGAGATAAGGACTGGGAGAAAAAAAACCACTAAGGGCAAAACAGGTTTAAATTTAAAGGTATAAAGTATATTTATTATTAACAGAGTCAGAAGAGGAGAATGAGAAGTAAAAGAAGCCTTTAAACCACATTTTTCCTCCCCCAGCCCCTCCCTCTTTCCCACTGACAGTGTGGGGTGACAGGGTGTGGGGGTTTTGGTCAGTTTGTCACTAGAGATCTTCTGTTCGCTCAGGGAGCAGAGTTTTTTCTCTGCTATGCTGTGTGGTCCCTCCCACAGGCAAACAGTCTTCCCAAAACTGCTTTGGTGTGGGTCGCTTACCCATGGGCATGTAGTCTTTTAATGATAGGCTGCTCTAGTTTGGAAGCAAGGGCCCTCTCTCTCTATTCAGGTCTCCCACTGGACTACAGCTTTCTCTGGCATCCACTTGCTCCAACATGAGCCCTTTCCTCACGGACTGTAAGTGAATTTCTGCATCCCCTGTGGACTTCACGCATTACAGGGGGAGAGTTTGTTTCACCATGGTCATCACCATGGCTTGCAGAGGAACCTTGGCCCCGACACTTGCAGCACCTCCTCCCCCACTGACCTTGGTGCTGCCATGTTGTTTTCTCTCACACGTTCTCACTTCCTCCTCTTCTCTGACTAGAAAAAAACCTGCTACTTGCAGGTACTCTTGCCAAGAAATCCCTCTAATTCTTGCAAGATCCTGCAGCGCAGAGAAGCTGATCTCACCTAGGTTCCATGTCAGGGAATTGCTTACCCTGTTTCCCTTGGTGGCCAGTTGTCCCGGCTGTCATTGCATGGGCAGTGGCTGCCACGGCACTGGCACCATTTAACACCTCTCCTCATGCAGGCATCGGGAAGGGGAAGACACTGTCCTGCACTTCTGTCTGCAGTGGTTGGCTAGGGGTGCCCAGGCAGGCAAGGCTCACCACAGGCCACACCAGCAAGGCAGTGCCTCCCCAGCACTAGAGAAAAACTGTCTATGTGTGCTGTTTTGACTTTCTTCTTAAATGTCATCACAGAGGCATTACCAACCTCTCTAACTGGGCCCTGCATGTCCATCTTCAGAGCCATCAGAGGGTGGCTGTGTCAGAAATGGTGGAAGCTTCTAGCAGCTTCTCACAGAAGCTACTCCTGTGGCCCTCTCCCACTACCAAAAACCATGCTGCACCACATCAACTCGCCTTTTCTTTTGAATATTCCAAAACCTCCACTCAACAAAATGGAAAAGTAGATATAAATAAAAGCTTTATATTTATTAATATAATGGAACTTTTAACAAAAAAAAAAAACCACCCCAAGGAAACAGAAACCCAAAGCTGGTGCAGCCCTTAAAAGGCAGACTCTTTCCTTGTTTATGTGTGAGGGGAAGGGGACAGTAACAGCCCAAAGAGAACAAAAACACCTCAGGAATCTGGGCGGGATTTCTTTTCCTTCCTACTGATGTCAACCCCTTTTCTTTTCTGCATGGTCAATTCACTGCTGGTGCTTGTTTCACTTTGGATGATTTTCTTTTCCAAAGGCTTGGAAGCCTGTGATAACCCGAGAAATAAGAGTTGTGAATAATTTCATTTTACAGCCATTGGAATGCCCTGTGCTCCACCAAGGTCAGAGCTGACTGTACTCTGGCTCTTACGCAGTGAGCCTTTGTTATTCTGCTCCCACTGCTGGGATTTTCAGGAAGGGGGATGACAGGAGTGCAAGACAATGGCTGAGCAGGCAGTAGAACACACACAGATGAGCCAGGTCGCTCCAGAGTTCTATGTGTTGTTGCAGGGATGGCTTCACTCTGTGCCCTCCTGACAACCACAGTTAACTTGGAAATGCATTCAGAGCTGGAGCAGTGAGCATGGCTCCTGCAGGGAAGATATCCCCATCCCAGAAAGGGTGTTACCCAAATCAGGTGCAAGGGAGGGAAGGCACCTAGGGAAGGGAGAAGGCCCAAGGGTAACTGATTTTTGGGCAGAGGCTTTGATCTGCTTAAGTGTGATTTTATTTTTATGAGACTCATTGGTGAGGTGACAGAGAGGAAAGAAGGCAGGAAGAGAGGAAGGATGATGGGAGGAAGGCTGAACTCCATCAGGGAATAGGGAGACCAGTCAGTGAATGGATGAGCAGGTGGAGAACAGGCACAGGTGGGCATCAGGCACAGGAGGACAGGGAACAGAGCTGAGGGAGAATAGGGCTACAGCATCCCTGGGAAGGGTTTACCCATCTGTCTCTCCTCCTCCCTGAGCAGCCTGGCAGTTATTAGTGAATGAGCACATTTAATTGGAAGGAGAGAATGTAATGAGCTAAAAAAAATAGAATGAAATGAAATACAGATCCAAAACACAGAGCAGTAGGTGAGGAAGGAAAGAAGAAAGCAACTGTGAAAGAGAAACAGACGAAAGGACTATAGACCAAGATGGAGCTATACCAAGTGAGCAGAGCATGGTCCTTACCCTCAGCTGCCCTGCATATTTCTCAGTCCACTCCCTGGCATTGAGCAAGAACAGCTGCTTGTTGTACTTGTACTCCGAAGACTAAATGGGAAGAGCAAGACAAAGACAGATATTTGATTGAATACATAGCACTGAGAAGTTGGGACCAAGTCTGGCTTTAGGACTCCTAAACCAGACTAAAACTACAACAAGCATGAAGTGTAAAATTCATTTAGCTTGCTTGAAGAACTTGTGCTGCCATTTGCACTGAAGATAATGGCTTGAAGACAAGACCTTGACCATCTCTTCTGGCCTCAGCTGCCTCAGGGAAGCCTAGGGATGCCTCAATTGATCCAGGTCAGGCCACACTCCAATTGCGTCAATCCAGAGTGAGTAAAGCAGAAGTTGAGCCTAAGTCCAGCCCCCCACTCCCTCCCCACCTGTGTCCATGGCCAGGAGAGAGGGAGCTCACATACGATATTGGCCATGAGAGGATCATCAGGGTTGGGCTCTGCCATCAGCAGCTGGATGGAGGTCAGCAGGGTGGAGATGTTCAGGGAAGGCCTCCAGGCACCCTGTAAGGAAACAGGACGAAAGCAGCAGCTCAGAGAAAGAAACCAGCACATGGTAGCCCAGAGACACCTCAGAACCTACAGCACTTCAACACAACCTGCCCACAGTTGCCTTGGGACTTGCAGCACCTAATGCCCCAGGGAACACACCAGACCCACTCTCAATACAAGGCTCCAAGGAAGACCAACTGACAACCAGGGCAGTGGTCATGGCTCCAAGGCTGCCAGAACTCAAGAAGCCTTTAGGTAAAGCTCCCAGGCACACAGTGGGACTTTGGGCTTGTCCTGTGCAAATCCAGCTTGTGGCCCTGATGATCCTTCCAATTCAGGAGATTCCATAATTCTATGGGCTGTACCCTGCACATCTCTGCTGTGTTGGGGCAACTCATTTTCAGACATAATGCCTTTTGACTCCAATCTTTAAAGCCTTGGAAACTTATATGGAACAAAAAACATCATGTTCTGGCTCTAAACAAAGAAGATGCCACTCAAAACTTCATTCCCTGCTCCCTGTAAATAAGTCAGGAGCTAAGAGACATTCAATCAGGCTTTTACAAGAAGCAGGTAAGGAGTTCATTTTCCTGCCCAGGCTCACTTACCCACACCCAAGCACTGTCTTACCTTTGGTGGTAACTTAAGAACATCCAGGCAAATCCTTCCAGCAGAGTCAATGTTGGGATGGTAGATGGGGGTCAGGAAGCGAATCTTTGGTGGCTCAAACGGGTACCTGAAGGGATAAGCATTAAGAAACAAAAGTTACTGTTATGTCTATGGGACCAGTTGTTTTGTCACCCAAGCAATGCCATAATTTCCTCCTCCCAGCCTACATGACACCCTTCCCCACAAATCTTCAGAGGCAGTGGTCTGCCTTTGCTGCTTCTAGCTGTGTCTGACTAACACTTCCCTGGACAGCCTTCCACAAGGGGAAGAACATAAGAAACTCTGTACTGATGAACAAGCTCTTTCCAGAAAGCTTTGAGACAGTATGATGAGGCAAAGTCTCATCATTGCACTTTCACGTTTTTTAATCACACATCTTTGATGTTCAATGCAAAATAAGTATCAACTCCTAGAAAAAATGCATTCCTTAAAAAGATGGTCTCAATTCCTTGTTGAGAGGATAAAGACTCACATGTCAGTATTTACAGCAAATACCTTACATCAGTTTGCTCATACTTAAAGCAGGACTACACCAACTACTTAATCAGAGAATCAGCCTAGTTTACATTAGAAGGGACCTTAAAGCACATTTTGCTCCACCCCCTGCCATGGGCAGGGACACCTTCCACTATCCCAGGTTGCTCCAAGCCCCAGCCAACCTGGCCTTGGACACTTCCAGGGATGGGGCAGCCACAGCTTCTCTGGGCAACCTGTGCCAGGGCCTCCCCACCCTCACAGGGGAGAGCTCCTTAATTAATCTAGCTAGAGTCTATTGCCCACTTACCTCTCAGGAACTATGATTTCCAGGTTGAATATTCCTTTCTCATATGGTGTGTCCACACCTCCTAAAATTTCTTTAGGAGCAAGATGAAAATACAAGAATTACATTCAAAATCAGAATTACAGAATGGTTTGGGTTGGAAGTGATCTTCAAGATCATCTCATTGTCCAGCAGTCCCCACATACCTCCCACAGTTACAGAGCTGTTCAAGTGACAGAATCACAGAATGTTAAGGGTTGTGAGGGACCTTAAAAACCACCCAGTTCCAGGAACCCCTTCGATTAGCCCAGGTTGCTCCAAGCCTCATCTAACCTGGACACTCCCAGGGATGGGACAGCCACAGCTTCTCTGGGCAACCTGTGCCAGGGTCTCACTTCCCTCACAGGGGAGAATCCAGGAATAGAAAAATGGCATCAAATGTCTTCCTATGCAAGACCAATTCCACCACCTGGCAATCAAAACTAAGAGCAGACCAGCCAAGGCACAGGCCAAGCTATGTTTAAAGGAAACTACAATCCCACATTTCCACATAGCCTGCAAAGCCCAAAGCATGCACCAGCCTAGCAGCAAACTGCAGCCCAGCCCCACCTTTGGGAACCCCCAGGGTACGTACGGGCCCGTAGGTCATCCAGCTGCCCATTCTGCCAGCAAGTAATGCCTGGAGGTGGCTCCGTAGCCAGGAGTGAGAGCTCCCTTGCCAGCCGTGAAGCTCTCTGCATGGTGCTGGAGCTCCGAGACCGAATTCTATTCCTGACAAACCTGGATTTTTAAAAACAGCACTTTAAATTGTGATTTTTTTTGGCTAAGGACCTGGGTTTTCAGCTGTTAGCCTGATGCAATAGAGTCACAGAGAGGCTGAGCCAGTTCCTGGAGCTGCTCTTGCACCCAGCTGGCAGGGGGGCATGAGACCCTTTATAATCCATCCCAGCCCCTCAGTCCCCAGCTGAGTCTAATAAACCCTGGGGTTTAACAAATCCTAATAAACTGTGAGGCCATAACCAGGCTCAAAACCCCTTATAGGACTGTGACATCTGCCCTGGGACCTCTTGTGTCCTTTCATGGTTAAGGTACCCACTGCCCTGCTGGGGGCATCCATCAGTGCCCCTTCCTACCCAAAGGCTCCATCTCCCCTTCCTGTGCAGGGAGAGACCTGAAAGCTGATTCAGGGATGGGCCACCCCCTACCACAGCAATGCTCCTGACACTCCCAAAGGAGTGGTCTGCCCCTCAGTCCCCATGGACAAGGACATAGGCACTCCCTGAGAGGAACCTGGCTCGATAATCCACCACAGCCCTAACCACTCACCCTGAGGATGAGGGACACCCCCCGAGGCCTAACTGCCCCCTCCAGGGATTAGCCTTTCCCGTAGGCACCATTAACACCCCACAGACTCCCTCATCCGAACACCCCTCAATTTCACTGCACCTCTAGCCTGACTATCCCACTGAAGAAGCGTTTCACCCTCTTTCATCAGCCTAATTAAATACCTCTCAGCCTAATTACCCCCGCACACGGACAAGAGGTGCGCCCCCCTTCCCACTCCCCAAGGACGGGAACGGCCACCCACAGCCTCACCCCTCCAAGATCCCCCACACAATCCCTTCGGAACTACTTCCACCCTCTCTGCTTACTAATTACCGCCTCACTCTAACTAATTAACGTTCCCGCCGCAATGAGCAAGCCCCGGGCTCCCGCGGCACAGACCGTGAGGCGGCGCGCGGCGGGGGCCGGACTTCCGCTATCGCCTGGCAACGGGCGGACGCCTGGCGGGCAGCCCCGCCCCTCGGGCCGCCGCTCGGGCGATGATTGAGCTGTCCTGGAGCTCAGCCCCGCCCCCTCAATTGAATTGGGGCGCTGCCATTGAGTGAGCGCTGCGGGCGGGAACCCAAGCCCCTCCCTTCCTTAAAGTGCGCGCGCGGAGTGTAGCCTGAGGTTGTGGTGTGGAGGCGGGAGCGGGGCCGGAGGAGCTCTGGGAGTCACCGGGACCCTCCGGGATCCTGCAGGACCTTCCCGGACCCTCCTGGATTCCCGGCTCTAGAATGCTCCAGCCCTGGGACCCTCCTACCCTGAACCGCGTTAAACCTCCGCGGACAGCGGGCAGGGCCCCATTGGGAGCGGTCCTTACATAACCCACCTGTCCTAGCCGGCGTTGTGTAACCGGCCCCGTGGAGCGAGGAACCGCTGCCGCACCCGCCGCCACCATAGGCCGTGGGGAAGGAGGTAAAGGCGGGCTCAGGGAACCCCCCCACCCCGGGAAGGCGGTGAGCTCCAGGCTGACCCGTTCGCCCCCAGCTGCTGCGGGGCTGGCGTAGGGCCTGCCCTCCCCCTGTCCGTCTGAGGGACCCGGGCAGCGGGTCCTGGGGCCTCAGCCCGTCCTCCCTCTGCCCCATCCCCATGGGTGGAGACTCTCGGGTGTGGTTCTCGACCCGTTGCAGGAGAAGTCCCAGTCAAGCCCCTACACTAAGATGTGTTTGGGACTTATTTCCTCTGCTGACTCCATATGCTATTTTCTTGCATCAAAGCTATATCCAGCACCGTATTTATCACCTAAAGTATTCAAACAGGGGAAAGAACCTAGAGATTGGAATCAACAGTAGCCTCAGATCTGGCTCAGTGTGGAGAGTGGGATTATAGACCCAGATTTATGCAGAAAATTAATTCTTAGATCCCAATTAAGAATTGTTCTCAAGGCTGTCAAATCAGATTAACATTAAACAATTTAATGGTGATCATTATTCCACCTCCCAAGCCCAGAATGTGGTTTGAGAGAGCAGGTGTAAGGCTGCTCTCTCCAGGTGTCTGACACCTGTGTTTATCTGTTTCACTATTGCTTCTGAAGCAGCCAAGATATAGTCAAGGAGCATTTGACAATGGAGAGTGTTCAACAGAGGAAATGAAACTGTTAAAAAATTCTCTTCCCATTTCCTTAGGCCTTGGTCTGTCCCTGCCCCATCTGGCTCTGTCAGCTCCAAGGGCCAGTGAGACCAGAGAGGAGCTGCCTGCAATCCTCCTCCTTTGCTCTTGGGAATTTCATAAAAGCTTGCGTGGCTTAGACCATCTTTGATGCAGAATCCACATCAGTACAGATATTTATGGTATTTAGTGGTGTTTAAAGCTGGAAAACTCATTTCTGGGTATGAACAGGAGCAGCACAGTGGGTTTTGGATAGTGCCACTGACAGCCTTTGCATCCCTCTAGCACATTCCTGCCTGTGGAGAGAAATGCTCAGTAGCAGGAGAGCTGGGATCAGTGAATGTGTGACCTCCTCTTTATGGGGTGACATGCTGTAAAGACCTCAGAGCATCAGCTGTGCAAGCCTCAAGGTAAGGCCTAGATTTCTATGCCTTCTGTTTTGGTGTACCTGTTCCAAAGTGCAGGGATGAATCCTATGTGAGATGTATTTTCTGCCTGCCTGGTTGATTTTTGGGGAACAGATGTGATCTGGATTTGGCAGGGAGTCTGCCCAGCCTTGCTGGGTGAACACTCGAGCCACTCGTTCATGGAGAGGTGGAAGAGTAACAGTGGATAAATCCCAACATGATGTCAATGATAGACAGCACCTGCTCTGCCTTTTCCAACATTCCAGAGCATCTTTCCTTTCCTTGTGACACAACAGGAGTGTCCAAGAGCTCAGTTTCTTTCTCACACCACTCATGGCCTGCACAAGTGATCCCCCTCCCCATTCTTTCCCACCCAGTAGGGGATCCCAGCTCCTCACCCAGCTTTGACACCTCTTTGGCTCTGGGCTCCCACCCTTCCCAGTGAGCTTCAGCCCATTTTAATGGAGCCCCTGCTCCTCCCAGCCTGTTTTATTGAAATCCTTGTCCCCCCAGCTCTGATTCCCCCAGTCCCCTTTAGTGGAATCCACAGAGCTGCTGTTAACCCAGACCCTATGGCCTACCCAGGCCCTGGCCTGGGGCCCGCCTGCCCTGTGCCCAGTCCCTGTTGTTGTGTGGTCCTGCTCCCCACTGCTCCTGCAAGGGTGCCATCTCTGGAAGGGATGGGATGGGTCCCGCCTAGGGATATATCTTGGGGCCATCCCATGGGCTGTGTGGGGCACTGGGCTCAGAGCAGTCCCAGGTGTGTGAGATGAAGGGGCATGGGGGTGAGTGTGATCCCACAGACATCAGGGAGCTGCAGGGCCCTGGATTTGGGGTGACCCTGCAGACCATGTGGGGCCACAGGGCTTGGGACAAAGGCTGTAAGGCTGTGGGGGCCTTAGAGCCCCTGACTAGAGCAGTCCCTCAGTGAGCCTAGCTGGTGCATAGGATGCAGGGGACTCTTCCAGCATGCTTTGCATGGTTTAGTATCCAGAAATGCCATCTGGGCGCTCCCCTGAGCAGCAAGAGTCACCTTGTTTTTCCAGTTCTCCCAGGAAGTGGGTGCAGGATAGAGCATGCCACACAGCCCAGCCCTGCACTGGGCTGCACCCCGTGTTCGTGAGTATGGGGCCTTACTGGGGGTTGTAACAAAGTGGGCCTGTCTGGGTGCTGCTGGTGCATGTGTTTGGGAACAGAGCAAATCAGATTTATGGAAAAGCTGCTGGATGTGGGTTGAGCAGGGACAAGGGCTGAGTTGTCTGGTGCAGCCATTGTGAGGGGGCGAATGGAGCTGTTTGGCTGGAAGAGCTGAGCTGGATTAGGGATTGTTGTTTGGTTCTTTGCTAATCTCTAATCTCTTCTCCTCTGCGGGTAAGGCTGGAAATTAGCATCAGGTGGGGGCCCACCTGGGAGGTGGGTGTTGAATTTTACACGGGAAAGCGAGTTTAGGAGGTGCTGCTGGGCTTGGTGCCGGCACAAGGTGGCAGCTGTGCTTCTCCTTTGCTTTTTGGCGTCTGCTGGTCCGTTGTCCTGAACAGGGCAACCAGAGCTTGGGAGCTGCTTCCTAAACTGTACCTTGAGATGCTTCAGCCTAAGGCGCAAGGTCAGCACTCCTGCTAACCCTCTGAACTCAGCTGAAGTGACTCAAAGGGGAATAAATGTATGAATCAAGAGTAGTTTTGTGTCATTATCACACCCAGCTCTCCTCTGGAGGCAGGCTGGGAGAGCTGGGGATGTTCAGCCTAGAAAAGAAAAGGGGAGACCTCAGAGCTCCTTCCAGTGCCTAAAGGGGCTTCAGGAGAACTAGAGAGGGACTTTGGACAAGGGTCTGGAGGAACAAGACAATGGGGAATGGCTTCCCACTGCCAGAGGGCAGGGTGGGATGGGATTTTGGAAGAAATTCTTCCCTGTGAGGGTGGTGAGGCTATGGCCCAGATTGCCCAGAGAAGCTGTGGCTGCTCCATCCCTGGAAGTGTCCAAGGCTAGGTTGGATGGGGCTTGGAGTAACCTGGGACAGAAGAAGGTGCCCCTGCCCATAGCAGGAGGTGGAACTGGATGGCCTTTAACGTCCCTTCCAATCCAAAGCAGTCTGGGATTCTGTGAAATCCATTAGTTCAGATGTCTCCTACCAAAATCGCCGGACAGACAGATTGTACCAGGTCTCTGATGAGCTGATTGCTCCAGTGGACCTCCTTGAAATCAGCTGATACTTCCAGAGGGTTTGCTGACAGCCACATCTGTGGGGTTAAAAAGTGTTTGTGCACTAAATGGAGCTCTGGCAGCTCCATCTGTTTTGATTCCTTCCTTCTGGTGAGTGTTATTGGGATGTAATTTCATCGAGGGATTTATTTAAGATTTTGATTGACTCATTTGGGGCAGAGGCCATTCTCTGTGGAGCTGGGTGGTGATCCTTCTGCTGAATGGTGGGGCCAGAGGAGAGGTTCGGTCTTGTTCCTGTGTTTATCTCTCATGAAAACTTATCAGAGCAAGAAGTTTGTGGTAAAAACTGCAGAGGATTTTTTTGGCGCTCTATTTCTAATTGTTAATTGACTTTGCTCTTTATAGGGGTTTGGTATCCTGAAAGCCAAGGGTTCCCTTCCCCTTGTAGCCAGGATGCTGCATCGCACCATTCACCTTTTCCGGAAGGAGCTCCGGCTCCATGACAACCCAGTGCTGCTGGCTGCCCTGGAGTCCTCAGAGGCCCTGTACCCCGTGTACATCCTGGACAGAGCATTCCTGACCTCCTCCATGCACATTGGGGCCCTGCGCTGGAATTTTCTGCTCCAGTCCCTTGAGGATCTCCACAAAAACTTGGGCCAGCTGGGCTCCTGCTTGCTGGTTATTCAAGGGGAGTATGAGCTCGTTCTTAGGGATCACGTCCAGAGGTGGAATATCACGCAAGTGACGCTGGATGCAGAGATGGAGCCGTTTTACAAGGAGATGGAGGCCAACATCCAGCGCCTGGGGGCAGAGCTGGGCTTTGAGGTGCTCTCCCTGGTGAGCCACAGCCTGTACAATACCCAGCGGTACGTGACTGCCCCAAACCCACAAGTGTCTGCAGTGAAGTCATTTTAGAAGAGAAAAGGCCAAGTGTCTTGGTTTTTCCTTTGGAGGAAATTGAACTGTGTGAGGTGAACGTGTTGCTGTGGCTGGGAGAACTTTGTTGCTCTCTTGGAAGAAACAGAAGAGATTGTGTGCAGGTTTTAGAATTTCAGCCCAAACAGCTGCTTAACTTTTTCCTTTTGGGCAGTTTAATTCACCTAAAAATGTCCTCTTTTAAACAGAGTGGAAGAAATTCTCTAACACCTTTAGTAGGACTTGTAAAAGATCTGTTAAATATGGTAAAAAGTTTTTGGTGTCAGATTTTTTCAAAATCTTTCAAGTCAACTTTCACTAGTGTCTGAATACACTTGGATCCAAGCTGTTATTCAGTGTTGAATGACTGAAGATATTGAAATTAGTAAGAAGGAAAGCAGTAATAACTAAACCAGCCCTGACACTCCAATTTTGCAAAACCCCTAAATTATGTAAATGAATGGATGTGTGTAACTTGCTGTCTTGAATTCAAGCTGTTTGCAGAGGTGATTGCTCAGAAAGGACAGGTATTTACTGCCCTGAACCTGGTTTTGTGGTACCAGAGGTGTCCCACACCCTGCTCTGTGTGTCCTGGCTGTGTATCGCTGTGCAGGTGAAGCCATGGCTGGAATCCTGATCCCAGTTTTGTTGTCTTAGGTCCTGAAAAACTGCTCTTGGGATAGATGTACATTTACCCAGGGGAGTTTCACTTGTAAAATCTGTAATTTCTACATTCAGTTGCACTAATGGAGTTGTTACAGCCTATGATGTCACCTTCCTGTCCACTGGCAGTTCCAGCTTCTTCCTTGGTTTCTGTTATGTGAGATCTTGTTTTTTGGTTTTTTAAGGATTTTGGACCTAAATGGTGGGAGTCCCCCATTAACTTACAAGAGGTTCCTTCACATTCTGTCTCTGCTTGGTGACCCTGAGGTGCCTGTCCGAAACCTCACAGCTGAAGACTTCCAGTAAGTACCAGCCTGTGAGTGGGAATTGCTGGTCCTCTTTCTCTCCCCAAAAGAAGAGCTAGGCCCAAATGATAATGAGGCATTTTAGATGTTTTCTTGTTTTATTTCTGGGCGTGGAGGGTTATTGATTCTATATACAGGGGATTTGACTGTTGTTGGGAGAGCAGATGGCAGAGTGGTCTGATACTCATCTCTTTTTATATTTGTGCAGATTTCTCACCAGTGGGACATCTCACAAAATAATGGTTGGATTCAATGACTTAAAGGTTTTTTCCAACCTTAATGGTTCTGCGATTCCATAAAAGTCTTAAGCTTTTGCAAGGCACTTTGTCTTGGTTTAAAGAGACAGGTGTCTGCTAAAGAAGGCAGAAGCTTCCCTTGGAATGGAAAATGTAAACCCCCTCTCTCCAAATTATTGTAATTTTGAAATTAAGGGGCTCTCAGGCAAAGAGATGGGAATAGGAATAACAGTTCTTTACTAGGAATATTAAAAATACAAATGCAATAGTAAAAAAAAAACCAAAAAAACCCACCCCACCCTGATAGAATCAGAATATGCCCTGGCACCCTGTGGGTCAGGGTGGTGGCAGCAGTCCCATTAAATGGTGGCTGCAGTCCTTCTGCAGTGACAGGTGTGGTTCTGTTGGAGCAGGGATCCTGTAGAAGGGTGGAGTTTTCCTCTGAGGGTCCAGTGGTGGTGTAGATGGGCCTGGTCTTCCTCTGGGAATCCAGTGGAAAAGGCTGCTGTGGTGTTCCCAAAGTCAGATATTATCCAAGTAGGAATGCTTGGCTCCTCCCCCTGGGCAGAGCATCTCCCCATGGGATGAAGTCATTTTATCAGCCATGCAGGGACACTCACTGGCCCATTAACAGAAGAGATCTCCCCAGAGGGAGAGTGTGAAGATATAAAGAAAACTGCCCCACCTGGTTTTAACAGGTGGCCCAATGAACAGAAGATAACTGCCCCACCTCTATCAGATGGCAATAGAATACACAGCCCTAGCCACATCTTGTAACCTAAGACACACCTTGAGAAAAGCTTTTAAGAGATGTCAAACTCCTTCAGAAGAAGGCCTGGGGAATTTACTCAAAGGCATGGTCTGCATTCCTCTCAAGATTTTGGACAGGAATAGGATGAACCACCATAGTTTGTTTTATGCAGGAAGTTCAATAGAATGATCCTACTGTTCCCTCCTGGCTTTAAATCTCTGCTCCCCTCTGCTGTATGGGAAAGAGAGACTGAGCCCTTGTCTCCCAGGACTTGAGAAGAAGCTCAGAGTCAAGGATGTCATGTGTTTAGCTCTCCCTGAGGAGAGGTCAGTGATCCAAAGGGAGGTAAGGCTGGAGCAGGAGAGAGCTGGAATGGGACTGCAGGTACTTGGGATTCAATATCAGGAGCCTCCTGCATGGCCTCAGCTCAGTGACACCAACCCAGGCTTGGATCTTCCCATCTTGTGGGAGTCCTGTTACTTCCTGAATGTTGTCCTCAGACAGTCTGATGACAAGACTTATGTAAGTACTGGAATATATAAGTTCCTGTATTTTTTTCTAGCGATGTTTTTTTTCCCTTTCTTGCCTGATTTGTTTGGACTTTTAAAATTAATGCTGATGAGAGATAAGTGGTTCACATGCTTCCCAGCAGGCCTGAGCTATGTCAGTGCTCTGAGAGCTGCACTGGCCCCACCTCTGTAGGTGTCTGCAGCAGGGCTGAGCTCAGGTTTGTCCAGGTAAGTACAAAGATCTTTTGATGTCTGACTTAATTCACGGGTTGTGAGAAGGCTGTGTCACCAGCACTTCCTTGGGCCTCTTCATCTGTGTTTTATGGGGTGGAAGAAAAACCAAACTGATGCTCTTCCAGCCATATGGGGGGCAGAGGCCTTGGGAAGCCTCAGCAACTGAGGCTGAGGAGGTGGGGAGAGGGGTGTGGGCTCGAGGGCCCCAACTTGGTTAGGAATGAGTAGCTGGGGTGGCCCAGCTCTCCTGCCTCCTCTCTCTCTCCTGCCTCCTTCCCTATGAAACTGAAAGAGAGAAGGTTTAGATGTTGGGAAGAAATTCTGCAGTAGTGAGACCCTAGCACAGGTTGCCCAGAGAATCTGTGGCTACCCCATCCCTGGAAGTGTCCAAGGCCAGGTTGGCTGGGGCTTGGAGCAACCTGGGGAAGGTGTCCCTGCCCATGGCAAGAGGTGGAACTGGATGGGCTTTAATGTCCCTTCCAATCCAAAGCAGTCTGGGATTCTGTGACTCCAGAGTGACCTCTCCTCAGAGGCACTCAGAGAAGCTGGAGTGGCATTTGGAGGCAGCACCATAATTGTGTTTAGGGTCTGAGGAGGCTCTTGGTTCCCTCCTAGGGATGGATGTGACAGCTGGGAGGAACTGGAGAGGAGCTGCCTCTGAGCCTTGTGTAGGACATGGGAACTGAAAGGGATCTGAGCTGGGGGTGCAGCTGACTGCTCTGAGCACTGTAACTTGGTGGGACTGTTCCTCTTCCCCAGTTCAGGCTAGAATTGCCTGGAGCAATTGCAGGATGAACTCTTCTCCCCCAGGAGAGTACAGTCTGGGATTTCTCACTGTGCTTTCATTCTCTGTGCTCTGGTTGGACTGTGATAGATGATACTTGGTATGTGCATGGACAGGGACTGCCTCTATCTCCTGGCTCCTGTTGCTCCTTTCAAAGAATTTTCTCTCTCACCTCAGGAGATGTAGGGCCCCTGACCCGGACCTGGCTGAGTGTTACAGGGTTCCTCTCCCTGTGGATTTGAAGATTTCCCCAGAGAGCCTTTCCCCTTGGAGAGGAGGGGAGACTGAAGGGCTGCTGCGCCTGGAGCAACACTTGACAGACCAGGTCAGCCCTGATGGAACTCAGGGGATGGTGGTGACTCCGGGTGGGCTGAGATCAGTGCACAGCTTGGCTTGGAGGAGAGTGACAGCTTGGGCTCGGGTTTTGTTCTCCATGATTTCTGGCAAGTGGGAATGTTTTCCAGGCATGACATCAAACAAGCCCCTCTGATAGTGAAGCCAGTTCCAAGACCTTTCCTCTATTACTGGCCATGTGTCATCTTGTGCTGCCTGAACCCAGATTGCTGTTTTCATTTCAGGGCTGGGTGACAAGTTTTACCAAACCAAGGACAATCCCAAACTCACTGCTTCCAAGCACCACAGGCCTGAGCCCATATTTCAGTATGGGCTGTCTGTCAGTTCGGACATTTTTTTATAAGTTGTCAAACATTTATGCTCAGGTAAGCAAATAATTGGTCCTAAGTAAGCAAATCCAAAACTGTGACAAGTCTGGCATGGGAGGCAGGATTTAACACTTGGGTTGTCTTGGTAGAGACTTGGTGTATCAAAAAATGCTGCTTTGTTAATGTCTTCTCACAGTGTCCCATGAAATCTGTGGAGTGGCTTCATGTTCTGTGAAACAGCTGTGAATGTCTGCAGCTCTTCCCAATTAAGTTTTAGAAAGGATATTAGTAACAGGATATTGATATTCTAAATTCATATTTTCATCAGGAACTGTAGTGACAGGGCAAGAGGGAATGGCTTCAAACTGAAAGAGAGCAGATTTGGATTAAATGTTGGGAAGAAATTCTTTCCTGTGAGGGTGGTGAGACCCTGGCACACGGTCCCCAGAGAAACTGTGGCTGCTCCATGCCTGGAAGTGTCCAAGGCCAGATTAGATGGGGCTTGGAGCAATCTGGGCTAGTGGAAGGTGTCCCTGCCCATTGCAGAGGGTGGAGTGAAATGGGCTTTAATGTCCCTTCCAACTCAAATCATGGTTCTATGAAAAGGGAGCAAGCAGACCTGGGATCAGTAGGGAAGTCCAGGAAAACCTTCCTAAATTTCAAGGATTTAGTTTGTCTGTCTGTTGGTTAAGGGAAATATTTCATTGGTGTATATAGTTTTGTTTCTGGAAATCAACTGGTTTTAACTTAGACAAGTTTTAATTGTTCCATAAATGAAAACCACTTTCTGAAATCTTGTTTGATTCTTAAGAAAAACCGAGCTTGAAACCAGCCGAAGAAAACCAGCCTCCTTTACCTCCATCTTAAGATTAACATTTGAGACATGGCTGAGCCACCTGAATTCAGTTAACACATTAATAAACACATACTTGGTGTAAGAAATTCCAGTGTGACACAGTTTTGGAAGGTAGATGTAGTATGAGGTAACACTGAAGTCTGTCAGTTTGGCTTTGGTTTGGGCCAGACAGCATTGCCTCAGATATTTGATTTCCTTGACTTGAACCATAAAGTGCCTTGAAACTAGTATTTTAGTCAGATTAATCTTTATTTTATGGGCCTGACAGTCACAAAATGAGTGAGGCTGCAATGATATATATGAACTGAAGCTGTCACCTTGTGTCATTTGCAGGCAAAGCACCACTCTCTGCCTCCAGTGTCGCTCCAAGGGCAGCTGTTGTGGAGGGAATTCTTCTATACAGTAGCATCAGCAACGCCCAACTTCACCCAGATGGCTGGGAACCCCATCTGCCTTCAGATCTGCTGGTACAAGGACACAGAGAGGCTCCACAAATGGAAAATGGTAATGAGGTGCCTGGCCACAGCAGCTGCATTGGAGCTTGGAGCTTTCCTCTTCCCTTGATCCATCCCTGCTGGCAGTTTGAATGCATCTTGCAGTGGTGTGACAGGCTGTGAGAGCTGGGAATATTCATCCTGGAGAAAAGAAGGCTCCAGGGAGACCTTAGAGACCCTTCCAGTGTCTAAAGGGGTTCCAGGGGAGCTGGAGAGGGACTTGGGATAAGGGATGGAGTGACAGGACAAGGGGAATGGTTTCCAGCTGACAGAGGGCAGTGTTAGATGGGATATTGGGACGAAGTTCTTCCCTGTGAGAGTGGTGAGACCCTGGCCTAGGTTTCCCAGAGAAGCTGTGGCTGCCTCTGGATCCCTGGAAGTGTCCAAGGCCAGGTTGGGTGGGGCTTGGAGCAACCTGGGCTAGTGGAAGGTGTCCCTGCCCATGGCAGGGGGTAGAATGGGGTTCAGTGTCCCTTCCCACCCAAACCAGTCTGTAATTCTGTGAAAGCAGTGTATGGCGGGAGAGCTGATATTCCTGTTCTGCTGCAGGCACAGACAGGGTTCCCATGGATCGATGCCATTATGACCCAGCTGCGCCAGGAAGGCTGGATCCATCACCTGGCTCGGCACGCTGTCGCCTGCTTCCTGACACGAGGGGACCTTTGGATCAGCTGGGAAGAGGGAATGAAGGTTCACTTCTGGCTTTTATTTTCCTCTGTTCTGCCTAGCCCTGAGAAACCCTGCACAGCCTGAGTCTAGCAGTGGACAGTTCTACAGAGCAGGATTTAGTTCTGCCTCTTCCTGTGGATCTCAGGGTTTATGGAATCTCTTTGTCACTCAGTGCAGTGGTGAGAGTTCATTCCCTTCCCCAAATCCTCATGATTTTTGGATAACAAGGATACTGGTGGAGACATGCTCAGTCTCTAGCAGGTTCCAAACCCATAGTTTTTGGGTTGCTCTGTCTTCTGTCCATGGAGAGCATTCTTGGCGTGCCTGTGAGGAGGCAGTCCTGGCCCCACAGTGCTGTGCTTCCAGCAGCAAACTCCCAGCCTGCTTTTGTCTAGTTTTTGCAATATAGCCATTTCAGGGGTATTTCTCTTCCAATCCCTGATGTGCAGGTGTTTGAAGAGCTGCTTTTAGATGCTGACTACAGCATCAATGCAGGGAACTGGATGTGGCTGTCAGCCAGCGCCTTCTTCCACCAGTACACACGGATCTTCTGCCCCGTCCGCTTCGGGAAGCGCACAGACCCCCAGGGCGACTACATCAGGTCAGGGGACACCCACCCCATCACTTCCCTGGAGCTTCTCAAGCTCCTCTGACAGCAGGAACTGATGAACTGGATCAGTTTCAAACACACACACCTGTTAAACAGGACTCATAGCAATGGTTTTATAGAACACTTGGGGGAACTGAGGCATGGAGAAGCAGAGAGATATCTGCCATTCCAAGCGATGGCTGAGCAGGGCTTGTGTTCATTTGTGAGTGCTTGTTGCGTCCAGCACCATGTTTGATCACTAGGCTGGCTCCTCTTTCTAAAGGATTTGAGTAGAACTTCCCACAGCTTCCCTGCTCCAGTCTGCACTTAGTTTCTTGCTTTTCATAGAATTCTGGGATGTGCTTGGAAGGGAGCTTAAACCTCATCCAGTTCCACTCCCTGCCGTGGGCAGGGACACTTTCCACTATCCTAAGGTTTCTCCAAGCCTGGCCTTGGACAATTGCAAGGATGGGACAGCCATAGCTTCTCTGGGCAACCTGTGCTAGGGCCTTACCACCCTCACAGGGAGGAATATCCCAGTATTTCATGTAACCCTGCCATTCTTTAGTTGCACACACATAGATTTTATTTCCCACTCTGAGTCCTCTTTGCTTCACAGTCTCATTTTGTTGTCTCTCCATAATGTGCTGATGGGTTTTCTCAAAGCACTGGGCTCACTGTGTCAGTGCTGAGCAAACAGCTTGTCTTGGTTTGAAAGACAGGTGTCTGCTAAGGAAGGTGGGAGCCTCCCTTGGAATGGAGAATGCAAACTTTCTCCCTCCAAATTATTATAATTTTGAAATTAAGGGGCTCTCAGGCAAAAATATATGAGATTAGGAATAACAGTTCTTTACTAGTATGTATAACAAGGCAAACAAACAACAACGACTACAGCATTAATAGTAACAGAACCGGGAGCCCAGTCCCAGCCTTTGGGCTGCTGCACTTTCCCTCTGGTGCAGTTCTGCGCACAGCCAGCAGGGGCGCTGCTGGCTCCCGGTGGGCAGGGCAGGTGCAGTGATCCCCCCGGGGCTGCAGGGGGCGCTGTGGGGCGCGGCAGTGGCAGCTGGCCACCCCCCACACGGGGAGGGATAGAGGATAGGCTTCGCTTCACAAACCCTGGGGCAGTCAGTACCAGTGTCCCCACAGGACTCTGAGAAACACTAGGCTGGAACAGCAGGAATGAGCAAAAAATCCCTGCATGATGGGTGAGATGTATCAAGATCTGCGGCAGGAGCTGGAACTGCCGGTAGTGCACAGGGGTGCAGGGCCCAGCATTTGAGGAAAAGCAGCTCCTAGCTGGGTTGTGGCCGTGGCAGCGAATTCCTTTTCCCAGGCTGCGGGTCCCACCGTCCTCTGAAGCCCAGATTGAGTGAGAGATCCACAACTGCCCCAGCCCCCATCCTTTACCTGCTTCTAATCTCGGGGTGTCTCTGTCCCTCCCAGAGAAGCTCCCAAAAATCAGAGGAGTTCCCCCTCCCCACAGTCTCAAGCACACAGCCATCAGTGCTTCTTAGCAACTCAGTGGGAAAAAATTCCGCAACTAGAGGCAGGAAAAGGAAAGAAATCCCAACCCCCAGCACAGCTTAATTTCCCCACATCTCTTCCTCCCATCCTGTCCATAGTTGGGTATTGCCAAGGAGAAGCCTGTGCTGAGGTACCTCACAGAGTGGGACAAAAAATTACTTTGCCATTCTGCAATAATTTTTTTAAATTAGTTTGTTTTTAAATTTTATCGATGTTTAGGACAAAATGTCAGTGAAAATGTTAAAAACATATTTCGGAGGAAATAAAAACTGAAGTACTGTTTAAATCACCCCATTTATTCTACGCTGTGAAGTTAACTTCTGGAAGATATCACCTATGGAGGTTTGAGAACATAAACAAAATTTTTGTGGAGAATGAATCAGAACTTTCCCACAGATTGTAATATCAATATTAACATGGCACAGGTTGGTTTACACTTCTCTGAATCTATGAATATTTGCCTGCAGGATTATAAACTGCCCTATTCTCCCTGTTTTGTAGGAAATACTTGCCCATACTAAAGAACTTTCCCTCCAAGTACATCTATGAGCCCTGGACAGCATCTGAAGAGGAGCAGAAGCAAGCAGGATGTATCATAGGTAATTAATTCACATTCCTTGCTGAGGATTTTTCTGCTGCTAACTATCCAAAATAAATGTGTATGAGATGGAAGCATCACACTTCCAACATAAGCCATTTATCTTCTGAAAATGAATTAATCCAACAGCCTTCCTTCTGTTCATTCTCCATTAACATTTTTTTAATAAGAGTCTCTTTTCACAGTACATATTTTTGCTTCAACTTTATGTCCTAAAACTCTTGGATCACTCCACATTTTTGCCTTTGAATTTATCCATCTTGGATGCTTGGCTGCTTTAAATAATATCAGAACATCTTGTCCTTTTACTTCTGCTTTAACACATCTTTGAAGGCTCTTAGGTCAAAGTGGGTGCACTTCTTTTTGATGGAAAGGATTAGGCACTTCCATTTAAGAAAAGCTGGAAGTATCCCAAATCCAGGGAAAACGTCTTTGCGGAATGTGGTAAAGGCTCTATCTCCACATTACCAGGTCAGGATTACCCCTTTCCCATGGTGAACCACAAGGAAGCCAGTGACCACAACCTGCAGTTGATGAAACAGGTCAGAGAGGAGCAGCACAAAACAGTCCAGCTCACAAGAGGTGAGAGATGCTGCAGCACCCACATTCCCTGTACTGTGACACACAGACTGTCCTCAGGAACCTAGGGCTCTGGGGCTCTGCTTTGGGTACTTTTCCAGGATGCTTTTCCATGTTGGATACCAACATCATGAGCAACTCTTCTGGTCACTGTTAAAATGCTGTCCCAAGAGCGAGAACAAGCCTTTTCTTCCTTCCCTCTCCCCTTGGAGCAACCTCCTGCCTGCTGCAGAAATGCCTTCCTGAAACCAGATCTCCTCCCCCCTGCCCTGACTTCCCAGCCCCAGGCTGGCTGCATGTGTCTCCAGGGTGCAGAAATCTCTGCAGCTCTGCCCATGCCTCTTGTAAACCAGAACATTCCTATTTGTCCTTGGTACCATGATCTGCCCTATGCCGTAGCAGAAATTGAGATTCCCACTGAGCACAAAGCTCTGGAGAGGTGAGTTGTTCCAAATTTACCCTTTGGCATGGTTTGGCATGGTTTTCTGCATTGCTTAACCCTATGGATAACAAACAGGTAGTTATCAGGTAAGGCTAGAACACTCAAACTGTGCCGAGCCTGAAGTACTTAATTTATTAGGTATTTCCAGTCACACAGATGTGTCACTTATGGCACCTGTGCTTTTAAAATTGAAATCCCAGGGCCTGTGCTGAGCTCAGAGGAATCCTTCACAGTGAAACATGGAATGTCAGCCTGGTTTGGGTGGAAAAAGTCTTTAAAGCTCATCCAGTTTCCATGCCCTGCCATGGGCAGGAACACCTTGCACTATCCCAGGTCCAGGTTTTTCCAAACCCTGTCCAGCCTGGCCTAGGACACTTCTAGGGATCCAGGTGCAGCCGCAGCTTCTCTGGGCAGCCTGTGCTAGGGCCTCTACAACCTCACAGGGAGGAATTTCATCCTAGTATTGCACCTAACTCTGCCCTCTGGCAATGGGAAGCCATTCCCGCTTGTCTTGTCCCTCCAGGCCCTTGTCCCACGTCCCTCTCAATCTCTCTGAGCCCCTTTAGGAAGGGTCTGTCAGGTCTCCCTGGAAGCCTTCTCTTCTCCAGGCTGAACATTCCCAGCTCTCCCAGCCTGGCTCCATAATGGAATTTAGGTGAAAAATTACCTTTTTATTTAAGGGTGGGCCACAGCAGCCTCTCTATATTATAGAAACCCAACATGCAGCAGCTGAGGGGAACCTTAACTGTTCTTTCGTTCACCCCTCTAATTTGAGGGAATTAATTGTTCCAAACCCTGGAATGGATACCTATTAATGTGTCCGCAAGGTTGCACACTGGAATAGTACAGATATAACCACTGTATGGTGGCAGTTCTTTAGCAGCCCTGTGGTACCAGGGACTAAATGTTGGGAATGTTGGAAAAGCCAAAATTTTGAGAGTCCCTGACTCCAAGAGTTATCCCAACGCCCATCTCAGTATGTAAACCAGCTCATACAGGGGAGCCGATATTGGAATAGAGTAAGGGCTAAGGAGTAGGATGAGACTTGGAACAGTCTGGAAGGTGTGGGGTGGAATGAAAGAAGCTTTAAGGCCCCTTCCAACCCAAACCATCTTGGGATTTCATGATTCTTGTTGCCTATGAACAGAAGCATTTTGTGATACTTAGTATCTTAACCTGACTGAAGTCAGAGAAGACTTTGCAAACTTTAATCCTTCTTTATTTCTTGCTGTAGATGATGCAGATGACCCCATGGAAATAAAGGTAAAACGTGACCATTCAGAAGAAAACATTTCAAAAGGAAAAGTGGCCCGAACAGCAGAATAAACCAAATTCCCTCAGGGGAGGGACACCTGCTGGGTACCAAAAGAGGCAAGAGAGGAGAGCCAGGGGCCAGCTGAGCTGGCCAACCACTGTCCTCCATACTTTGCCCTGCTAATGGTGCCTCTTGCTTGTGACCTGACCTCAGGAGACGTGTTGGATCTTGAGTAGTTTTAGTGCAGTTATTTTGGATGGAATTGTTTATCTCTGAGTGGCTTCTGGACCATTTGTTGAAGCTGCTGGGTGAATGCAAGAGGTTGTGTGGTTGTGGCAGGTCCCGCTGCTTGCAGCATCCTTCAAATCCATGTTTTTCATGCACATGAATAAATAGATTTTGTGAAAAATATCTTAATGTCAGAAGACCATGTGCACATTAATGTGGCTGCACATTAGTATTAGGACCTTGCCTTGTAGAGACAGACTTAGGGATGTTCATATTATTTATTCTAAGTTCCCAGTTTATGATTGTAGTCCCCAGTTTGGGGAGACAGAGCAGAGTGCAGCCCCTTGTACGTTTTGTGTTAAGTCATAAGTAGGAATTGTTATGCATTTTAAGGACAAAGTTGAAAATATCT
This sequence comes from Haemorhous mexicanus, assembly GCF_027477595.1. Classification (NCBI taxonomy): domain Eukaryota; kingdom Metazoa; phylum Chordata; class Aves; order Passeriformes; family Fringillidae; genus Haemorhous; species Haemorhous mexicanus. The sequence continues at coordinate 6,721,169 of NC_082365.1, read as the reverse complement.
CACTAAATTAGGGCTAATATATAACTTTGTCACCATAATTCTCTTCCTTGCTAAGTAGAACTGCAGGGCAGAGATTAATTCTATCATGTACCACATGGAAAGATTTCTCCTTCCACTGAAATATATTGTTTGACAAGGCTGGATTAGTCAATTATGATTGGGGGTTTGGGGGTGAGGAAGTGCAGTGGGATTTTCATGGCTGCAGGTAGTATTCAGGGTTTGGAAATAAATAAAACTTATTTCTGACATGAACAATGCAGGGGCTCTGAAGCAATCTGTTATCACAATTGATATCCATTGGTCCTCTCGGGAAATCTGGTGGCACAGCAGCTCCAGCAGCAATCCAAACTCCTTGGAAGCATCCCAGGATCTAGTGCAGGAGCAGCACAGGAGCCATGAGCACCAGGAGGAGGCCGTAAACTGCAGGATCTTTCAATGCTGCTAGAGACCTGCAGGACCTGTCAGGACAGACCATGCTGGCAGGAGGATAGCGAGGTGTAAATACAAAGCTGCAAGGAACTTCCTGCTGCTCCAAGCCTGCATCAAGCTCCTGGAGATGCCCATATTCCCTGATACTACAGCCCTCCAGCAAACCTAATGACTTGCAGGGATGGCCAGAAGGAAAGGCCTTCTGCCTCCCTCTTTATGGAAGGTAGAATTCCAAGGTGGTGCTTGTTTCTTTGGGGAGATCTGCTGCTCCAAAGCCTCCTGGCATTCCTCCGCTCTGTCACTGGGCTCCTTCCTGTGCCTGAAGGGGTTTATGGCATCCCTGAAGGGCTGGAATGAGCATCTGGGAAACTCCAGACCTGTCAGCCTGACATCAGTGCCCAGTAGGATAATGGAACAGATCATCATGGGTGCTGTCACCTGGCACCTACAGGACGCCTGGGGGTTCAGACCCAGCCAGTATGGGTTTAGGAGGGGGCAGGTCCTGCCTGAGCAACCTGATCTCCTTTTATGACTAGGTCACCTGCCTGGTGGATGCAGGAAAGGCTGTGGATGTGTCTTCCTGGATTCCAGCAAGGCCTTTGGCACTGTCTCCCACAGCACGCTCCTGGAAAAGCTGCAGCCCACGGCTGGGACAGGAGCACTCTTTCCTGGGCTCAGAACTGGCTGGATGGCTGGCCCAGAGAGTGGTGGTGAGTGGGGCTGCATCCAGCTGGCAGCCAGTCATCAGTGGTGTCTCTCAGGGGTCTGTGCTGGGGCCAGCTCTGTTTAGTATACTGATTACATGGATGAGGGAATTGAGTCCACCATCCGTAAATTTGCCGATAAGACCAAGCCTGGAGCCTGTGTTGATCTGCTTGAATGTAGGAGGGCTCTGCAGACAGACCTGGAATGGTTGGATGGATGGGCTGAGTGCAACAGGATGAAGTTTAATAAGTCCAAATGCCAAGTCCTACATTTTGGCCACAATAACCCCCTGCAGCATTATAGGCTGGAGACGGTGGACAGTGCCCAGGCAGAAAGGGACGTGGGGGTTCTGGTCCACAGCTGGCTGGACATGAGCCAGCAGTGTGCCCTGGTGGCTAAGAAGGCTAATGGCCCCTGGCCTGGATCAGGAATGGTGTGGCCAGAAGGAGTAGGGAGGCCATTCTTTCCCTGTACTTGGCACTGGTGAGGCCGTACCTTGAGTCCTGTGTCCATTCTGGGCCCTCAGGTTGGGAAGGATGTTGAGATGCTTGAGCGCATCCAAAGGAGCACAACGAGGCTGGTAACGGGCCTGGAACACAAGCCCTATGAGGAATGAGGGAGCTTGGCGTGCTCAGGCTGGAGAAAAGGAGACTCAGGGGGACCTTATCACTATCTAGTGACCACCCTGAAAGGTGGTTGTAGCCAGATGGGGGTTGGTCTCTTCTCCTGGGTGACCAGTGACAGGATGAGAGGTCATAGCCTGAAGCTGCACCATGGGAAGTTTAGGTTAGATATTAGAAAAAAAATTATTCACAGGAAGAGTGGTTCAGCACTGAAATGGGCTGTCTGGATTCACCGTCCCTGGAAGTGTTTAAAAAAAGATTTGATGAGGCACTCAGTGCCATGGCTTAGTTGGTAAGGTAATGGTAGGTCACTGGTTGAACTCAATGATCTCAAAGGTCTTTTCCAACCTGGTTTATTCTGTGATTCTGTGTCTGCAGCCTGGCCCCAGTGCAGGGGCTCTAGGAATGCAGATCTGGCTTCTGCCTCGTGTTTCAAGGCACAGTCTTTGCCTTCAAGCCCTAAAGGGGTTGGTCTTTTTTCCTGAATGTTTCTACCTTGAAGTAGCAGTCCCTACCTGAGCTTCAGTGAATTCTGGGGCTGTGTAGTACAGCAGAATTGTGAAATCCCAGATTGGTTTGGGTGGGAAGAGACATTAAAGCCCATCCTGTCCCACCCCTTGCCATGGGCAGGGACACCTTCCACTATCCCAGGTTACTCCAAGCCCTGTCCAACACGGCCTTGGACACTTCCAGGTATGGGGCAGCCAGAGCTGCTCTGGGCAACCTATGCCAGGGCCTCACCAACCTTTCAAGGCCTCTTTGGAACTTCTGTTGTTGCAAAGCAGTTTCATGGTCTGGTGTGTGTTCGAAAGGAGCACGAGGACTTGGCCTGCAAAGGAACTGCTGTGAGAGTAGGAGCTGTGTTTGAGCAAGAAACGGCAAGTGCAGTTGGAGTGTGACCTCTGCTTCTGGCTGACAAAGTAGCATAGGAGAAGTTTCTGAAAGAAGCAAAATGAAAGAATCTCAGAATCCTTGAGGTTGGAAAAGCCCTCTAGGATCACCAAGTCCAAATGTTTCCCCAGCACTGCCATCTACGCCATAACCCATGTTTTTCTAGATGGCACATCCACATACTTCTTGAACACTTTTATGAGTGGTGACTCTACCACTGCTCCAGGCAAGGGGGTGCCTTGCCATGGCCTGACCACCCTTTCCAGAAAGAAATTTTTCCTAATATCCAACCTAAATCTCCCCTGGGGCAACTTGTAAAGTCTTTATTTTCAGTGCTGAACCTTCTTGCCTTGTCCCTGTTCCCCAGGAGTCCAGCCTGACCCCCACTGGCTGCTCCCTCCTGTCAGGGAGTTGTGCAGAGCCAGAAGGTCGCCCCTGAGCCTCCTTTTCTCCAGCCCCCCCCAGCTCCCTCAGCTGCTCCTGGTGCTTCACACCCTTCCACAGCTCCATTTCCATTCCCTGGGACATGCTCCAGTCCCTCAAGGTCTTTTTTGGGGTGAGGGGCTTAAAACTGACCCCAGGAACTGACCCCAGGATTCAAGGTGGTCTCACCAATGCAGGGGGATAGTCACTGGATAGTCTTGTTGGACATACCATGGCCAGACAAACACCCCCAGGTCCTTTTCTCCAGCAGCCACTTGGAAGGACTGAGCTGATTTGTGACTTCATGGCCAAGAGACTTGCTCCGTAAAAATGAATTACTGGCAGAGTATCAGAATGAATCAGGTGAGACTCCATTTCTTCATGCAGGAAAAAGCCAATTCTTTTTTCACACAACCCATTTTAATACAGTTTTTACTGACCTCATGTACAACTTTAACTGGTTAATAGCTAATTGGTTAATAGTTTTCTTGCCAATTACTCTATTGGTTAGTAAAAGGTACTTGTCTATCAAATCTCTCTATTCTTAAATTGTTTCCATATTTTCTTCACTGGTTTTCATGGAATAGATTTAATGTTTATGGAAGCTGTTTTCACCCAGGAATAGATTGTTATGTTAACAAACTGTTCACACCAGGATTGTTTTCACAAGGGAACTTGCAAAGTGCTATCTGCACTTAGAAGAAATGACAGGCCAGCCATCCATCCAACTGAGCAGGTCTGATTTTATGAGGCCTTTCTTTTCTAATTTTTCTACTTGACTGCAATAGCAGAGTGTTTCTGTCTCTGCACATTTTTCTCTGTTGAGGCGATCTGAGTTTGGTGGCAGCAGGATTTAATGTGGAATTGTTCAGATATTGACCCACAAAAATGCTCCTGATGCAACTCTCTGAATTCTGGCGTATGGAGACAAGTAATGGCATCTTTGCTGTGCATTCCTGGCATGATTCAAAGCCACTCCAGCTGGATTTGGGTCACCTTAGGTGCTTTTATTGTAGGAGGGTGTCACGGTCCATTCTTACAAAGGGGATTCGTGATGGTTCAGTAATTGATCTCAGAGTGTGAAAAACTGACACGGAAAGGGGATTTGCAATAATAATCAAGAACAAATGCACCTTTATTGAGCAACCACAGCAAAATGTGTTAGGGGGAGATTGGGAAAAAGGGAAAGAATAGGGAAAAGAGAGGGAGGAAGAGAAAGGAAGGTATATAGCTACCAAATGTAGAACGATGAAATCCTTCGAAGTCCAGTCGACAGAGTTCGCCTGGTCACATCAGGGGAGAGCTCGAAGACACTGGTCAAGTCAAGGTTCTTTATAGTCCATTTTTGGTAGGGGGAAAACAGGTCGTGGAATTGCCGGGGGGAATCAAGTACAATGAAGAATAGTCTATTGAAATTTCTGAGGAGAGAGAAGGCATTGAAGAAGGTACAAACAGTCCATATTCTTAGCTGTCGCCAAGAACCATTGTGTTCTTGGTCCATTGCTCACACCTGCAGGCAAACATCTGTCTTTGGTCAGTTCACCTCTCCCACACACCTTAGGGGTTTTGGTCTCACTCCTTGGGAGGAGGGGGAGCTCCTCCATATAGGGGTTTCATGTCGCAGTCCTTGACGGAGAGGCTTCTCCCTTCTCAGCCCATCTGTCAGGGTGGTGGTAAAACAGATGAAGGATCTTCTGTGGGGACCACCAAAGGTTACCTCAGAAAAGTCCAGCCAAGCCAAGAGGTGGGGAAATTCCAGGGCTATTGTTGGGAAAGCAAGTGCAGGTGAAGAAGAGTAAGGTGCCCCTTCTCCTTTCACTAGGTTCAGTGTTCCAATACAGCAAACACACCTGCAAACAATAGCTTGGCAGGCCAGAAGCTCTGCTCAGGCCTCAGGATCTTGGTGAGCAACCATCTTGAGCAAGACCAGGATTCCAACCAGGGTCTTTTTTGGTGATCCCAGTTTCTGTCCTTCCATGATGATCGTGAGGCAGATGAGAGAAACTTCAGGCAGAGACTTACAGAGGGAAATATGTCTGATGGTGTTGATTTTGTTTGATTTTTCTTTTTTTTTGACCACTCCTGCCTCCCCTCTTTGGCTTCTTCACCCCTACACCTACATGCCCAAAGCTTCTCTCTAAGCCTGGGTGATATTCTTTCTCATTTTTGCTTCCTTATGAGATTTATCTTGTAAAGTTTTCATTTGGTGGTTGTGAATTAGGGCTTTAAGTGTCTTTCCTGATCTCATTTCCTTTGGTTAGAGTCACCATTGGCAGAAATGAGAGCGAGACATGAATTAAGTCACTTTTTTTGGGTCACTTGTGCTCCAGGGAGCCTTTAATGAAATCCCAGATTCGTTTGGGTTGGAAGGAACCTTAAAGCTCACCCCGTTCCACTCTTTGCCATGGTCAAGGACACCTCGCACTAGACAGGTTGCTCCAAGCCCCGTCCAACTCAGCATTTTCAGAGTTGATTTAGTGTTTTGCCAACAGTGGAGTTGATGAGCTATCTGCCTTCCTGGCTGTTGAGGAAACTTTCACTTCCCGTAACAGGGCAGAGCTCCTGGGGGGTTGCAGCTCTTCCTAAACAGCAGCTCTGATCTCTGCTCTCTGTGACCAGGGACAAGACCCCAGGGACAGGCTGGGTATCAGGGAAAGGTTCTTTCCCCAGAGGGTGCTGGGCACTGCCCAGGCTCCCCAATGAATAGGCACGGCCCTGAGGCTGCCTGAGCTCCAGGAGTGTTTGGGCAGCACTGCCAGGGATGCCCAGGGTGGGATTGTTGGGGTGTCTGTGAAGGGCAGGGGTTGGACTGGATGGTCCCTGTGGGTCCCTTCCTGCTCAGGATGTTCTGTGATTCTAGTCCTCCAATTCCTTTGGCACAGGAAGGTGACCAAAGCAGCTGCTCCCTGGACAGCTGCAGCCGGGCTCTCTCTGCATCCTGCCATGTCACACATGATGGTGACAGCAGAGCTTTTGGAGTGGCACTGGCTCCACAGCACCTCTGTATCCCACTTTGGTGTCCCTGAGGATGGGATATGCCATGATGGCCCTGATCCCTCTGCCCCAGCTGCATCTCCACCTGACTGGTTCTTCCCTTGCTGGAAATCCCTTTTCTCTCAGGAACATGGTGGGATTCTTAGGGTTGTCCTGTGCAGAAATAGCAATTGGGCTTGACAGGTCCGTTCCAACTCAAAATTTTTTGATTCTATGATTAAAAACATTCACCAGCTCAACCAATTCTACTGGCTGTGTTGAAGGATTGAAATCACAGGCTGAAAATAGGAACAATTATGTAACCTTATCCCTGAGGGCTTGCTCCTGGATGGTGACAGTTGGAACTTTGCCAGCAGTGACAGCAGAACGAAATCCCACCCCTCACCTTGATATGGTCCCCCCTGGTCACAGGGTGTGCTGTGCTGTGACCAACCCTCGTGGTGCTGTACTTCCAGTGCTGGAGCATTTGTGTCCCAACACATTCCCTTCTGCAGAGCAGGGCCTCAAAGAGCCCTCTCTGGCCGGGAGTGAGGCAGCAAAGAGCCGCCAGGGAGATGTTTGACACTAGGCCATAGCTGACCCTCGAACCAGAACCACCTCTCCAGGCCTCCCACAGACGATCCTTTTCAGAATAAACCTGTTCACTGTGAACCCAATGTACTGAGCCACAGCTCCAGCTGAGCAGGGCTGGTGCCTCTGTGCTACCCTTGAACCTCCACCAGCTGGAGAGAGGGAAGGACAACCTGCTTGTCCTCCAGTCAGCACTGTCTTGTTTAGGATGGATGTTTATGGGAGAAATAGCTGAGTTTTAGACTGATTGGGTTTTTCTGGATAACTAAACTATGTTTTCTTTGGTTTCTGCTGATGGGAGAAGTTCTGGGTATTAACCTTTCATATAAGTTTATTACAGTTTTTTATAAAATCTTCTGAGTTTTTGTATCTAAGAAATGTTCTGTCTGAGCTAAATCTAAATCCTTTCCCATATCTAAACTCCAAGACCACAGAAATCTGTATCCTAATGTTTTTCATTACATTACATGGTTACGTGAGATATCATTTTAAAAATGAGATTTTGAATTCCAAGTAATTTACTCCTTATTTTATTCCGTTCATTAACAGGAACAATAATTACCCTCCTCTATGCAGTAAACACCAGTGGGAGGCAGTGGAGCCAAAGCCCACAGTTGGGCCTTTTGCCCACAATTAATTTTTTTCATGGTCCGAATTGTCCTGTCAAAATTGTAACTTTCCTTTTTTACTCAACTGGTTTTCCTTAATCCTGAAACTTTAAGCATGATGGTGATGGATCCTCAAACAGCCCACTGGCATTTCAGACTTGGGATGAGTTTTGACTTTTAATTCTTTGTGGTTGAGTGGAATTGGACAAAGAAATATCTTGAACAAAATAAGCACTATGACCCAGGTTTTGGTGGGCCTTGAATAGAATTTCAAGCATTCATTTGCTTAATGTGTAGAAATCAGATTTGGAACATTAAATTATTGTGAACCCTCATAAAGTCTAATTTTAATTAAAATAATGGGATCAACTAATCTCAGCCTGGTTAGGGTGGGAAGGAACATTGAAGCCCATCCAGTCCCACCCCCTGCCATGGCAGGGACACCTTCCACTATCCCGGGTTGCTCCAAGCCCTGTCCTACCTGGCCATGGACACTTCCAGGGGTGCAGGGGCAGCCACAGCTTCTCTGGGCAACCTGTGCCAGGGCCTCAGCACCCTCACAGGGAAGAATGTCTTCCCAATATCCCATGTAACCCTGCTCTTGCCAGTTTTTATGGTTTAAAAACCCTAAATGAGGTTTTTGTGTGTCTAAGGCCAACTCTCTCTTTCCAAGCTGCAAAACTGACAGTGAATTTAGCCAGTCTTACAACTTTATATATACAAATTTACTTTACGTGGTGGAAAATATGAATTCAGATGTGTCCTCAAAGAGGTGGAGCCCTGCCCTTATAGCACAGGTATGACTTTGTTGACTCAGTCCTAAATATTGCACTGAGAACTGTAAACCAGTTTATAAGTGACGTAGCACATATTGAATAGGGAGCACATGGTAACATCTAACTCAGCATCATTTGGTGCTTTCGAGGTTCCTGATGAATTTTGGCACTAGTTCTGTTACAGCTCAATTTTCCTTTTCATGATATCTCAGTGGCACCAAGTTTGACAAGAGCAAGTATTCACAGCATCTCTATTGACAGGCAGTGGATGCATCTGTCTGGCTGCTTTTCCAGCTGAAATTGTGGACCAAGGAGCCAAACAACCCTCTTGAGAGCAGACTGGACCAATACCTGACAAATAAATAGCTAATCAGCTCTGCACACAAGTCTCTGCTGACATTGGACCTCAAAGTCAAACCCAAATGATGCCAAATGAACAGGCAGGAGAGGAGACAGTCAGCTGAAACATTTTTTCCCCAAAATGTTTGTTTGAAGCCTGTGGCTCCATGGTTGGCAATTCAGAGGAAGCTGAGTTACACCTTGCTCAATGTGTTTGGATTCAACATGAGGAAAATTTCTGACCATAAAAAAAACCTGAGAGGAGTTGTTAGCCTGGCATCTCATAAATGAGGAAGGCAAAGATCAACCTCCAGAGGCTGGAGGACTTTGCTAATTCAAAGGGAGTTGAAAGACTTAGCAAAAATTACCCAAATCTGAATGAATTTGAATTTTCCAAGAGACCAGCTGGCATCCTTTAGCTAAAAGGACCAGCAGTAAATACTGCTGGCAGACAGTGATCCTGGGAAATAGCAAAAACTTATTCTCAAAGCCTTTACCTATCTGTGCTGGACAGGTGACATCCAGAACATGCTGGATGCTGTATTTCCAGTTCAGTCAGATACCTAACCTCATTCATTTTTTAGGATTAGGATCCAGGAGAGAAAATAAGGAAATAGGAGAAAAAACTTTTGACTGGGTTGAACGAGGTGCTCTGGTGAGGCAGCTGTAAAGCTGTGTCCAGTTCTGGGCCCCTCCTGGAAAGAGAAACATCGAGGGGCTGGAGCACATCCAGGGTAGGGATTGGAGCTGGGGAAGGATCTGGAGCACCAGGAACAGCTGAGGGAGCTGCGGGATGTCATGAGCCATTGGTTGGTTCATTGTAAATCCTCATCAGGCTGAACAAAGGTCAGGGAGCACTTGTGCTTTTATTGTACTGCTGCCTCAGCTCCAGCAACCAGCCAGCTGAGTTGTATAAACTCCAAAGGTGTTGACCAAAAAGCTCTTGAATATTTACAATGCACTTCCACAGGAGTGGTGGCTACAAGCCCTTAATTTTGTGCCCTTTGCTTCAATGAGTTATCAACTCCCACAACAAACTCCTTAGAGGAGCTGGCTCACAAGCCATGGTACCACTACTCAATCTCCCAACTCCCACATCAAATTCCATACAGAGCACAGGATGGAATGTGAAAAGCATGCTTTGCCCAGGCAAAGAAAGGGAGCAACTCCAGAGCACCCTGAAAACTACAGACCTGCCAGTGTCACTTCAGTGCCTGGTAAAGTTATGGACAAGGTTACTGTGTATGGAACAACACACCTGAAGGATGATGCGGTCATTGGTCACAGCCAGAATGGCTTCATGAAAGGAAGGTCCTGCTTATCAAACTATTTCCTTTCATGACAAGGTGACCCACCTGGTTGACCCAGGGCCAGTTGATGGAATATTTTTGGATTTCAATAGTTTTCAACACTGTCTCTCCCAGGATACTTCTGGACAAAATGTCTAGCCCACAGCTGGACAAAAACATAATGGAATGGTGAGCAACTGGCTCATGGGTCAGGCACAAAGGGTAACAATAACTTAGGTGACATCAGACTGGGGACCTGTTACTATTGGGGTTCTACAGGTCTCTACCCTCAGCTCTGTAGTCTTCAACACCTTCATAAATGACTTGGATGCAGGACTGGAAAGGATACTGAGCAAGTTCACAGAAAATACAAATCTGGGAAGGAGCTGTGGACTCCCTCGAAGGCAGGGAGGCCCTGCAGAGAGACCTCAACAAATTAGAGGTGGGCAATCACGAAATATATGAAGTTAAACAAGGGAAAGTGCTGGATTCTGCACCTGGGATGGGGCAAACCTGGATGTACAGAGAGAATGGGGAATGAGAGGCTGAAAAGCAGGGCCTGGAAAGGGACCCAGGGGTTCTGGTCAGTGGCCAGTTTGGTCTGAGCCAGCAGTGCCAGCCAGGAGGGACATCCCTGTCCTGGGGGGCATCAGGCCCAGCATTTTGGCTGGGCACAGAGGGGATTGTCCTGCTCTGCTCTGTCCTCACCTTGAGTGCTGGGGGCAGTTTTGGCCACCACAAGATAAAAAAGACATTAAACTGTTGGAGAGCATCCAAAGGAGGGAAACAAAAATAGTAAAAAGCTTTGAGGGGAAGACATATGAGGAGCAGCTGAGGGCAACTGCTCTGTTCAGCTGGAGGAGACTGACAAGAGACTAATCACACTTACAATTTCCATGTGAAGGGATGAAGCAAACACTGATCTCTTCTCTTCCTGACCAGGGACAGGACCAGAGGGAATGGCTGGACCCTGGAGTGTATGCAGAGGTTTAGATTGCATATCAGGGAGAGGTTCTTCCCCCAGGGGGTGCCGGGCATTGCCCAGGCTCCCCAGGGAATGGGCACAGCTCTGAGGCTGTCAGAGCTCCAGGAGCATTGGGACAGTGCTGCCAGGGATACCCAGGGTGGGATTGTTGGGGTGTCTGTGTAGGGCCATGAGTTGGACTCTTCTTGTAGTTCTTTTCCAACGCAGGACATTCTGTGGTTCTGTGAAATAAAGTCAGAAAAGAGGGAGGAAGAGAACAAAAGCAGAGTCTCACTAGTCCTTAGATCCCACCTTGTTCCTGGAGCTGAGCTTGTGAGGCAAAGTGAAAGTGAAAGAGAGGAAAAAGAGAACCAGGAGGCCCAATCCACTTCCCTTCATAGTTATCCCCAGTGCAGCCTCTTATGTAAATTAGATTTTTTGTTCTGTTTTATTCACAAATGCACAGCCAACCCTTTGAGTCCTCCTCAAGAGGGGTAGCTGAGCACAAGTCTCTGAGAGTTGGCTCAGCTCCATGGGACCTGCTCTGATCACACCTTTCCTGTTGTGACAGTCACAATGTCTTAGACAAATCATGCCTGTGCCTGATCTTCTCAGGGGTCCTGATGAAAAAGGAGGCTCAGGGGGGACCTTCTGGCTCTGCAAAACTCCCTGACAGGAGGGGGCAGCCAGGTGGGGTCAGGCTCTGCTCCCTGGGAACACAGACAGGACAAAAGGAAACAGCCTCCAGCTGTGCTGGGCAGGTTTAGTTTGGATATTGGGAAAAATTTCTTCATGGAAAGGGTGGTCAGGCTCTGGCTCAGGCTGCCCAGGGCACAGGTAGAATCACCATCCCTGGAGGTGTTCAGGGGATTTGGTTTAGTGGTGGCTTTGGCAGTGCTGGGTTAACAATTGGTCTTAAAGATCTTAGAGGGCTTCTCCAGCCAAAATGATTCCATGATTCAGTGATTCTGGGTTGTGACTAGGATAACAGGTGTTGTAGAAAAATGGAAGACGTTTGCAAACATGAGTTTGGGCATGAGTAAATCCCATTGACAAGTTGCTGGCTAAGAAGTACCCACAGGGGCTTGTAAAGGCTCCCTCCCTGGCTGAAATGGTGGGGTGTTTCTCCAGATAACCCCTTGATGTAGCCCAAGGGTTGGATCAGTGCAGGATCATCTCAGAGCAGTGACATGGACAGACTGTGACTGGTCATGGTGCCTTTGCCTGGTGTCACATTGTTCTCAAGTGTCCCCATGACACCTCTCTCTGCCCACCACTGGTTTCATGACAGGTTCCAAACTCAGTCTTAGTTTATAAAGGAATAGTAATTCTAAAGATTATAAATTTTTAGGTGTATCAGGAACCACAAAGATCCGAAGATGGTCTAAACCTCTGTGTCTTGAGCCTCAAGATGTGCTAGTGGAGGTTCAGGTTGGACATGAGGAGGAATTTCTTCATTGAAAGGGTGGTCAGGCAATAAAAGGGGCTGCCCAGGGGAGTTTGGAGTCTCCATCCCTGGAGGTGTCTGAGGAATACCTGGACACAGCACTCAGTGCTCTGATCTGGCTGATAAGGTGGAGACCATTCACAGGTTGGAGTCAATGATTTTGCGGGTCTTTTCCAATGTGAATGATTCCAGGATTCTGTGGCTGACTTTATAACGCAACCCTTTGCCTGGATCATGCTGTACAAAAAATAGGAGGAGGATGATTGGGTTGGGTATAAATTACCCTGGGGAGGAGGAAGACCTTAGAGAGAATCAGTGGGTGACTCTGCTCTCACCCCTCCCAGCTGGTGATGCCTTCTTGGTAATATTTTGCATACAATTATTATTACCCACGTTACCACATCATTATTAGTATGGTTGTTGTTCATCAGCATCATCACATCATCATTCTATTGGTGCTGGTGCATTTATCAATGGCAATTCAAAACCTGTATTTCTGTTGTTTCAATAATTCCTACTGTTTGTGGATCTGTGATTATGAAAGTCCTTATTGAACAAGACCAGACTTGTGGTGCCCAGTTGGTCATGACTGGAAATTTAACCCAGCTGTTCCCAGCCCCTCTGAGGACCAGTTGGGACACAGGGGGATTATTTTCTGCCAGAGTCCTATAATCTCCACATGACACCAATAATTGTCATGGGCAAACACTTGATGTTGGAAAAAATAATTTACTTTATTGCAAATTAAAATATGTTTGGATGTTGAGAAACCAAGACAAGATTTAAACAACTTTTTTCCCAGGCTCAGCTTCACATCCCCAACTCTTCCCTTTCCCTCTAGCCTGGGCAGTGCAGTGGGGATGGGGAATGAGGGATGTGGACAGTGTATAAAAACTCCCCTCTGCTGCTCATTGTTCCTTGCCTTTCTCCTTCTCCAGGATGGGTACTTCATGGAATGGATGTGGTTTCTTCAGGACACACCCATCTTCTCCTTTATTACCCCAACACCCTGTTGTTACCACAATCTGGACATTCACAAATCCAGAGAGTTTTGACTCATTCTCTTGCTTGGGGTGGAGGAGGGAAATGGGGGCTCTATTGGTGGTAGTAATTGTCCTTGGACATTTTCAAGGAGTGACTGCTTGTGGCACTCAGTGGTCTTGTCCAGCTGGTGACTGGTCACAGGTTGGACTTGGTGGTCTTGGGAATCTTTTTCAACCTAAGTGATTCTGGGATTCTGTGATCCTGGTCATGGAGCAAGAGAGAGGACAGAATATGAAAGGGTCTTTCAATCTGTTCCCAAGGAGCAACATGAAAATCAGTGACAAGAATCTCTCAAGCAGTTTTGTAACATCTCAGAATCCCAGAACCCCAGACTAGTTTGACTTGGGAAGTACTTTAAAGCTCATCCTGTCCCACCCCCTGACATGGGCAGGAACACCTTCCACTATCCCAGGGTGCTCCAGGCCCATCCATCCTAGCCTGTGTTCATGGATAACGTGACATGGAGCACCATGTCTGGCCCCACTGGTGACTGTCAGTGTGTTGGCTCAGGGCAGGGGAAGCAGCTGGAGCTCTGGGATGTGGGCTGACAAGGTCCTGGTTTACTATCTAAACCACACGGGCTCATCCCTGCCAAGGAAGGAGAATGAGCCTGGTGGCACTGATGGAGGGACACAGCTGCCAAAGCTGCTCTGAGAGCAGCCAAACGTGTCCCCAGCATTTTGTGTCACTTGGGCAATTTATGGTTGGGGAAAGCAAAATTTTATCAGGTGATTTTGAAACTCTTCCCTTCCATGGAATAGAGAGTCTGACACTGCAAGTCATGGAATTGCTGAGGTTGGAAAAGTCCTCCAGGATCAAGTCTAACCTGTGACCAGTCCTCACCTTGTCAACCTGATAAATTCCACCACTTTATTAATATAACAAAATAGCATTAATAGAATAGAATAGAATAGAATAGAATAGAAATGATATTATATATAACATAACATACATAACATAACAACATAATATAATATAATATAATATAATATAATATAATATAATATAATATAATATAATATAATATAATATAATATAATATAATATAATATAATATAATATAATATAATATAATATAATATAATATAATATAATATAATATAATATAATATAATATAATATAATATAATATAATATAATATAATATAATATTTACTTCATGTAATCTATAGTACAGATTTTATAAAATGTAAAAGGATAATAATGATCAATTTTCATTCTATTTGATTATAAATGTCATTATTTATTACTTTCATTTCAATTTATTTTACCACAATTAATTATAACTATACAATTATATCATGATAATATTAAATGATCTATGATTCATGTTATTCACATTATATATTACATAACATGTAGTACATATAAAGCTCACTGACAGCATGCAATGCTTCCCATGTGAGCATGTGTTCACCTCACTCTCTCTGACAGACATCTGCTATTGCATTCACTATATATTGCATTCACTATATATGCTATTCACTATAGCATATATTTGCATATGCAAATTGCCCTGTAAACGCCCGCCCCGCTCAGTGGCGCCGCGCCGTGGCTAGCCCGTGGCTCCCGCCCCTGCCCGGCCCCGCCCCACCCGTTTCCGCCCGCACCGGAAGCTCCACCCCCGCGGTGCCGCTCGCGGCCGCCGGGCGGCGCCACTTCCCGGAAGCGGCGGTGGGAGGGGCGAGGCAGGCGGAAGTGACGCGCATGCGGAGCCGCGGCGGGGCCGCCCCGCCATGTCGCGGAGCCCTGGGCGGCGGCCGCAGTTGTGAGTACGGGCGGGCCCGGGGCTCCGCCTTGCAGGGACGCCCCGCCAGGTACGGTCCCGCTGCTCCTCGCCCCGCCGGGACCCGTGGGCGGAAACGGGAGGGTGGGGGCGGCGGCGGCCCCGGCGGGACTGCCGGGAGGCGGGGAGGGCGTCGTCCTGTTCGTTCCTTTTCCCTCCATTCCTTTATTATCCCTTCTTTTCCCGTCTCTTTCTTATCCCGTTCTAACCCGTCCTTTCCTTGTCCTTTTCCCTCTTCCCTTGCCTTCTCCTTTCCTTTTCCCCTTCCCGTTCCAGGCGGAGCGGAGCGGCCCGGGGGCAGTTCCAGCTCCTCCCGCGTGCGGTGCCGTCTCCGGCTTGACGCCACTTGAGTTTTGGTTGAGTTTTGGTTGTGTTTTGTTTGTGTTTTGGTTGAGTTTTGGTTGTGTTTTGCTCTCGGGGGCTCTTGGTATTTGTTGTCACTGCTGCCACATCGCGGTGAGGGTGGTGTGTGCTGTAAGTAGTCGGGAAAAGGGGAGCGGGGGTGGAAGGAAGAGGAATTGAACCTTTCACATTAACGGAATTACTTCCGTTGGAAAAGTTCTTAAAGATCAATGAGTCCAACCATTCCCCCAGCACTGCCGCATTCTCCACAAACCCATGTCCCCAAGTGCCTCATCCACTCATTTTTTTAAACACTTCCACCGATGCTGATTCCACTTCTGCCTTGAGAAGCCTTTTCTGATGCTTGGTCACCCTTTCCTTGAAGAAATTTTCTCCAGTATCCAACCTGAACCTCCCCTGGCACAACTTGAGGCTGTTCCCTCTCTTCCTGTCCCTGCTCACAGGGAACACAGCCCAGCATCACCTGGCTGTCTCCTCCTGTCAGGAGTTGTGCAGAGCCAGAAGGGCCCCCCTGAGCCTCCTTTTCTCCAGGCTGAGCCCCTTTCCCAGCTCCCTCAGTGCCTCGTGGTGCTTCAGCCCCTTCCCAGCCCTGTTCTCTTCCCTGGACTCTCTGGGTCAGTTTCACTGATCCCTCATTACCATCAAACCACGAAGAGGTGGCTGTGCTGGGCTGTCCTGGCTTCAATTGTGCCCAGGGAGTCTTGGGCTGCCCAGCTCTCTGTGCCTCCATTCCTGCTTGGGAGCTCGGCCAGCCCAGTGGCTCAGCCGTGCTTTGGCTCTGAGGCTTTCCCTTTTCTCTCAGGGATTCTCAGGGTGCTTTGTGTGCTCAGGGATGAGTTCTGGGTGGTTTCTGAATCCTAGGGCTGCTGTGGGATCCATGTTAGGTGTTTGTGATGGTCACAGATTCTATCAGAGCTTTTGTGGCAGAGGAGGATTTGGTCATGGATCAGGAGAGCTGTGGTTGATAGTATAGCTCAGGGGCTGTTTCCTGGCAGTTTGCACATCCACAATTGTCTCTCTACTCCAGGGAATATTACACAGTGAATGAAAAGAGTTCCCAGAAACAATTACTGTCAAACAGAAAGTGTTTTTTCTGCCATTATAGAAAGCTTCTGGTTTAGGATAAAACCTCAAATCATGAGATAGCTTGGACTGAAATTATGGTCAGGATTCCTCCAAATTCAACGTCAATTTCTTGATTTCCTTTAGATGATGATAATGATAATAATGATGGTTATTCTATATTATCTAGATTATATGTTACTATATATTTATTATTACCCTTACTATTATTATTTTATTACAATTTTCAAGTAATCCATGGAATGAATGCAGCTGTAAAAAATAAATATGTGTCAACTACAGTCAATTAATTTTACTTTGTCCCTGGGTGCACATTTCCAATTGACAATAAATAGTTAGTTTGCCACTTCCTGGATCCAACTGAACCCATTAAAATAAATTCTTTTGGTTCTCTGGAGTAGCCCTGGTTATTTATTCACATTTGTGGATGAAAGTTGCGCCTAAAGGAACAGTTGGGAGGGAAGGCAGATGGAAAAGTAGCTCATTGTCCCTTCTGATAACTTTGCAGGAAAATTGAGCTAGGCTCTGGTTTCTGCTGATGCATTTTTTAATGGCACTGTCAGGATTTCTGTGAGAATCATGTGCTGGTGTTTGTACTGGATTTGGTGAATGAATTTATTTGGCAGAAATAAATATTCCTATTTCTTGAAACTATTCCGTGGGTGTTTTTGTTAATGGAAGCATAAAGGACAGAAGGTGAATGTTTGAATACTCAGTATTTTGTGTTTTGTGCTGGTTACTGAGAGTAATGAACACAGAGAGAAGTTTGGAAAGTAAAACTGGTGTGTCTGGTTATGAAAACAGGAATTCTGGTGAACTGAAGGAAATATAGATTATTCTTTTTATTTTTCTGTTTTGAAATAAGTAAAGAAATAGATCTCCCAGTTTCTTTCTGTTCTCTCTGATTTCCTGCTTTCCTTAATGCCACATCCATAGGGAAGTGTCAGTGTTGCCACACACAGACTGTTCACTAAAAGAAATCTCCTTTTTGGGTCAAAAAAAAGTGATCTGGTTGACAGATCCCTCTGTGAATGCCACAGAATTTTATTTGATTGGGTTTTTTTTTGAATTTGATAATTTCTCTGGTGATGTTAAATAAGATTTCTTCCAGTCCACCATTTTTTTGGTCTTCCATGAGCTTATTTCCCTCAAGGTTTGTTGATGGATCTGCCTTAGGCCTTTCTAAAGCATCATAACAACACAATTATTTCTGAGTGTTTGTATATGAGACTTGAAGAGATTTATTCTTATGGGGTTGGAAGTGAAGGAGGATGAAGAGGAGAAAAAAAACTCTACTTCAATAGCCATGGGAGAAGTCCCCATGGACAACCTGACATGATACAGATTAATCTGACACCCTAAAAAGGGAATACTGAGGGAGTTTTTTTCATTCTGCTTAAGACATTCTTAAAGATTCATTAATTCAAGGAAGCAGTAACCTTGAAGACTGAAGCAAAACAATTTCTAACGCTTCTCTTCATCACTCAAAAATGTATGGGGACAGTGCTTTATTTTATTCTGGTAACATGAAACTTCCTCGTGGTTGTTTCTTTGTATCACCTGGGAAAAGCTTTATGATGTGAAATTATTGCAACGAAGCCTTTTCAACTTGAGAGAGCTAAAAAGATTTGCCATGATTCTTTCCTCTGTCATTGGAATAAATATGCGTGAATTCCACTTCTCGGTATCTTGTTGGACTTTTCATTCTCTCTTGCCTATCCTTCAGCTTTTTGTCATTCTTCAGACATGTAAATACCTGATATTTGCTTCCAAGTTAAAGAATGCTATTTCCCAGACAATTATGATTTTGGGGCATCTTGCTCTTCTTCATGGAGATAAAAAGCTACAGTTGCCTTCTGTAATCATTAAAAGTAGAATGATCTGAAATTCAGGCAAATGAGATTTTTTTACTGGTGCTTTTTCTCTCAATCTACTTTTAAAGTTCCTGTTTGTAGCAAGTAAAAAACAATTTTTAAGTCCGTTGAGCTGGAGCTGAATGGTGATTCCAGGTGGAATAAGGGGGTGAGTGCTCGAAGCTGGCAGAGGAACATATTGATGCAAATATATCATCAGCTCATCTTTCCCTGTTTTTCTTGCTTTCTCTCCCTCTGGTCTGCTCTCCCTCCTCTTGCCCAAAAGTTAGAAGTGTCCTCTTGCTTTGACAGGTGGAGGAACAAGCCTCTTTGGAGGTTTCTTCTTGGTGCCAGTTTGCAGCCCTAGTTAGTTGGGGGTGCAGGTAAGTGCCTGTTTCTCTGTTCAGCACTTCCACGTTTGTGTGAATTGCTGAAAAAATCCTTCTGAATTTGCCTTTACTTCTTATATGCAGAAGCATAGTTGAGGCTGTAGATCATGAAGTTATGAAAGAAGTGTTGAGAGATTCAAAGCACAGAACAAAGTGTTGTCCAGGAGCTGCTGCTGTTCCTCATTTGCATTGTCAGTAGTGCTAGAAGGTTTAAAGTTCTCCAAAAGTATTGTTTCTCTGCTTTAATTATGTTCAAACACACATATTGTGTGTGTAGAATATTTCCACTTCCTCTTTGTTTAAGCAAAACTGTTTTCTGTCAGATTGTTGCCTGTCAGTGCTAGTCCATCTCAACTCTCATTGTGATATATTGCCCATATTTTAATTTTCAGTACCTTAAAAACAAAAGTACTGCAGAATTTCCTGCCCACTACACTATTACCTTATGTAAAAATCTCAAATTTTCACACACTGTGACCAGAAATGAGGCATTGTACCAAAATACTAGGTATGGGAGTTAATTCCAAGGTCACAGCAAGGAAAGCTCTGTGTCCCTGATGCCTTTGTGTGTTGGGCATTTAGTAGTGGGTTGTTTGTGTCAGTCCCCAGGGGAACATTCCCGCAGCAGCAACTGCCCAGCTTTGGGAGTGAAGAGCATTCCTGTGACTTCTCACTTGATGGGAAAAGGCAAAAAGGCAAAGGCTGGTTGACTCCTGAGCAGGCACAGTGGTGGGAGGCAGGACTGAGCTCTCCCAGACACTGCTCCAAGCTGAGTTAGAAGCCAAAAAATATAGAAAAAATGCTGGTTTCAAAACTACCTGACAGAAGGCAGAACACAGCACTGATGTCATTGGGATGGGACTGGGAACATTCCCATGTTCATCTTCCCAGGCATTTAGTGATGTAGGAGGTCGATGGGATGGAGCTGGTGTTCTTGGTGACTCCAGGTGGAGTTAGCAGCTCTGCCTGTTAATCATTCTGGATCTGCTGTCAGGAAACAACTTCCAGTGATTTGGTCTCTTCATTCCAGTGAGGGCAGCTCTGTTTACCCACACGTGTCTCTGCAGTGCTTTGGGCAGTAGATTGTTCTGCTCAGAGTCCAGGAGCTCTTTGCAGAAGAGCTTGCTTTGGGCAAACTCCACCAGAGTGGAAAAGGTTCTTTGTCTTGCTATGGACTCAGAAAATCTTAGTGTTTGGAACAGTCACAACTAACTTGTGTTTTGACAAGATCTGTTGGTCTCTTGGTGAGTTCTTAACTTCACCTGCAAGAAATCTTTGTTTTCTCTTTGAGATGTCCCTAGTGTTTCCATGTGTTCTTCCTTGGTTTTGAGGCCTTTTCCTTCCCAGACTTAGACTTCTGTTTTCAAAAATGTTTATAACCCAGTAGTATTTGAGGGTTTTCTATCTCTTTGAGGACGAACCACCTCTGTGGTCTGTATCTGCTTCAGGAATGCCCAAGCAGGTGCAATGGAGGGACAGGAGCCACCTGTTCCACAAGATAAACACATCCTGCTTCCAAATTCCTTTGTTGTGTCTGAAGTAATTTCTGCTTCCATCTTGCCATGCAACTACTCTGCCTGTATTTTCCTGAAGTGTTCCTGAAATTCATAGTTTGTAGCACTCAGGAAAGATATAAGGACTAACAGGGAGGTGGGAAAAGGAAGAATATGGCTTCTCTGGGAAATCGGGAGGTAGTGGTTTCGTTTTCAAAATGAAAGGCCCCATGAGGGGAAGCAGAGGTAATGTGAGGTGTTTCCTGGGGTCTTTTAACTTATTTTTAATCTGAAAAAGATGCCATTTCTTGTTACTCTGGGGTGTTGAAGTTGGACACTATTTTCAGACAGTCTGAGGTGGTCTGAAATGGAAACCCATGTAGGTCAGTTGGAAGCTCCTGAAGATTAGCTCAGTCATTTTCCAGGAGTTAGTCTGCTTCAGCCCTGGGTGTAGAGTTCACTGATGCTCGTGAATTAAAGTACCTATGCTTATTCACTTACACTGCCTTTCATTTTTCTCTCTTTTCCCTTTTCTTTGTCAAGCATTGCAGGCTGTATGTACCGAGTCATTCAGACAACGGGACCAGATGGAAAAAACCTTCTGAAATTGCTTCCCATTTCTAAAACTTCTGGAAGCTTTGTGCCAATAGTTCAGTCTCCAGCCATGCCAAATAATTCTAACGCAAATGTTTCTAGCCCAGTCCATCTTACTTTTAAGACACAGATTGGCAATACTGCTGCACCTTCATCTGTTCAGATACCGATTTTTCAGCCTCCTAATCCTGGAAAGATTATTTTTACGAGGACATTAGACAAGCAGGAAAGTGCTAGGGCAGGTTCTGAAAAGGAAAGCTTGATTCCAAGTGCAGCTGCCAATGCCCAGAGCAGCTGTGTGCCCATGGATGGAGTGTCCTTGCAGAACGTGGCCATCACGAGCTCCTCTCACCAGAGCAGCACAACCTACATGGTGGTGAACACCAAACCCCTCCCAGTGACTGTCAAGTCTCCAGTGCTGCCCTCCGGACACCACCTCCAGATTCCAGCTGATGCAGAAGTGAAATCTGTCCCAGCGTCTCTTTTGCCACCTGCAATACAGCAAAAAATCCTGGCAGCTGCAGCCACCAATGTGTCTGGAGGGGCTGACAGTACAAAAGCACCGACAGTGATTTACGTGTCACCCGTAAACACAGTGAAAACCTCCCAAGTCCTGCCCAAGCACTTGCAGAGCTTTTGCCCCAAATCTGCCACGGAAGTTTCAAAGACACTGATAGTGACAGCTGCCCAAAAGGGATCTGGTTCTTCTCCTGAGCCAGTCACATCCGAGGGGCAGCAGTGCCAGCAAACACCCATGAAATGGATTGTGGAAGAGACTGCCCCGCTCTCAGCAGCTTGTCGTATCCCTGTAAAGTCTTCAAGTAATGTGGCTTCCAAGATCCTGAAAACTTTGTCAGACACAAAGAATGTAGAAGTTAACCATGCAAATATTTTGCCACTCTGTTCTAATGGTCCTGGTGGAAGCCAAACCAAAATCACACGTTTAAAAGATAATGCTCTGGTCATGTACAATGGGAAAGTCTATTTATTGACCAAAAGAGGCTCTGATGTTCTGTCAGCCCAGGCTGACAAACAGACATCTCCCTCTTCTGATGCTTTACTTAAAAAGGAGACATCCAAGCAAATTGATTCTACCGAAGTCAATAAAATAACCAGCAAAGTGGTGAATCTGGTGTTGTCAAAAAGCAAAGGAGTGGTGATGTCTCAGAAAGACCCAAAAGCGTGTACAGTTTCCAAAAATTCATCACCAATTAGCTTAAGAAATGACTTAAAATCCACACCTGCAGCTCTGCTGACACCAAGTGCTAATCAGCAGGATCCCACTGTAGTCCAGAGACAGAGTTTGCCCTTCACCAAGAGCATTTCTTGCAGTGAAGTGATCCCAGTTCCAGCAGTAGGGATGCAGGAGAGTGTGTGGCAAAATGGCAAAGACATGAGTCATTGCCCAAGAGCAGCAGGGGCTGTGTTACCTCAGGCTAAGCAGGAATGTGCTGTCAGTGAAGACTGGCCAAAGGTAATAAATCATAAACATGGTGCTCAGTGGTTCTGTGGTCCTGGTTTTAGGTGGATAAAATAACTCTTGATGAGTTCACACATTTTTGTAACCACGTATCCTGGAAATGCTGCTCTAAGGTTGGTCCTAGTCAATAAATGGCCTTTTTCCCAATAATTTTGCATTGTGCAAGTGAGAAATGCATAGAAAAGAAAGGGGCAGAGGAAAGATGGCTTTTGATTTCCTCCCAAGATAAATGATCAGCAATAACTGAACTCCAGGGAGCTGTTCATGGTTTGAGCTCTTAGATGTTGATGCCACATGCTTACAGCACAACCTTAGGGCTGTAGGGGTGGTGTAGGGTAGAGAAGGACAAGTTTGTGGCTTCACAAGAGGAAAATAAGTTGGAAGAGCAGAGTTTGTCCTCCAGAGACAGCTCTGGTGTGGCACTGTCTGCTCCAGACTCCGCTGGCTCTGACAGCCATGGGCAGGAGCTGTGTTTCCTTCCTCCCCTGCCCTGGTGGGGAGGATCCACCTCCTTCGCTCCTGGGTCCACGCCAGGCAGAAGGAACTCTGGAGATCCTTAGCGGCTGAATTGACATATTCTTTTAAGGTCATAATGTTGAAAATATGTTAAAGGTTGTAAGCCTTCATTCCCCAAACTCCCCACACAGGATTGGGGGTCGTGTTTTTAGTAGCTTCAGAGGCCAGAATGAATTTGTCTCCAAAGGAAAAAAAATCCGAAATTCTTTTATGTTGTCCAGGAAGAACAGAAATGTCAGCTGAGTGTATTTTTGCAAATTGTAGACATTTAATTGTTGCAACAGACTTAATACCTAGCTTTTTGATTGTCAACTGAAAAATGGTTGAAATACCATTTATTTTCTTCAGTGCTGTGCGATGCTGAGTCTCAGCATTTGCTTTAGCCTTGGAGGGAAATAGCTCAGCAAATTTGGTATTCTTGTCTCTAAATTTGCAAAGCCCTGGATTGCAGAGTAAAGATACTACTTGCTCTTCCCTCCTCTTTCTTTGGTACTTTGAAAAGGTAGAACAAGTGATTCTCTTGTTGCTTCTTTTATTTCTGTGGTTTCTGGTTGGCCTGGACATTTTCGGGATGTTCCACAATGTACTTAAGGTGTTAAATAACGAGTGGTAGACCTATAGTAATTTGCATATAATTTATCAAAATCAGTTTATCTGTGTCAAATGTTACCTGTTAAATGTAGCTCTTGGAGAATGGCAGACAAAATAAATGTTCACCTGTCTTTCTAGTACTTACTTTTTGTATATTAATATATGTAATCTATTTAGAGATATACATGGTGAGAGAGTGATTGATGGCTCTCTCACTGTTTCTGTATTTCAGATGCAATGTGTAAAGATGGATTCACCGGGAAAGGTTATTCAAATCAAACACCAAGAGCACCCACACTGGAGACAATACTTGGAACTAAGGAAAAAATTTGGTCTCTTTAAGGAAGAGAGAGTTTACCTTACGAGAGTACCATTAAGGGCCTTCTGTGAGAATCCAGAAGAAAGGGTTTGTTCCAGTGACAGCGTGGAAAGGAATAATGAGTCTTGCAGTTCATCCTCATTGGATGTGGAAGTAATGAGTCATCATCAGGAATGTGTTAAAGAAAAGGTACCTGGGATTTTTCAGTGCTAAACACACTCAGAAAACAGTGTATGTTTAGTCAGTAGAGAGCTGGGGGTGTTTGGAGCCTCCCATCTCTGGATTCACCAGGAGAGTCAGGAGTTGTTGGGATCTTTATGAGAATTATTCCTAGAACTTGTGTGAGATTTCTGTATGACTCAAGCACCTTCTAGGAATTTTTATTCTCAGTTTTGGATTCTGCTGGAGGGAACTTGAACAGCAAATGCTTTTGAGAAGACTGTCTCTACTACTATGGTGATGGTCCTTGTTAGAATAGGGACCTGACCTCGGGATCCTGATTTATATTTAAGCCTCTGCAGATGGTTATGTTTGTCAAGCAGTGCAGTGGGTAGGCAGAGGAATGGGTTACTTGAAATTAAAAAAAATTTACTTGTGGATCTGTTCAATCTTTAGAATTACCAATGTTATTACAAACTTTGTCATTGTTTGGGTATTTCTGGATGGGAGAACTTCCATGTTAATGCATGGAAAGGATTTTATCCATCTAAGTATTTCTGTTCAGCTACATTTGCTTCTGTGTGATTCTACTCAACTCAGTCAAAGACTTTCTCAGGTTTACTAATTTTGTGCTAATAATTGAGCAGATCCATGGCTGCTCTTAACATTAGCATTAACCCATCCTTTAGAAGTGTGCAAGACCAGGGTGGATGGAGCTTGAAGTGGCCTGTTCTCATGGAAGGTGTCCTTGCCCATGGCAAGGGGCAGAATGGAATGGGATTTAAGGTCTATTCCAACTCAAAGCAGAATGTGATTCCATTATTCAAATAATAAAACATTTGTGAGGAATTTAGTCTGATAATGGACACTACTCTTCAGATTGAGGTTTTGGAAATGTAGACATGAAGAATTCTTCTGCACTGAATTTTCCCATCAAATTAGAAAGTTTTTGTCTTGCAGTACTGTTAATTTAAACAGCCACAGGAGATGATGGATTTGGCCAGGAAAGGCAGACATGCAACATTGACTAAGGAAGGAATTCAGTGTCTGGAATTGTTAAGTGGGAATCTTTGCTAGAAAAACATCAAACACAAAAATATGTTTGTTCCTTTGCTGAAAGAAACTTCTTCCAGGCAGTAATTTTAGAAAGCTTGAAACAAATAAGTTGTAATTTTTGCTTAGAGAACTTGGTGTTATAATGTAACTGATACCAACTTTAACAGAAGTGCATTTTGTCTGTTTCTAACTGCAGATAATTGTGGATCTGGAAGAGGATTTGATTAGGAAAAGGAAAATAAAATCTTCACCTTTGTCGGACAGTGGCAAGAGGAGGAGAACTTCAATCAAATCAGCCACAAGTCCCAGTTTAGAAAACAGCTCAAGTTCCAGTGCATGTAACAGGAATGTTTCACCTGCACCAGCCTCAGCACAGCCAAGTGTTCCCACTGGCTTTGTTGGAGTGTCCCAAGAGAGGGACTTGGAGCAGGACACATTCCCCCGGTACAGTGACACTACCCACCCAGGGATTTCAGTTTTAGTGACTTCTGAAGAGGATACTTCCATTCTGGAAGGTTCTTTCCGAGATGATGCTTTCCCTATGGCTCCCCCAGACCTGGATGAGACAATACGGGATGAAAAAATCAAGCGACTGAAGCAGGTCCTGCGGCAGCAGAACGCGGCGCTGGAGGAAATGCGCCGGGAAATGCAGCAGACCTGAGACCCCTGCCCTGGGGATCCCAACCTCATGCATCACCTCTTCAGTGACTTCAAGAGAAAATTCTGTGCTTAAATGAATATTTCTGGTAGATGGAAGAACTAGATGAATTTTAAGTATGTGTGTATTTAGAGAACTGTAGGTTTTTGTTAAATGCCAGAAATAAGAGAGTTGACCATCAAATTCTACTTCTAGGACATGATCCAAGAGCACAGACAAAGGGCATTTTTACCAGCATATTCCCCATATTTTGAATTGAGGGGGTTCTTTATTAGCCTCAGCAAATAAACTTTCCCCTTTCGAATTCCACGGCCTGGCTCTTAGAACACCAATGCAAATTGCAAACCCTAGTTGTAGATACTTTTTTGTTTGTTTTTCTTATGTGCACGAGAACTTTGATAACTCCTGAGAACTGTTAATTTTCAGAAGAGGTCAACAGTCAGTGGTTAAAAAATGCTTTTTAAATTATCTGGGAATTAGACTTTAGACAGTAACAGTACAGATATTTATGCAAAACCTCTTGCAGATGTGAAGACAGAGGCAGGAGGAGCCCCGTGACATTTGTTTGGATTCATGGTTCTCTCTGCCATTATTGTGAGCCTTTATAAGGCCATGGCCAGCTGTGCAATGTGGAAATTTGGTTGTGGGGTTGCTTGGGAAGAGTGGGATGTATTTTTTTTTAAGCAGAATTCTGTTAATAATAATTTCTTGAAGCTAAAAGACTTCTTTATCCCTGGGTGGTATCTTTAACAATCCTCAATGAGTGTCTTTTAATTTGTTGTTGTTTGAACATGTCCCTTGCCTACTTCAGTTGTGGTACCTTAGTTTGTCTTATAGGAGGGGATGTGCCCTCAGACTGTCTTTACATCCTAATTTTCGGAGAACTTTATGTGTATTTCCCCTCCGTGCTCTGTTGTATGTGTAGGGACACCTTTCCTTGTCCTCTATTGTCCATGTCTTTAATCATTGCAGGTTCCTTCTGCAGTTTTTCAGTTTCCCTTTCACCAAATAATAACTTTTTTTGCCAGCAGAGTTTGTAATTGCTTTGTTACTGTCTGTTTATACTTATGTTAAACCACCAATCCTGGCAGAGCTCTGCTGCAAATTTGTGTTCATGGAAGCCTTTTTTTTTTACTGTCCTTACTTTCGGTTTTATTCTTATTTTGTTTAATTTTAATCAAATTCTCATCTGCCGGGTTTTCATTTATTATCCCTTGATGCCCAGTTTATCTTTAGGGTTTTGGTGGAGGATGGATGTTTCTTGGAGACCTTAGTCCCGTATTCCTTATTTATTTAAGTTTTCACAGTGGGAAAAATTCCAATGGATTGGAGAGGCAGGAGAGGTTTTTACAAGGGAAGAAAACTGAAGTTCCTGCTCTGAAGAATCACAGAATCAGAGAAGGGTTTGGTGTGTAAGGATTCTTAAAGCTCATCTCATTCTACCCCCTGCCATGGGCAGGAACATGTTCCACTATCCCAGGTTGCTCCAAGTCCCGTCCAGCCTGGCCTGTGACACTTCCAAGAATGGGGAGAGCTCAAGCTAGACGAAGGTGATGGGCCACAGGCACAGTGGTGGGTGAGGAGGGAAGGTGAATAATAGAAATAAACTCTGCAGTGATTGAGATTACTTCATAGGAGGGAAGTGTGGTGGAACAAGCAAGTCAGGATGGTAGTGTGGTATCTATGGGCTCACTGTGTATGGAATGGGTGTTTTGGGACAGAATTGACTTTGGCCAACCCTGGACACCCACCTGTCCACTCGCTCCCTTCCTGCGAGATGTCGGAAAATGGAAGAATGGAATTGTGGGTGGAGATAAAGGAGTTTAACAGGTCAAGCAAAAGCCGCTTGCACAAAAAGTAAAATCAGGAATTCAGTCACCACGTCCTGTCAGCAGGCAGAAGATCAGCCATTTCCGGGGTCTCTGTGTGCACAATATTCACTTGGAAGACAAATGCTGTGACCAGAAATGTCTTTCCATCCTCCTGCTTTCATAAAGCTTTTATTTGCTGAGCATGGCCTCCTGTGGTATGGAATATCCCTTTGATCAGTCTGGGAAGACTGTCCAGGCTGAGTCTCTTCCCAGTTTCTTGTCCATCCCCAAATTTCTGTCCATCCCAAGCCTGCTAGGGGGTGCACAACAAGAGAAGGAAAAAATCTGGATGTCATGGGAGCTCTCCTCAAAACACGGGCGTGTGATCAGCGGTCTCCTCAAAATCCCAAACATGGCATGACGTGGGGCAGCTGTGAAGGACATCGACTCCATCCCATCTGAAAGGATGAAATGGGACTTGGGAAGGAGATGGAGGCAGCCTTGTGTTGTGCGTCTGGTGCTGCAGTCACCTGGTAGATACTCTTCCAACAAGCTTTGCTCACTGTTCTCTAACAAATATCTTTCCTTTATTTTCCAATGATCTCAAAAAAAAATTAATGAAGCTGAGTTCTCTTATCCTCTCATTTCACTTGAGGATTCCAGCATTGACATTCTACAATGCACCATCTTTCTCCCAGAACCTCTTTTACCCTAACAAAGTAGTCCATTTGCCTGAGTTTTTTGTAGAGACGATAAAGTACTCAAAGTTTGGAGAAGAATCCTCACTAAAATTTTGAAGAAATGTGACCAGGATTTGATGGATGAAGGTGAATGGGCTATGTCCAGTATATGATGGAGAACACTTGCTGCAGTTCAGAAACCAAGTATGGAAGAGAGAGTTCTTCCTTGGAACAGCACCAGTGCAAAGTTGCAGGGATCACTGAGAGTCAAGAGAAGCCTCTTGGTGTGCCAACGGGGGAAAGTTGTGCCAAGAGGAGCAAAGGAGCTTCTGACAGTCAAGGACCTTGAGGCTGTTGGAGCTGCTCCTCATCCAGACTCATGATCTGCAGCACGGATTGTATTTTGCTGCCATGAACTCCGGCAATTTATGAAGAGTCTGTGACAAGAACAAGAGTTCTGGAAATGCTGGCTGTCACCCCAGGAGTGAAGGTGACTGGTGGCCATCCCTGAGTGCAGCCCAGCCTGGCAGGAAAGTGTTACACACCGGAATTGCTGTGCTAAGTACATATGAAATCCATGGATTTAGGATACAATTACAACTTCAAGCAAATTCCTGGCAAGAATCAGTGGAAGACCGTTTAGGAATTTCAGAGTCCAAAGAGCAGGGGTGGCAGTGAGTGCTGGACAGAACAGATCAGGAAGTGAAGATGGTGCTGGGCCAGTTGCCAACATCAGCCAAACCTGGCGCCTTGGAGTCCCTGGCCAGAACTGTCCCTGTGCCTGTCTGGAGACCCATCACAGAATTTCTGTGTGAGGCAGAAACCTTCACAGGGGTCTGTCCTAGACATAGAATCATTGGATCATTTAGATTGCAAAAGGCCCTCAAGATCATCAAATCCGACCATAAACCTGAGGTGGCTAAGCCCAGCACTGACCCAGATCTGGGCATTGCCAGGTGCAGCCCAGGAAGCCAACTGGGGTTGGCTTTAGGGGGCTGTACCAGGAACAACCATTATATGAAGCTCTGGACAGACAATAGCTGTGCCACATTCACAACACTGAGCAGAGTATAATTGATCCAGGAGGTTCTGGAATGTTGAGGACAAACTCTAAGTGAGAGAGGAGCCAGCAAGGAGAGGAGCTGGGCTGGACCTTGTGCTCACGAACAAGGACGACCTGGTAGGGAATGAGAATCTTAAGGGCAGCCTGGGCTGAGTGAACATGGAATGGTGGATTCAGGATCCTCAGGGCAACAAGGAGAGCACAGTGAGCCCTGGGACTCAGGATGCCTCTTCAGGGATCCCCTTCGTTGAGTCTCATGGGATAAAGCCCTGGAGGGAAGAGGGGCCCAGGAGAGCTTGTTCATATTTAAGGATCTCATCCAAGCTCAGGAGACGCATCCCAAGCACGAGGAGTTTGGACAAAAACTCCAAGAGGTCTGTGAGAGTGAACAAGGAGCTCCTGGACAAACTCAAAGAGTGTAGAAGCAAAGACAGGCAGCCTAGGAGGAATACAGAGGGATTGTCTGAGTAGCCAGGGATCCAGTTAGGAAACCTGAAGCCCTGGTAAAGTCTGGCCAGGGACATCAAGGGCAACAGAAAAGCTTCTATAGGTACATTGGTGATAAAAGGAAGACTGGGGAAAATGTGGGCCCTCTTCAGAAGAAAATGGGACATCTGCTTTCCCAGGACATGGATAAGTCTGAGGTTCTCAGTGTTTGTGCCCCAGTCTTCCCTGGGAAGTGACCCAGTCACACCGCCAGAGATACAGGGGCAAAAGCAGGGACTGAGAGAAGGAAGAACTGTCCACACTAGGAGAACCACAGAATTCCAGAACCATTAAGGTTGGAAAAGCCCTCCAAGGTCATCAAGTCAAAGTTGTGTCATCGAGTCCAACCTGTGACCAACATCTACCTTGCCACTCAGCCCAGAGCACTGAGTGCCACGTTCAGGCATTCCTTGCACACCTCCAGGTATGACAACTGCATCATCTCCCTGGGAAGACCCTTCAATGCCTGATCACCCCTTCCAGGAAGAAATTCCTCCTGATGTCCAACCTGAGACTTTCCTGTACAACTTGAAGCTGTTTCCTCTTGTCCTGTCCCTGTTCCCTGGGAGCAGAGTCTGACCTCCCCTGGCTGCCCCCTCCTGTCAGGGAGTTGTGCAGAGCCAAAAGGTCTCCCCTGAGCCTCCTTTTCTCCAGGCTGAGCCCCCCAGCTCTCTCATCCATTCCTAAGAGGACTTATGCTCCATACTCTTCACCAGCTCTGTTCCTTTCTCTGGGCTTGAGAAGATAAAGTATCTTCTACTGGAGTATCTTAAATACTCCAGTAAAGGAGT
Organism: Haemorhous mexicanus; assembly: GCF_027477595.1. Classification (NCBI taxonomy): domain Eukaryota; kingdom Metazoa; phylum Chordata; class Aves; order Passeriformes; family Fringillidae; genus Haemorhous; species Haemorhous mexicanus. Next base: position 6,690,896 of record NC_082365.1, on the reverse strand, counting down.
ATTTAAGGAATATGAAGGTGCACAGGTCTGTGAGACCTGATGAGATGCATCTATGGATCCTGGGGGAACTGGCAGAGGAAGTTCCTAAGCCACTCTCCATCACATTTGAGAAGTTGTGGCAGATCAGTGAAGTTCCCACTGACTGGAAAATGGAAAATTTGACCCTGTTTTTCAAAAGAGAAGGCAGATGCAGTATGCTACAGGCCAATCAGTCACACTGGTGTCCAGCAAGATCATAGAGAAGATGCATCTGGAAACTGTGCTAAGGCACATGGAAAATAAAAGGTGATTGGTTACAATCCGCATGGCTTCTCTGAAGACAAATTGTGCCTGACAAATTTGGTCGCCTTGTATGACAGGGTGACAGTGCTGATAGGTGAGGGCAGAGCAACTGACATATCTACCTGGAGTGTGCAAAGCATTTGACACTGTCCTGCAGGACAGCCTTGTCTCAAAACTGGAGAGACATGGATCTGATGGGTGGAACACTCACTGGATAAGGAATTGGCTGGATGGTGGCACTCAAAGCATTGTGGTCTGCAGCTGTAGACAAGTATGTCTGAGTGGAGACCAGTGACAGGTGGTGCCCCAAGGGTCCGTCTTGGGACCAGTGCTGTCTTTGTCAGTGACATGGACAAGTGGGATTGAGGCACCCTCAGCATGGTGCTGACAGTGAGATGTTTGGTGGAGTCACACACTGGAGGAAAGGGATGGGGCATCCAGAGGGAGCTGGATGGGTTGGAGAGGTAGGATCATGTGAACCTCATGAAGTTCAACAAGGCCAAGGATGAGATCTTGCCCCTGGGTGGGGGTGACCCACAGCACAACTCCAGGCTGGGGGATGAATGGAGCAGCCCTCAACAGAAGGACCTGGGCGTGTTGGTGGATGAGAAACTCAACAGGAGTGACTCCATCAGTGATGAGGGAAAGCTGACAGATGGCATGTATCTAAACTTCTGTAATAATTTGATGTGGTTTTCCCCTAGTATCCTCTAAATTGGAGAGTTGGATTTAATGGGTTGACTGCCAGGTGGATAAGGAGCTGGTTGGATGGTCACATCCAGGCGGTTTTGGTCAATGGCTCAGAGTCCCAGTGGACATTAATGACAGTGGTGTCCCTCATGAATCTGTACTGGGACCTGTAGTGTCCCTCAGGGGTCTGTACTGGGACCAGCATTGTGTAATATCTTCATTAATGACAAATGAAGGGATCTAGGGCACCCTGAGCAGGTTTGTAGGTGACACTGAGCTGAGGGGGTAGGGACACTCCTGAGGGAGAGAGTCATTGAGAGGGACCTGGACAAGGTCAGAAGTGGCCCATGGGAAACTCAAGAGGTTTAATAAGGCCAAGTTCCAGGTGCTGCAGCTGGGTCAGGGTGACCCTGGGATGGATCCAGGCTGGGGGTGAGCAGATGGAGCAGCCCTGGGAGAATGACTTGGGGGTGTTGATGGGTGAGACCTGGATATGCCTCAGCCCAGAAACCCCCCAAGCCCTGGGCTGATCCCCCAGTGTGGGCAGCAGGGGAGGGGGGTTCTTCCCCTCTGTGCCACTCAGGTGAGACCCCACCTGCAGAGCTGCCTCCAGCCCTGGAACCCAACAGCAGCAGAAGGATGTGGAGCTGCTGGAGCAAGTGCAGAGGAGGCCACGGAGATGCTCAGAGGGCTGGAGTCCCTCTGCTCTGGAGCCAGGCTGGGAGAGTTCATCTGGAGAGAGATGCTCTAGGGGAAGAGAAGGTTCCAGGGAGACCTTAGAGCCCCTTCCTGTGCCCAAAGGGCTCCAGGAGAGCTGGAGAGGGACTTGGGACAAGCATGGAGGGACTGGACAAGGGGGAATGGCTTCCCACTGCCAGAGGGCAGGGTTAGATGGGATATTGGGAAGGAATTGTTCCCTGTGGAGGTGGGGAGGCCCTGACCCAGGCTGCCCAGAGAAGCTGTGGTTGCCCCATGCATGAAGGTGTCCAAGGCCAGGTTGGACAGGCCTTGGAGCAACCCGGAATAGAGGAAGGTGCCCTGCCCATGACACAGTGGTAGAATGAGATGATCTTTAATGTCCCTTCCCACCCAAACCATCTTGGGATTCTATTAATCAAGATCCGAGGACTGTCCCCAGAATGCATCCCTGGGCAGAGCTGAACCAGGGCCACCCACAACAGCCCAGGCCAGGGCTGGATGCTCAGGCTTGGGCTTATGTGGAGCTCATGGGCCATGAGTGTGTGAGGAGGTCCCAGGGGGCTGGTCAGAGCAATTCAGGTGTATTAATGGATCCTGTCAGTCTGTTCAGTGCTCGGCTGGTCAGGCATTGGAAGGGGCTGCCCAGGGAGCTGGTGGAGGCACCATCCCTGGAGTTGTTTAAAGGGTGTCTGGATCTCGCTGGCTGATGTGATTTAGGTGTTATGGGGCTACAGTGGCAGTATGGGATGGACTTGGATGGATGATCTTGAAGGTCTTTTTCAACCATGATGATTCCGTGGGAGGTGGGACCCAACCTAGACCCTGGGTCATGACTCTCTTGCTGGGACTGCAGAGAAAGGGAAAAAGGCAGGGATTCACTGGGAGTGTGGAACTCTGGAGCAGCTGGGGGCAGGGAGCTGCTCCTCATTGACTGCTGCTCATTGACTGAGACTGCTCATCCGTCTCTTGGCAAAGGGTGATTCAGCAGGAAAAGGGTTTTCCTGGCATTGAGGAGGCCCCTCAATGTCTCAATGTTGTTGTTAAACAGAGAAGAATTGGATGCTCTGAGGCTGAATTTCCATGGATCTGCAGCTGAGCAGGAATCCCAGCACGTGGTGCTGGGCTGATAGGGGAGCAGTGAGGGAGGTTTGGAGGCTTTACCTGTAAACCCAGGAATGTACTGGTTTGGGCAGTAAAATCATAATCTCTGAGGTTGAAAAAGCCCTCTGAGATCATGGAGTCAAATTTTCCCCATCACTGCCAAGGCCACCATTAATCATGTTCCCTAAGTGCCACATGCACATGGTTTTTTAAAATCCCTCCAGGACTGGTGACTCCACCACTGTCATGGGCAGGACTGTGCCAGGACTGGACAACCCTTTTGGGGAAGAAATTTTTCCTGTTGTCCAACCTAAACCTCAGTCTGCCCTGGCTGGCTCATCACAGTGGCATTAAGTTACAGAGAAATTCCTGCTCTCTGGGGCAGGAATTGCTTCTGGGATGTCTGTTCAGGATCAACCTCTCTGTATTTCACAGGGATCCGTGGAGAAAGCAGTGAAGGGAAGGTGAGGAAAGCCCTGTGAGCAGGCAGATGCCTTCTTGAGAGCTACCTGAATGCATCACTTGGGGTTTTTTCTTATCCTCCCATCATATCAGGCAAAGAGCTCTCTCCCTCCTTCTCCACAGGGATCCCATCACTGTTGGCACTATCTCTTGCTTAAACCATTTGTCTAATGAGCCTTGGGGGAGGCAAAGGATTCTCTCAGCTGAAACATCACATTTTCTACACTGGAGTAGTTAATCAGGAACTGCGCTTTACCTATTCCCTGCTTAGGAATTGCGTGGCCAAGAGTGCAGCTCTCCAGGGTTGCTAGGATCCCTAAGGATTCATCAGCAGGTAAAACAGAATACTTGAGAAACCTTCCCAGGCCATTGAGTACAGGGTTCTCTGTGACTCAATGAGAATCACATCCACCTGTCCTCCCACCCCACTGCCCTCAGTAGTATGGCATCTTCTGGCCCCAAATGTTGTTTCCACTCTGTGGATTTTCTGAACTCTGGCTGAACCAGGCTGGAAGTGCAGTAACAGGGATGGAGACATCCCATTTAAATCTGGAAGAAAGAAGCTATTCAGAGAAAGCTGGGGTTTCCAGGAGGCCTCCAGCCTCCTTGATTAATTTCTCTCCATGTGCTTTGTCTGCTTCTCCAGGAAGGGAAGATGCCAAAGTAAGGGATTTTGGAGTAGGAGGAAATGTGCTGGGACCCATGTACAAGCCTTGAGCACTAACTTGGGAAGGGAACTGAGCTATTCCTGCCAAGCAGGGCTCAGAGGCAACTGTGGAGGTACTTGGTAGGTCTGTGTGCAATCAAATATCCCTCAATCGGCTGTACTTTGATAGAATTAGAGATACTTGTTTTTAAGGCTTCTGGCTTGGCCCTGGGCATGAGTGTGGGAGGTTGTCCCTATGGATTGACCCTGGAAGCAGCTGGTGTGTCTGGCACTTAGAGGCTCATGGAGCTCGGCCTCTGGAGCACACAGACACTCCACTCCGCAGGGTTGGGATAAGGGCTGTCAGCAATCTGGGAACTGCTGGAAGCAGCTGGAGGAAGGAGCAGCTGGCTTAGGTTGGAGGCTCTCAGAGAGCACCAGGGATGTCGAGGACAGGGGTCACTCTCTGGGGTGTTTAAGGGACAGCTCTTTGCTCAGTGGGAACAGGACATGGGCTGCCTTGGCCAACTCTTCCACCTGTGTAACAGGGATGCTTGGCATGAGAATTCCTGGGTCAACATGCCTGTAAGATCCAACAACTGCCAGGGAGAAGGAGGGAAGGAAGGCCAGGTTGGACAGGGCCTGGAACAAGCTGGTCTAGTGGAAGGTGTCCTTGTGCATGGTAGGGGATGGAATGGGATGGGCTTTAAGGTCCCTTCTGAGCCAAACCCTTCTGGGATTCCATGGCTGCGTGGTTCCTGCTGCTCCCTGTCACTCCTCTCCAGAGCCAGCATAGGGCTGCCCTTCCAGCAGGAGGGAGCTGCTCAGCTGCCTCTTGACCTCCAGAGCAGGCTGTGGTGTGAAGAGGTTTTTCCCTGTGGGCTGCTCAAAGGATGGGGTGGCTTTGGGGTCCATTCCATCTGGCCCAAACTACAGGGCATGGATCAGCCCCCTGGGCCCAAGGGGAGCAGAGGTGAGGCTGGAGGCATCCAAAAGGATTTGGCCTGAGGAGCACTGGAGAGAGGAGGGTGAGGGAGGTCAAACTGGGTATGGGGGAAGAGACGAGGAGACACAACTCATTAATAACCTTCATTTAATCCTTCATGACATTGGAAAATGTAGAAATGTCACAGACTCATTCACAGTACTGGTAACATTTGCAAAGCTGTGCAAAGCCCTTGATGTCAAGTACAAGATAATCACTTCATACTTTTTTAATATAAAATAAATGTTTAGAAATAACAGCTGGTATTGCTATTAAATTCCTGAGTTATCTCCATCCATCAGATGCTCCCTGCTATGAGCAGTGCCTGCTCTTCTGCCCTGAAGCTCCCTGGGCTCTCATGCAATGTCTGGCCCTGCAGGCTGACCACGGCTCGCAGGGAGATTTTCTGTGGAGGGAAAGCAAAGGAAGTCCCTGTGAGTGGCTCCCTCACTGCCTTGGCACTGGGAAGTTCAGTTGCCAGAGGAAACACCAAAGATTTTTGTAAACACCAACAGATCAGGTCAGAACCATGGCTCCTAGCTGTGCTCTGGACTGGCTCCATCATTTGCTTTGTCCTGGAGGAAAAGGCCCCTGTGGCTGTGACAGGTCTGGAACCAGTCAAGGCTAGTTAAAGCCAGCCTGATGCTGGAGCTGTGGTAACACAGCAGGGACAGACTCTATGAGGGTCACTTAGAGCTGCTCATGGGTCTCCAGCCCTGGTGACTGATCCATGCCAGGTTAATGGTTGCACTCCATCACCTTAAAGATCTTCTCCAACTAAAACGAGTCCATGATCCCATAAAATCTACGGCTTCCCTGCAGCACCACACTGGGTTATTCAGAAACAGAGAATGTTAACTTCATTTTACCTGGAAGTCACGGATGTAGGTGAGGAAAAAGCTGAGGAAGGAGAATGCCAGTGACCACTCGGAGACGGTGCTGATGATGTGGGGGGTGTAGCCCTATGTTACAGAGGGGAAAAAATCCGTGTGAAAACTGCTCTGGAACCTGCAGTGGCACAAGGATGGCTTTTGACTTGTGACATCCCATGTGAGATCCTGCATCCAGAACTATTCCCACTGGAGACCAAAATCCCTTATTGTATCTGGAATCTCCAAGAATGAAGTACTGAAGAATGAGAATGACCAGGAAAACACCTGCTCCAACTGGGATGATGCCCACTTTTAATACACACCTGCAAAACCTGAAGGCTCAATCCAGAGCTCAACTAACAAAGAGGAGGGAGGTTCAAGGCCCTCCTCAAGATGCAGGAGGGATTAATTTAGAGTTACACTTGAAGATCCAACAGTTTTGCGCAATTAGAACTTCAACAAGTGCTGGCACAGGTTGCCCAGAGCAGCTGTGGATGCTCCATCCTTGGAAATCCAAGGCCAGGTTGGATGGGGCTTGGAGCAACCTGGGATAGTGGGAGGTGTCCCTGCTCATGGCAGGGGGTGGAACTGGATGGGCTTTAAGGTCCCTCCCAACCCACCCCAGTCTGGGACCCCACAATTCCAAGGAGCTGCTGGCTGGTTCTGCTGGCACAGCTCTCTCCTCTCCCACCCCAGTCTGTGTTGTGAACTGCAGGAAGTTCCTACCTGTCCCTCCAAATCCAGCTGGATTTGGTCTCCATTTCCCCCCCAATCACTTACTCTTTCCTGGGGGTCCCAGTGCAGCTTCTGCACCAGGTTCTGTCCATACAAGCCACTGTACAACACAACTGAGGACACAAACACTGAAGGAAGAGGTTAAGGAAGATTCAAGGCCAAGAATGAGGAACATGGAACTTGCTGACTGTGTTGAGCTGAGGCTATGAGATCTCAGCCTGAGGAGCAGTAATGGTGCCAAGGACTGTTCACATTGTGCCCTTTAACCTGTAGCTTGTCCCAACCCACTGGTTATTGTCACATGAAAAAGTTAATTTGAACCTAAACCCATTATTTCTGTTCTCTGTGTGCTGCCTCTTGTTATTCCTCTTATCAAACCCAGCACTCTCATAGGAGTGTTTAAGCTACAATCAGATGTGCACACTTACTGAGCATTTTAATTTTACTGGTATTTCCCACCCTAACAAGAGTCTAGATCTCTTCCTCTGATGGCTTGTCAGTATCTCAACTACCTTGCATTCTTGCTGTGGCCACAGGTTGGAATTCTGTATCACCTGCAGCAAAGAGGATTTTTGGCTTTTCTGTTTCCCTCTTAGTCAAGGTTTGAGAAGTGCTTTGGATTTCACTCCGTGTGACAATGATCCCCCATTTAATCCAAGACCTGCATCTTTCTGGAATGCTTGATGTCACTTCTTCAACATCTTACAGAGGGAAGGTACCCAAAAAAATGCTCTTGCTACACAACAAATAAAATGCAGATCATTAATTTATAGACAACCTGATTTTCATAGGATTAAGATATTAAATTCTTCAGTGGTTAATGAGATTAAACATGAAGAGCCACCTGATGTGAAAAATTAATTTTGGTGGTGAACAAGGCTGGACTTCCTAGCACAAACATGGCCTTAAGAAGACAGTCTTCCAAAGCTTATTTAAAAATGGATGTGAGTGGTTTAGGAGCTCTGGTTACTGATCGGACCAAAGACACCAAATTTTCTGCTTAATTGAACTGGGCAGCTCTAGGAGCTGTTTGTTATCTGCTTGAGTTCCTGCTGCAGTGGGAAGAATTTAATCACTGTGATATAAAAATAACTGGTTCCCATTCCCGCCCTGCCCCCACAATACAGTGGGTCATCAACTGCCTTGCTCTGGGCTGGTAATTCTGCTGTTACACTCCACCACAGGACCGGGAGTATCTTCATAGATTCAGAGAATTATTTAGGTTGGAAAAGACCTCTGAGGTTGAGTCCAATTGTTCCCCAAGGCCAAGGCCACCACAAACTCATGTCCCCAAGTGGCACATCCACATGCCTTTTAAATCTCTCCAGGGACGGTGACTCTACCACTGCCCTGAGCAGCCTGTGCCAGTGCCTGACCACCCTTTCTAGGAAGAAATTTTCCCTAATATCCAACCTGAACTTCCCTTGGCACAGCTTGAGGCCATTTCCTCTTGTCCTGGCCCTTGCTCCCCAGCAGCAGAGCACAACCCCATCCTGGCTGCCCCCTCCTGTCAGGGAGTTGTGCAGAGCCAAAAGGTTCCCCCAAGCCTCCTCTTCTCTGAGCTGAGTCCCCCAGCTCCCTCAGCAGCTCCCAATGCTCCAGACCCTTCCCCAGCTCTGCTCCCTTTCCTGGACACACCCCAGCTCCTCCGTGTCTCTCTTGTCAGGAGGGGCCCAGAGCTGCCCCAGGACTGGAGCTGCCCCTGCAGTGCCAGCACAGGGGATGGGCGTTGCTGTGACCCCAGAGCTGACACAAAATACATTTCCTTCTGTCTTCCAGTACCTGTAACAACCATTTAACCCAAGGCTGCAGACTTTCTCTCTTTCCACATCTTTCCCTTATTACATTATGAGCTGTAATTTAGAACAATAATTTCTCTTTTCTTCCTCTTTCATTGCTATATATGTATACATCATTACTTCTACAACTTCCCTATAATTTTGGTTAGACTACATTGGCACCAAAACCTCTATAAATCTGAGGTTTGTGGGCTTTTGGCATCTGTAAGAGGAACATAACTTGCAGCAGATCATATTGTTCATAGAATGTATTTTAGTTTCACCCGTTTGGTTCCTCCCTATTCAAAGCTGAAAATCTTGTTTGCTAATACCAAAAATTTCTGTTAAATACAACAATTCTCCAAGTTTCTCAGATGATTTCCTTGCTGTCTGCTAAGGCCCCTCAGCAGGTGAAGGTTCTTCAAGCCCGTGCCCCACTGTCCCTGCTCCTCTGACTCCTACAGATTCTATAATCCTGCAGCAGCAGGGATGGGAGCCCAGTGAGATGCTCCAACCTTGGGAAATGGGACATAGGGTTTAGTGTTGGTATTGGCTGCCAGCCTGGAAATACGTGGGATTGGTGGGGATTAAATCAGTGGCCTGGCTACAGCTGCAGAGGGACAGTGTCTAAGCAATGGGTTTTGCAACTTGTGTCTCTGGAATTCAGGAAGTTTGGTGGTGTTGTCCTTTTTGACAAAAAAACTGAGTTTAATTTTTAAATCCAATTTCCAAGTCCATTGTGGTGAGCAGGAGAACTGTTCTAGTGCAGTTTCCGACTATTTCAGTGATTTGGGAGAGAAAAAGGCCTCTATTTCTGAGTGAGTTTGCTCACATTTGTTATATAAATATATGGCTAAATGGGAATGGATTCCCACTGAGCGAGAGCAGCACTAGAAGGTCCCTTCAACACAAACCATTCTGTGTTTCTTTCTCTAAACCCCACAGCTGCTTCCAGCACTTGGAACTCAGAGCTAAAGGGGGTGATGGACTCTGATGCTGAGAGAAAGTGGTAGGGAATGCCAGTCAGAAATATCTTGTCTTTTGAACTGCAGGATGGGCAAGGAGGAGATCAGAGATCAAAGTCCCCCCCTGACTCCCCCTTGAAATGTGCTCCAGACTTGTCTCACTGGCAAGTGCCAGCACATCATCCCTGTTCCAGAGCCAGCTGGCACAGCCAGCCCTGCTCCACATGGTCTGTTTTCCTCTTGTGCGACATTCTGGGTTTCTTTTTCTGTTGCCTCCAGCCCTAACACTCCACACCATTTTTGTCCTCAGGAACACACTTTTATTTCTTACCTATTTTTTCCCCCCATTGAAACCACTCATCCTTTAGGCACACTTCCCTTTGGCCCCTTATTTCTTAATTTAGTCAGACCTCTTAGGGATAAACTCCTATTTTTCCTGTTTTCAGTCTCTGGTGTGCAGTAGGAAAGGGGAGGAGAAAGGGCAGTAACTGTCCCTCTTACCTTTTTTTTTTTTTTTTTTTTTTTTTTTTTTTTTTTTTTTTTTTTTAAATATCCAGGGGGGAAATACTAAAAGTATTAAAGGGATTAACCGTTTTCCCTGAAATTCCCAAGCTGGAATACAGAACAGGGCACACTACGGGGTGTACAATCTTGTGCCTCTTGTGGCATGTGGTGGTGGTTCAGCTCAAGTAGGTGTAAATCGTGTGGAGGCTGCTGGGTTTTGGTGCCAGTGCCCAGGCAAAGGATACTGCTCAAGATGCTGGAACAGCTCCACAGAAACACGGCCAGGCGGGCCCAGAAGATGTCTTTGCTGTGAAGTTCTGGCTGCATCAGGTAGGACAGGATGGTCTGAACCAGCATGTAAATGGACCCCACCCCGAAGGTCAGGCAGGCTCCCAGCACGTGGATGTAGTACAGGATGCATTTCTAGGGAAAGAAAGTGCTGCCTGTGAAAACCTGGTTTCATCTTCTTCTGTAAACCTGTTTCATCTTCTTCTGTAAACTCCTCAGTGACCTCCTCCCATTCTGACCTAAGCAGATTGTGCCAGTCCTCAGGAGACTTTTTTTGGAAGCACCATTGTAAGATGTCTGGACGCCAGAACCTGCCAGCTGCTGGAATTTCTGCTTTTGTTAAGTTCTTGTGGTGAAGTTACAGGTCACAGCTGTACCTTCAGTACAGGAATTTGTGAGAGCTCTTCTCATAAATGGACAATATCACAGGAATTGGGTAAGAGAATCCCTGCAGGTGGGTAAGGAGTGGGAATGACAACATTTCTACGCCAGGAACCTGTGCATCTATGAAAGATTATGTAATACAGGACAGACACAACACGATTCTAGCACCCAATTTTGGATTAAAAATAATGAGGTTTTGCATTTCTCGAAATGAACTCTGGTTTGAATAAAGATTGTTTGTCAAATTAGTATCTTGGAATACTCTGAGGGAACAAGGTTCAATCAAGCAGCAATACTTAAAAACACCACCAGGAGGACCAAGTGTCAAATAGCAAAAATAACTAAAACCAGAAGATATTCCAAAAATCCAACCCAACTAAAAATTTATTATTAAAATATATGTGTGTGAAAACCCAGGTGTGCTCACCCCTTTACTCTCATCCCCAGCTTAGCACATGAGCCAGAGACAGGGAACAAAAAGTGTCATCTGACCTGTTGCACAAGGCAAGGCCTGGCAGCCTCCTGCACCCCAATCATGCCGATGTTTCCTGCCCTAAAACATGAAGTTCTCTGTGTATCTTACTGAGTAACTCTTAAGATCAAGCTTTTCCTTATGTACTTTTTGTGCATAAATGAATTTTAAGTGCTGCATCTACAGTGAGAATTTCTATTTAAGAAATAAGCAGGTTGCAAAAGTATGTGCTCCAAAATCATGTACTGTGCAGGGAGGTGTCAGCAGAGGGAAATTCTCAATTTTCACACTTTGGGGTCTTCAATCACTAGTGGATTTCAGGGCAATACGCAAGTGCATCACTTCCAACTTTTGTTTTGCTCAAGATTAAACGAGACACGAACTGTTACCAGATTAACATGCACCTACTGGGTTTTGACTGTTGTGAAATACTGTTGAAAAACCCTTTCTTGAGGGCAGTGGAGGGAAATAATGGAGTTGAGCAGAGCCTGGAGGATTCTTCTTGGTGAGTGTGGAGGCTGGGACCTCTGAGGGCTCTAGAAAATAGTAAATAGATTGAGGCCTCCAAAAGAAAAAATGCCTAAATTAGAGAGTGCTGAGGTTTTTAAGACGGGGTGCTAAAGCACTTGAGGAGCTGTGCTAGGGAAAAGCTGGAGCTTCCCAAGACCTTTCGTCTTTTGTTTTCCCTGTCCCTAATCCAGCAGGAGCCTGAGGTGACAATGCAGCCTGTGGTGGCTACAGGCACCACAACAGAGCCTCAGAATCCATCAGGTAATTAATGTGATAAGACTGGCAATTATACAATCACCTGACAAATAAAGCCAACGAAGGGGAGCTGCTCATGGTGTGATGTGTGAGAATATCAGATTTGGTTTTTTTGGAGTGGAAAGTATTTGGGAGAAAAAAAAAAAAATTACCTGGGATGGAGAAAATCAGAAGAATTAATGTTGCAGAATTTTCAAGAATTTGAGAAAGTTAGAAGGAAAATCTACCCAGGAGGGCAGATTTTCCAGAGCTGGGCTTGTAGGGTTGGGTGGTTTTGTTGACTTTACTTCTAGTTGTAGCAAGTTTTTGATACCTTTTATACTATTTGATACCTGATTCTCCTGAACCACAGCTGTAGGCTTTCAATCAGGATCTCAGGCGTTCAACCTGCCTGGAAGGAGATCTAAGTGTGGCTTCTGCAATGCTTGGTGGTTATGAATGTTTTGAAATGTCATGAACAGCTGCTCACAAGTCCCAAAGCAAATAAGGAATAACTAACAAATTAAAAGTCAAACCTTATATTTTTTAACTGTTCTCTGTAGAGAATTTCACAAAAAAAGCAGTTTGCCATGGAAAGTTGCTTTCCATTACTCTGCAGTTTATCAGGTGTGACATCAGGTATCTCTGGCAGGGGCAGAGCAGTGCAGGCAGAGGACAAACCTGGAAATTTGCAATAATGCAGAGTCCAAAGCAGCTCATCCATCCCAGCGTAAGGCCCAGCTTATTCAGCCTGAGGATCTTGGGTTTTTCTGGGCTCAGGGCAGACACTTGTTTGTACCGGACGTACATGGTGGCCATCCCTGCCAAAGACAGCCACAAGCAGTAAGATTCCTGCTAGGGAGCAGTGTCCTTGTTTACTTGGGAAGATGCTGAGTGTCAGAGGCAAGTTTTAAAATACAAGAATTTTTTTAGAGTACAGTGAAATAGGAAAGGTGAAAGGCTGGAAGTGAAAATTGAATTAATATAATGGCAAACCAGTCAAATTAATAGATTTTCTGATCTATTTCATTTAAAAACCATATTAGGTTGTTTTCCCTCCCTCCATTGTTGCAGCACAGGTAAGGTGACTGCCTTGAATTTGCATTTTTATTGCTCTTACTTTTTTTTTTTTTTTTTTTTTTTTTTTTTTTTTTTTTTTGAATGCATTTTTTGTCCTTCCGGAATCCGCAGTTGCCATACTGGGCAATTCATGGATAACATCCCTGATTCACACTTTGAATTGCTTAAGAGAAGTGAGATTTATTGCTCAGTATTTAGTTTTTGAGTGAGAATTCTGGGCTGTTTAATGATATGGAGAAGGAAGTGAACTTTTTTAAAGCTGTTGCATTCCAGAACTGCCTGCACCTCACCAAGGACAGTTTTCTGTACTCACCCAAGAAGGTTGAAACATTTAACATGATCCCAAATAAGCATCTTTCAGGTGGTATTGTCCCTGTATCACTGGAAAAGATAAATGGAGTGATAACATATCCTATATTACTTATATTAAAAATACTTCCAATACAAAGTTATTTATTTCAGTCTACAAAGGACACGTAAAAAAAAGTGTCTCCCAGATGATTTTCACTGAATTTTTCATTACTCAAACTATGCTGTGCTGGTTTTAGAGCTGTAGAAATCACCATTGTAAAGACAAGCCTCCTTGGAGCAGGGAATGATTATGCTCAGAATAACTGCTCCTTTCATATTGATCTTGATGCCATAAGAGGTGAACAAAAAGGATTAAAACTGGAAAAATGAAGAACATGGAAAACTAAAAGAGCAAAGCTTGAGTTATATATGAGCCTTGACAGATTAAAGTTGGCAATGTAGATTTTAGTATGGATTTTCTGGTGCAACAAACCTGGTGGCAGCAAGTGGCTTCACTCTGAGCAGGGATGTGGTGAGGCACCCCCAGTTCATCTTTTTAAGGGTATGCTCACAGAGCCAAAGCTTAGAGTTTTGCACAAAAACAGACACCTTTAAATAGAGTAACAACAAATCCCAGAATGGGTTGGATTGGGAAGGACCTTAATGCTCATCTCAACTATCTCATTCCAACCAGGGACATCTTCCACTATCCCAGGTTGCTCCAAGCCCTGTCCAATGTGGCCTTGGACACTTCCAGGCACAGGGCAGCAACAGTATCTCTGGGAAACTTGTGCCAGGATTCACCACCCTCACAGGGAAGGAATTTCTTCCTAACATTTAACCTGAATTTCCCCTCTGATAGTTTAATATCACCTATAACTATATATATAATGGCTCTAAAGAGTAACTTTAGAACTGGAGCTGTTGGGTAAGAACTGCTATTTAAGTCTGGAGTTGGGAAGAATTCACAAGCGTAAGGTCATTTCAGTGCTCTGACACAGGGTGGACATCACTGACCTAATGTAGGGCACCAAAGGGTCAACATGGTGCAGGACAATTGCAGTAATGTAGGAAAACACAAACGACGCTGCTGACCACACAACCAGTGCCGCAGGCAGGAACGAGAGGCCTTGCTGGAACCACCACATTTCAGGGCTGACTTCTGCCTCCAGACACTGGGAAGAACCAAATGCAAAGATTTACTAAGAGTTCTCAAACATTTACTGAGATTCTCAAATTTATTGAGTTCTCAAAGGTTTACTAAGATTCTCAAAGGTTATCTAGAATTTTACTACGAGGACTCTGAAGTTTTGCTTTCCTTGAGGCAGGCTTCTTCCCATATAGCAGTTTGATATATCTCTCAGTCCTTTCCTGCAAACCCAAAGTGAACACTGACTTCACAGAAGAAATCATAAATAAGCAGAATTAAATCTGGAAGTGTTAATTCTGAAATTCTGAGAGTATCATTAGAAACCAGTACTGTCATTTTACTATGTGGCTTGGATTTTTTGCTGCCAGAAAAGGGTCAAGTGGGTCACTGTGAAAAAGTGACTCCATTTTCTTCTCAGCCTTGTGTCACAACACCAGGTCAGTAGAGCGAGCTGACAGAGAACGTGTCTCTGCACTGACACTGCAACTGATGGTGGCTGTGGTGGGGCCTCCAGCTTCTATTAACACTTAGCTGGGTAGATGTGGAGGAAATGATCCAAAATGACTTTAATACCTGCCCTCAATTATTCCCTGTCAGACTCTGTGACTCGACATTGGTTATAGAGTCCCAGGGCTGGAAGGGATTTAAAACCCCATCTTGCTCCACCCTCTGCCATGGGCAGGGACACCTTCCACTATCCCAGGTTGCTCCAAGCCCTGCCCAACTTGGCCTTGGACACTTCCAAGGACGGGGCAGCCCCAGCTTCTCTGGGCAACCCGTGCTAAGAGCCTCACCACCCTCACAGGGAGGAAAATCCCAATATCCCGTCTAACCCTGCCATTAGTTGCACACACATAGGTTTTATTTTCTACTCTGAGTCCTCTTTGCTTCACAGCCTCATTTGGTTGTCCCTCCATAATATGCTGATGAGCTCTCTCAAAGCACTGGGGGAGTTTCCTGGGCTCACTGTGTTAATGTTGAGCAAACAGCTCAATTTCCCCACATCTCTTCCTCCCATCCTGTCTAGATTTGGGTATTGCCAAGGAGAAGACTGTACTGAGGTACCTCACAGAGTGGGATAGAAAATGACTTTGCCATTCAGCAGCAATTTTTCAAAATTAGTTTGTTTTTTAAATTTATCAATGTTTAGGATGAAATGTCAGTGAAAATATAAAAACCCTTCATAATTTAGATTAAAAAAAATGAGGTACTGTTTAGATCTACTTATTCTATGCTGTGAAGTTAACTTTTGGAAGATATCACTGATGGAGGTTTGAGAACATAAACCCAATTCTTTTGTGGAGAGTGAATCAGAACTTTCCCATGGATTGTAATATCAATAAAACAATATGATATTAACAGGGCAGGGGCACCTTTCACTAGAGCAGGTTGCTGAGCTCCATCCAGCCGGGCTTCATGACTTCTCAGCTGTCTGAGTTCACTGCTACCAACCACAACCCTCACACTCAAGGGTTGCTCACAGCAGTTGCTGTTTTACAGGTGAGAGGAAAAGATCCATGTGCAGTGCAGTGAAATTATGACTCTACTCACACTGTCCAGCTCCCTTAATTCCAGCCTGACAGCAAATCTGTGTCTCAACCCAGTTCTTTAAGAGTAAGAAGGGTGTCTTAGGTTGGAAATGGGGGGTGTATTCTATTCCTATCTGATGGGGCAGTTATCTTCTGTTAATTGGGCAGTTCTTCTTCATCTCTTCCACAACCCATCTTCCCTCCAGGAGGTATTTCCTGTTAACGAGGCCATTGAGTGCCACAACATGACCGATAAAATTCTATCATCCCACTGGGAGAAGCTGCACCCAGAGGGAGGAGCCAAGCATTCCTACCTGGATAGAATCTGAGATCTGGAAGATGACAGGCAGCCTTTTCCACTGCATTCCCAGAGGAGCAGCCTTTTCCCCACTGGATTCCCAGAGGAAGACCAGGCCCACCTACACCGCCCCCGGATCTTCAGAGGAAGACTACACCTTTCGACAGGATCACTGCTTCAACAGAACCACACCTGTTACTGCAGAAGGGCTGCAGCCACCATTGAATGGGACTGCTGCCACCACCCTGACCCACAGGGTGTCAGCTCCTGTTCTGACTCTGTCAGTGTTGTTTTGTATTACTGCATTGTTAATTTTGTTTTTATTTTCTTTCCTAATAAAGAACTGTTATTCCTGCTCCCATATCTTTGCCTGAGAGCCTCCTTAATTTCAAAATTATAATTTGGAGGGAGGGGGTTTACATTTTCCATTGAGGGGAGGCTTCTGCCTTCCCTAGCAGACACCTGTCTTTTCAAACCAAGACAAAGGGCCACCCCAGTGAGCTTTGTAATTTGCTACTAGCTTCAAAAGCAAAGTAATTTGCTACTAGCTTCAAACACAACCAGAGCTATTTCAGCCTCCCAGAATGGCTGAGGTGGGGAAGGAGCTCTGGGAGTCACCTGGGCCATCCCCCTGCTCAAGCAGGGCCACCAGAGCCAGTAGTGCGGGATGACACCCTAAGGATGGAGATATCACAACCTTTCTGGGGAGCCGGGGATGACCAGTGCCAGTCACCCTCACAGGGAAAAAGTGTTTCCTGATGGTCACTGGAGAGAAGAGGAGAAAAAGTGTTTCACCATAGTTAAAACTGAAGACTGTACATGGAAGATGAAAAAGGACAAAGGTGAAGACCAAATAATGGAGAGTGAACATCCAGGGGCATCCAGGCAAAGATCTGTATGTGAGAAAAGCAAATAATGTTAAAAAAAATTAGAAGGAAGTATTGAGAGATTTTAGAAGGGCATGGCCTGGAGTGAAGAGGCTGAAAGAAAGGAGGAAGAGAAAAGGAAGAAAGAGGAAGCACCAAGACTAGAAACTCTCATGGCCAGAAAAAAGTTGAAACAAAAGTGAGTGAATCTTGCAAGAGATCAGAGCTGGTCAACTTCACAACCCTTGCATGGAATAGACAACTACAGCCTTGTAGAGGTGAAGGTTCAGCTGCTTGTGAGAAAGCTGGTTGGTGACAGGTAAAGGTGTTTAACAGAATATGTAGTGAATAAGAACAGATTGACAGAATTCAAGTTTCCTGATCTCTTGCCCATTTTTAAGCTAAATATAAAGTTTGTCATATGATCATGATTTTAAGACTGCAAGCAGTAATGACTGTAACTTCATAATCCCACATCTAGTATGAGTAAATCGGGAATTTGAAAGAGAAATGTGGATTTTGCATGACACGTTATAAATGTTATGTTCCTGTGTATGTAATTCCCAGCTCCAACCAGTCCATCTGAATATACTTTTCATTTCACATTTAAATATTCATAGTGCCTTAATTTTATTTCTGAGCTAACATACTTTCCCCTGCAAACAAACCAACCAACCAACCAATGAACCAACCACATTCCACATACCTGAGAAAAAGGGCATCAAAGGACATGTCACTTAAGGGGAATCCAAGGTCATTTTTCTGCTGAAGCTCCACGTTCGTGTCATTTTTCTCACTCTGAGATATAAAGGAAAATAAGCAAGATGTGAGGTTCTTCTGTACCTCTTGCCGTGTTTATTCTTCTTAGCACCT
Organism: Haemorhous mexicanus; assembly: GCF_027477595.1. NCBI lineage: Eukaryota > Metazoa > Chordata > Aves > Passeriformes > Fringillidae > Haemorhous > Haemorhous mexicanus. The sequence goes on along the minus strand of NC_082365.1, from coordinate 6,673,202 downwards.
TCTGTTAGTCACTGCTGCTGACTGGACACATGTTAGACTGTTGGCTTGCCCCACAGTGTTCTTCCTGCATTCCAAGTAGGTTAAGGAGTGAAGCTTGTGTGTGGTGGGGAGGTAGAAATGAAGAAAAACTAGTGTTTAAGGCTCTTGATTTTAGGAGTTGTCTACACAACCATTTAATTTGAACTGAAGAGCTTTCAAGAGACAAAGTGAATGCAACTAAAACCAGTGCCTAAGACCTTAGTGCTTTCACCTAAGAAAGGGAACAGAACATGGAGACTTCCCATTTCATTGTGGACACACATCCCAATGTCCTGCTGGTGCAATGCTAAATATATGGCTGGAGAGGGGCTGGAGCAACCTGCGTATCATAAGACCATTTAAGCTGGAAAAGGCCTCTAAGATCATCAAGTCTAACTATTCCTCTGGCACTGCCAAGGCCACCACTAAACGCCATCCTCAGGTGCCACATCCACAGCTTTTAAATCCCTCCAAGGATGGTGACTCCACCTCTGCCTTGGACAGCCTGTGCCAGTGCTGGACAACATATTCCAGGAAGAAATTTTTCCCAATATCCAACTTCAACTTCCCCTGGTGCAGCTTGAAGCTGTTTCCTCTTGTCCTGGCCCTTGTTCCCTGGCAGCAGAGCACAACCTCCCCTGGCTGCCCGCTCCTGTCAGGGAGTTGTGCAGAGCCAGAAGGTCCTCCCTGAGCCTCCTTTTCTCCAGGCTGAGCCCCTACAGCTGCTCCCAGCGCTCCAGACCCTTCCCCAGCTCAGTTCCTTTCCCTGGACACACCCCAGCCCCTCAGTGTCTCTCTTGTCAGGAGGGGCCCAGAGCTGCCCCAGGACCGGAGCTGCCCCAGCAGTGTCAGCACAGGGAAGCACACTGGGCCTCCTGGACACACCATGGCTGTGACAGTCCAGATGCCATTGGCTACTTGCCCCCCTATACTCATGTCCAGCCACTGTTACTAGCATTCCCAGACCATTTCCCAGCTTTCCAGCCACTCCTTCCCCAGCTTGGAGCATTCCATGGGATTGTTGTGACCCAAGGGCAGAACATGGCATTGGTCTTGTTGACTCCCCCACTGTTGGCCTCAGAAATGGATCCTGCCTGTCCATTTAATCAGACATTCCTTAACTCCTGACTTCTCCTCCCACAGGTTTGAGGCACTGCTTTGGGGATGCAGAGCGGCTAAAGCTCTTTGGGGGTGAAGCTCACAGACAATGCAGATTCTCTTCCTGCTGATGGTATTTATGTGCCTGTGCAGACTGATTTACCTGGGCTAGGACAAGCTTAGTAAAGCAGAACAGCTATTCCCAACTTCTCCCTGCATACTGCCCTTACTACAAAATAAACATATCCACACAGGCAGCTCATCAGCACTATCTGCTCCAAAGCAAGCTGGGCAGCAGAGAAGCCCTCACTCTGTTAGGACTGGGAATCTTTGTACCCTGAGCTGTCATGGAGCCCAAAGCTGAGCCCTGCACATGACTTATCATCATTTTCATGTGGTCTGGAACAAAGAGCACCTTCAGTGCTCACAGAGCACTGCTGAGGCACAGCTTCTTACTGAAAGTGTATGTGCAGGCTGGTGGAATCATGGAATTTCCTGAGCTGGAAGGGACCCACCAGGATCACCCAGTCTGACCCCTGCCCTGCACAGACACCCCAGCAATCCCACCCTGGGCATCCCTGGCAGTGCTGCCCAAACACTCCTGGAGCCCTGGCAGCCTTGGGGCCGTGCCCATTCCCTGGGGAGCCTGGACAGTGCCCAGCACCCTCTAGGGCAAGAACCCTACCCTGATCTCCAGCCTGTCCCTGGGGTCCTATCCCTGGTCACAGAGAGCAGAGGTCAGAGCTGTCCCTCAGGAGGAATCTGCAGCCCGTCACGAAGATCATCCTGATGGCACGAACTGGGCTCTGTCCCTCTTGCCTTCCCCAGCAGAAACCCTCTCACTAACTCTCCTTACACTAAAAAGAGTTCTATAATTTTCTCCTCCTTTAAATTCTCTTATGTCAGTCAAGATCTGCCCTGAGTTCTTTTCTCCCTCCATCTCTCCCCTCATTAAATATTTTACAGTGAAATCAAGTCAGTTTTCCCACTGCTCTGGTGGCAGACTGCACATCTCCAACACAGGCTTCACTCTGCAAATCCCTGGGCACAGTCAGGGAAGAGTGTACTCCAAGCTGTCCCAGCTTCCTGCTGTGCAGCTGCCCTGCATGCCCGCCAGCTCTCAGGCTCTGTTTGGGCACAGAAAGAGGCACCTCCAAACACCAGGAGGTAGAAAGGAATTGCCACATGCAGATGCAAGGTCCTGAGATAAATTATTATCAACACTGTGTCCTATCCCATTGTTTTCAACAGCGAGAAGGAAAACATAAACTCCTCGTTTTTTCATAAGCTCCTTTGCAAGCAGATTATACAACAGCAATTGTAATTTTCCATATAACTATGATTTTCTTAAACAACTATCCTGATCTTCAGGCACTTCAAAGTTCTAAGGGGCTTTTTTTAAGCTCCAGTTTGAGCATCACAGATTGTTTCCAATATCAAGAGCAAGTGAAGGAAGTGTTTCAAAAGCAAAGCAGATTTTAACCCTCTTGAAACGTTTCTCCCAGTGCAAGAATGCAGCCACACCCTACCAGGGCTGGAGCATGTGGAATAGAATCTAAAAAGGAAAATGAAAGGTGGGCAAGACCATCAAGGGCAGGAAGTTCATGTTACCTGGAATGACAAAGCTGCAAAGATGGTTGAATTACGTGGGGAAAAGGGAAATTCCTGAATTACTGATGATCCTTGTGTTGTCAACCTGCCTCTTCCCTGCTCTGCAGCCAGCCAGGCAGAGATAAAGCTCAACCTAGGGACACTTCCTTTTGTCTCCAGCAAACTGTCCAGTGGACAGAGGGAAGGACAGAGGAATTTGTCTGTGCCTTCCTAAACAAACAGAGGTTGGATGGGGCTGTGTCTGAACAGCCTGCACAGGTTAGGTCCTACTGATAAGCCATAGGTAAAGGTCACTGATCCTCAAAGCACTGACGTCAGGAAGTAGGAAATGTGTCACCTCTGCTGTCCCTGCTGCAGGGTAATGACAGGTGACTCATTTTGAGTGTTTTCTCAGTACAGACACCAAAAAAAGTTGCCATGAAATCTTTCAGTCCTGGAGGGCAGCTTCCAGGGGGTCTCCATGTTCTGGCCCTGCTCCTGTTCCCTGGCTGGGAAGACATGGCAAGGCCTGAAGCCAACCCAAACAGTGCCAGGATACTGTGACACAGGATGTACCCAAGCCTGCTTGGGACACCCGGCACATGGTGACAGTGGCTGGGTGCTCTGGCTGATCCAGGAGCTCTGTATCATGGCACTGGCCAATCCTACTTGCCTGAGCTGAGTCCTCCGGGCAGAGCCACCAGGAGATTCCCAGGGGACAGCTGGGACTGGAGTCACTGCAAGGTCACACCGGGAGTGGGGTGCTGGGGGCAATCAGAGAGGAAAAGGAAAAGGAACCAGGATGGAGGGAGGTTTAGGAAAGGAGGAAAAGGGAGTGAAGGGGAGAAACGGGAGGCTGAAGGCAGGGAGATGAAGGGGCAGAGGGGCTCAGTGGGGTCCTCGGAGCAGAGGAGTTACTGGAAATGATGGGGGTTCAATGCGGATGTGGGGGGGGGGGTTAACAGGGGCTGACAGGGGGGCACAAAGGGGATGAGGGGGATTTGTCAGGAGAGAGAGAGAGGACAGCTGAGGTTTCTGGGGCCCTGAAGGGCAATGGGGACTGCAGGGCACCCGGTGGGGGCTGCAGTGGGGTGGGGGTGACATGGAGGGGGTCAGGGGACACCGGGGGATCACTGAGACGGAGATAGCAGAGAGGCCATGGCGTCACTGAAGATGGGGGACCTCTGAGGGGATGACAAGGAGTTTCCAAGGGGGTCTCTGACGTGGTGACAGGGACATCGTAAGGTCGCTGTGGGGGATGAAGAGGGGTCCCTGAGGAGGTGACAGAGGATCTCGCAGGGGGTAACAGGGAGTGTCAGGAACACCGGGCGGTCGCTAAGAGGAGCGACAGGAAGACCGGGGGATGGTCGCTGAGGGGGGTGACAAAGGTGGCTGGGGAGGGCGAAGGGGAGGTTGTGGGTTCTCTGAGGGGGTGGCCGGGGTGAGAGCGACGCGAGCTCGGTGCTTGGGTCCCCCCGTCCACCCCCCCCCCCCCTTCACCTCAGCCGCTCCCGCGCCGTCCTCGCGCTGCTCCGGCCCCGCCCCCGGCGCGCTGCCACCGCCTCCTTTCCGGCCGTCGCAAAAGGGGCGTAAAAGAAGCGCCGCCCGGTGCGGGGAGAGGAGGTAGCGTTGGGGGTGCCCCGGTGGTGGCAGCGGGGTCTGCACGGGGCCCCGGCCGGGCGGGGGCCTGAGGGCGCGAGAGGCGCGTGGGGGAGAGGGGAGGGCCCCGAGGTGGGCCCGGGCTGGGCCGGGGTCCGGGGGAGCCGGGGCTACTCCGTGGGCGGGGGCGAAGCGCCGGCGGGGCCGGGGTGCCCTGGGCCCCTCCCCGGCCGGGTGTGTGCCAGGCCGGGGGGGAGTCCCGAGGCAGCCGGGCAGGGCGTTTGTTTTGGAGAACGAGGCGCTCCTGGGCTGTTTTCTCCTGGCTCGTCTCCTCAGGATGAGGGAAAAGCCCAGTTTAATGCACTGGGAGTAATTTTTCTGGTCATCCAGGGCAACGCCCACAGGGACCTCCACGGTGACTAATTCTGGTCTCCAGGCGATTGGAGAGGTGTAGCTCGGCTTCCTCCCGAGCTTAACGAACGCAGCGAAGGCCCTGCCACTTTCTCTTCTCCTCCCTCTGACGGGGCTGCCTGAGGTGGCTTTTCACTGCTGGAATTTGCCTTGCTGAGGGAGTGGAGAGTGGAGCTCAGATAATTTGTTCTTAGGCCAGTGATGACCTTTGATTCGCAGTTTTCTCTACCCATGCGGTGCAGATGGCTTTAGAGCTCTCTGTCTTCTTCCTTTTTCTGCTTTATTTGCTGGTCTTCAAACGGGTTTTCTTTTTTTTTTTTTTCCCCATGGTTGTCTCCTACAGATGAACAGCAAACTCTTATTTTGAGTCTCCTTTCTCTAGTGCTTCTCTACTTCTTGTGGAAAGTTACGTGTCTCTGGTCAGCTGCTTTCAACGGAGATGGAACATCGTGAGGGTTCTTGTTTGTGCTGGAAAAGTTGTTCCTGACCCTGTATTTTCTTTTCACAGCTGCTTCATGCTGTCTCTGGCCAGTTAAAGCTCTCCAGCTCCTGCATGTTTTCTTGTATCTCTTGAAAGCTGAACAGACAATGAGCTGGGTTAAATTTAGAGAAGAAAAAAGCTATAGCAAAACTGAAATAAGGAACAGAAATCTAAAAAAAAATGTGCATTACTGTTTTTAAGTGGTTGTCCAGGATCACTGCGGAGACAAAGCTGCTCCAAACCAAACCAATTTAACTTAAAATTTTTCAGTCTTAGTACAGTTTTTGGTGCTGTCAGTTGATAACCTGAATGGTGTCACCTCCTCTCCTGGGAGAGGTGTGAGGGGTCTGGCTGTGCCCCAGTCTGTAACACAACTCACTGCTGGGGTTGGGAGTTTCTGTTGCTGCTGGAATTTCAGCTGGTGGCTGCAGGATTTTATTACTGCATTTGGAGCACTTGTTTCTTGTCATCCTGTCAGGAATTCTCCAAATAACTTTCTCTTTCAAAGGAATAGTCCTATGAAATCGTCTTGTTTTGCTGGTGGCAATTGAAATGCTCTTTAGGGCAGCGCCTGGAAACTTTTGATATCCTAAAATCTCATTTGTGTGCTCAGGTGTGTCTTGCCCCTTTGTGTTGTAGGATCTTATGGTTCTCCAGCCCAGCTGCTGCCTGCCCAAGACAATTCCTCAGCCACCCAACCCATGAGTGGGCACCGGAGCTTCAAGAGGCGATGTGGGGAGTCGCACCTGGAGGGCCCCGCGGGCTGCGGTCACGGCCCCAGCGCTGCCTGCGTGCTCAGCAAGCTGGTGCAGCTGCCCACGCCGCCCCTGTCCAAGCACCAGCTCAAACGGTTAGAGGAGCACAAGTACCAGAGTGCCGGACGCTCCCTGCTTGAGCCCCTCATGCAGGGCTACTGGGAATGGTTAGTTGGAAGAGTTCCAGCCTGGATTGCCCCCAACCTGATCACCATCATTGGACTGTTAATAAATATACTTACAACTCTGCTACTAGTATGTTACTGCCCAACAGCTACAGAACAGGTGAGTTATGCGCTCCTGACACTCTTTTGTTTTGGTTGCTGTCACTGGTTTTGGGTGGGTTGTCGCTTTGGGGAGAGCTGGTTCTTGCTGTTCAGTCCACAGTCCTCGTCCTTGTTACCTGTTCTCTGTAAACATTTGTGCCTCTCTGTGAGGCTGGCATGCAGAGAGAGCCTGTGTGGATGTGGGAGTGAGACAGCAGTTCCTGGGGCCAACACACCCTTGTGGAGCAGGATTTGACACCGAAGCAGCCATGAGGGACCTGCTGCACAAAGCTCACTCCTGCCAGAAGTTGGAGCAGTGGCTCTGCAGCTGCCTGGCCTGTGTGGCAGGAGGAGTTGGGACCTGTTTACTTTCTGTGACCAGAGCAGGGCGACTCCCCCTCACCTCTGGGATCAGAGTTGCCGCACGAGGTGGGTGGGTTAGACCAGAGCTGGGGCTGCACCAGAGCCAAGGCACTGAGCTCTAGAGTAGTGCCACTTAAGATATCAAAGCTGGTGTGACCAAATCCAGCTTAATGAGCCACAGGGACACCTTCCTGGGCCCCACAGGTTCTGTGTCCTGGCAGCTCAGTCAGGACTTTGTCACAGCGTTGTGTAGTTGTGTTCCTGAGCTGTGGCTGTGCTGTGAGAAGGCCAGATAAGTCAGTGGTTTTATTCTTTGTTCTGAATGCTCTAAAAGCTCCTCACCTGCCCTGAGCAGAACTGTTTTAACCTGATTTCAGGGGTACAAAAGTCTTTTTGAGGCATTTCAACTTCTCTCTATCACCAGTTACCTCATAAGGCACTTGAAGACTCATTTTTGTGCACTGGAAGAGTTCTCACTTGAATGTTGAATCTTAAAAGCTGCTTTTATGTGTGTGTACTGAGAAAGGGAGTTATTTGGTATAGAAATGTGTTACACACCACATGGCTGGGAATGTCTCAAGAGTTCCAGCTTTTAAAATATCTGAACTCCTTCCTAACCAAGTCTCCCAGCTGAGGTTGGGAGTCCAGCAGGACACAGTTTGTTCCCCACCAGTCTCCAAAATTTCACGTAGGTTGGCGCAGTCAGCACTGCATCCCTGCTCCATGTATGACATGGGAAAGGGATGTTTGCCTCTTCTAGAAATCTGTTGAAATAGATTGTTTCACAATAATCTGTGGAATTTGGCAGGTGTAAAATAAACAGTGACTATTCAATTTGAGCAGGGAATACTTGGGGCAGCTCCTTCCTTTTCCAGGCTGCGGCATTGTGGTGTGTGTTGGTTTAACTCGTGTTACTTCTGAGCAGGATTACGTGAGGGCTCAGACTCTGAAATCAGCTCTCAGGAACCCAGAGCTGGTTTGGGTCATTAAACCAGAGAAGAATTTAGAATTTGGAGAACAGTTGTATCTTGGTTGGTAACCAAACTTCTGAAGTGCCCAGGAAGCTGCACTCGGAGCGTCAGAAATTCAGTGTTAGCTGAAGGCTCCTGTATGGAAGCACTGTTTGGTGTTTAACAGTTTGAGAAGTACTTTGTGTGAGGTGAATGAGATTTTTTTTCCTCACTGGAACTGAAAAATAACTTAGTGCTGAGGCAGCTTTTGGCCTGATCTGATTTGCCACATGGCACAGCATGACCAGAGAGGTGCTTTTTAAGCGTCATGGAGCTATGTGGAGAAGAAAATGGGGCTCTGAAACTCCAGGAGCAGAATTTCTCCTCCTACCCCCAAACCACTTTTGATTTCTGATGTAAATTTTCTCCTCCCTGTAGCTCAGTCTTAGTTCTGCTTTTTTTCAAGAGTTACTCCTCCCTTCCTGTTGCTGAAAGGTGCAGCCAGGGCAGAGCTGTCATTCAGGGCCTCGTGCAGCCAGACAGTAAAGGAGATGCAAATACTTCTTGCTTAACTGGGAGGACCTAGCTGGAAAAGTGCTGACTGGTGGAATGGTACCTGAGTTTAACAAAAAAAAAAAAAAAAAAAAGAAAAAAAAGAAAAAAAAGGAAAAATTACTTGGATAAGGAGAGAGCTGTGAAATCTTACTTGGGTATAAATAGGTCTAAGTGGAAACACCTACACTGCTCATGAAAGGAGCTTTTAAGAAAGGAGAGCCAGCAGATTGATTTTTAAGTTTATAAAGAAACCTTCAGGGTGATGCAGTTTAACTTGACTGTGGCAGATAAAATCTGTACATGAGGGATAAAAATGAGAGGGAGTTGTGTGGCATCAGAACCTTGGCTAAATGTGGTGCTCTGCTCTTGGGTGACACGTTTCCCCTTTCTCACCTTGTGCTGTTTGTACAGACAGTATTGAAAGCACATCACAGCGGCAGCTTTTGGGGCCGAACAAACTGTTTTGGTAAATGTCAGGAGCAGTGCAAATTGTAGAAGGAAATATATGTTGATGTGCTACAAATTAGTCATGGTTGTGTTGGCCAAAACCAGCTGGACTTCAGGGCTTTATGAGAGGCAGGTCAGCTTGATTAAGCTGTATTTGGTTTTTCTTGATGTGGTCTGTAAAATAAAGCTGCTTGTAAATGCTCACTTCTGTAAAGTGTGTCAAATGTGAAGATTGCAAAATAGCCAATACTATCTGATTTATGGATGTGTAAATGGAGGTGGGGTAATGGCAACTCCTTGGCTTTTGTGTTCTTAATGGTTTATGCTTCAGAAAGCATAAAAAAACCTGGATTTTAATCTTTGCTCCAGCAGGGCTTTGGCATTGTTTGTGTTTCTGTCAGAGTAGAAATAATTTTCATGGATGTGACCATTAAGAGTTCTTAGAATAGATTTGGCAAAGCTGCTGGTGCCTTGTACTTTAGGGGACACTTGGTGGTGGAGGGGCTGTGCTGCAGAGCTCCAGAAATGTTCTTGGACTCAAAGTCTGGGCACTGGCAGTGACACAGCTCTCAACTGGTGGTGGACTGATGAAGATGAATACTGGTGAAATGTTTGTGACAAAGTTGGGGGCTAAAAGTTCCCAAGTTTCTGAAATCACAGTGACAGCTTGCATGTATTTAATGAGGACTTTGTTGTGCACTGCTTTGCAAATATAGTATTACAATTTTTCCAGCTGTACAGTGCAGCTTCCTACTTTAGAGCAGGGGCTGTAGCTATTAATCTGTCAATGGTTTATTTACATTCCACATGTAGCAACCCATTCTGTCTGTCCTTGCAAGGACCAGCTGCATAAAAGGCCCTGGGTGAGGAGGACATACATGCAAAGGGAAAACTGTTTTGTCAGGCTGTGGGACAAAACTTTCTCTTTTTTAAGGAGAATTTTATCTATTTTAACCCTTATTGTGATTGCCTTTGTCTCTTAGGCACCTCCCTGGGCATACATTGCTTGTGCTTGTGGCCTTTTCATCTACCAGTCCCTGGATGCTATAGATGGAAAACAAGCAAGAAGGACAAATAGCAGCACTCCGTTAGGAGAGCTTTTTGATCATGGCTGTGATTCCTTGTCCACAGGTATTGTTGTCTTTTTTAATTGAAGTAGGTGGATTAAATTACTCTTTTTCAGGGATCAAATCTGCAGTACAAGAAAAAAAGCTTCTTTACTGAAGAAAGGACAACTGATAGTGTTGAATGTATCAATTTCAGCCAAGAAAGTCACCTTTCTTTCCATGGAACAGTTCTCTGGATCAGCTGAATGTCTTCTCTTGTATTACATTGAAAACAAAACTAAGCATGTGACTAATTCAACCTGAGCCAGCACTTCTCTATGATGCTTTAGCAGACTCTTGGTTCTAAAATATTTTCTGTAAGAAATTGCCATAATACTCTGCTATATTATTTCATATTGACTTGATAGAGGGTGATACCAAGACAGGTCTAAGCCTAAGCAGTGGGACTCTACAAGTCAGAGTTTAAGATTAGAATTGTTTAGGTAATTTCCTGGGTAGGTGAAGTTCATTGAGCTAGCCTGAAGTTTAACCTCTTTGCAAAACAATTGTAAAATCATAGAATATCTTGAATTGGAAGGGTCCCACAAGATTGAGTCCAACTCCTGATCAGGTGTTTTGGGTTCCTTAAATTCTAAAGGTCTTAGGCTTTAAATTTTGTGAATTCTTTATCAGAGTTGTATATGGAAAGGGTGGAGGGGAAAGCTTAGATATGTTACTCATCCCGAGTGTATCCAGACCTTTGGTTTTCTTAATGCCATCAGAAAAATTCAGAAGACAGGGAAAGATGTCTGGCAAATGCAGGAGAAAGCCCCAAAACTTGCTGCAGCTGCAGAGATTACTCAAGTCTCTTAATGACATTAGGCATCAGAGGGAATAAAAATGTAGGAGACTTAGAAGCCGTTAACATTGATGACTTCTAATAGCTGATATGGATTGAAATCTGTGTTGTGCAGCCTGTATATTTTTAAGCGGAAGCGTTAATCTCTTATGTCCGTGAAATAACCATGCCAGGATAACCTTCCTGCTGTCCCTCCTTGGGACCCTGTTGTTAGCTTTGCTTCTGGTGAGGATGCTTACACACATCCACCCTTTTCACTCTGTGACTGATTTTCTCCTGCAGTCTTTGTGGTTTTGGGAACTTGTATTGCTGTGCAGCTGGGCACCAACCCTGACTGGATGTTCTTTTGTTGTTTTGCTGGGACGTTCATGTTTTACTGCGCGCACTGGCAGACGTACGTCTCGGGGACGCTGCGCTTTGGCATGTAAGTACCTGGCTGAGAGAAAGGGAAAGGCACCCTAATCTTCTGAATTGCACCTTGTGTGGCCATAGTGCAGCTCCTCAGAGCAGTAGCAAATTGTTTTTATCCATAGTGACACCCTTAGAGCTTCTGGCAGGTGTTGGATCTGTAATTAATAGTGAATGTCCCTTAGCTTGTGTTAGGAGTGGTAAAAATACAATATTGGCCTGTTAGTTAATTAGAGCTTTTGTTATGATGTAAAGTTAAATAAGTAATGGAAAGTACCTGCTGTTTTATCCTAAGACTGGAATGCTTTGGTCAGATGGTGGCAGTTTGGCTTTAGCATTCATTAAACTCTGTCTTGATACTGCTTGATTGTGATGTGCAGTTATTTGTTAATATTAACCATAACTCTTAAAATATACTGTATTAATTGCCCTTGTGCCTCCAATTTAAAGTTCAGAATCCCTTTTGGTTAGTGCAGATCATGGTTCTGTCAATAAATGGAACCAAAATTGCAGTGCCAAGAAGGTCAAGAGCAGAAATCCTGTTTCCTGCTGGATGAGGCTGGGTGGGAGGTGCAGCACAAGGGCTTGGTGAGCTATGGGATTCTCTAACCTTAATGAGGAAATAAATGTATTCTATGTGGAGAATTTATTCTGTGTTTGCATTCACAGAGTAAACAAACACATTTCAAATAAATGTACTGGAGAATTTTTTTTTTTTTGCATCTGGAAACTGAAGTTTGCCCTTAGTTTGTGGGATTTTGAAACAATTCTAGAACAACTACATACAGATGTCTAATAGACTGTTATTTATGGTCTGTAATTGCTAGTCTACAGGCTAAAACAGTACAAATGTGAGTCTCTTGTATACTCTTGTATATGACAGCTTTTATTGGCAGGATACTGTTTCAATAATGCAGATGCTCTTGAGAAACTTCTATGTTTCTGCTCAAAATTTTAAGATGTTGGATCAGTTTTAAATGTCTATTAGAGGGAGAAAAGAAGAATATCTAGGCTTCTGTTCCAACTCTGGCTACACTAAAGCATATTGACTGAAACTATCCCATTCTGGTGCTTAAACCTCTAAAATAAGACATGTGGCTCAAATAGTTTCCTGTTTTAGGAGTCTCACTTTCATGCTGTACCAAAAGTCTGAATGCTTTTAGCTCCCTTCAAACTTTACAGGGCCCTGATAATGAAAGATTTCTGGATATTGATCAAAGAACACAAAAGCCTGACCTTGACATGTGCTTGACTGTACAGATAGAAGTATCAACCTCCCCAAATGCTGCTGTGCTGCAGAGAAGTGTTTGGGTCTGTGCTGGTGTTGACTAGGACATTCCTTTGTGAAGAGTCTGTATTTTGGAGGCTTTTTTCAGCAAATATGATTTTTCTGCCTGGCCTTACAATAATATAAGAATGTAGTGACCATTAATATGTAGCTAATTCAGATAAGGCAATAAGCACCTAAATGTGTGTATCATTAATTTAGATAACTCAGCACTGTGTAGTAAACATATTTGTTCCTTCTTTTGCCCTCTGTCACAAGGTTAATAGACTGGCATAAGCTGATGTTCATTTTAATGCATAAACCATGAGACTATTTATTCAGTTAACAGATTCTCACTGTTTGTCACTTTTTTTATGAAGCTTTTGTTTCACTAATCTAAAACTGAAAAGAAGGTATTTTATTAACCCTTCCAGATTCACTGCAGTGCACACACTTAGGGATCCTTAATCCTGAATAAGTGGGATCAGAGACAGCTGCTGAAAGGAGCCAAAGATCCTTGTGCACAGGAGCTTTTTCCTGTCTGTATCCCATGTTGTGACTCTCAGAGAGAGGGTGTGGTAGTGATGTTTTAGGGAATGTGACAGTGGTTTTGACTTGCCTGAATTCCAGAGCAGCAGGAAAGAGTAGACAGCTGGTTATCACTTACTTTATTTGTGATATGTCCAAGAAATTGTATTTCAGTGCGGAGAGAGCTCGATAATGAAATGGCTTGGAGAAGAGCAGAGGGTGCTAAAGGGAGAGATTGTATTTCCCTCCTTCCGCACAGGCCTAAACTGTTGAGTTATAGAATCAGCCTGTCTTGCTGGAAAAGTCCATCTTAAAAAAAGCAGGGAAATTAGTGTGTCAAACAAGGTGTGTGCTTATGGAACAGTGTGTGGTTTGTGTATGGGGAAGGGACTGCAGCTCCAGGAGCAGCTGAGGGAGCTGGGAAAGGGGCTCAGCCTGGACAAAAGGAGGCTCAGGGGGAACCTTCTGGCTCTGCACAACTCCTGACAGGAGGGGGCAGCCTGGACAGGGTCAGGCTCTACTCCCAGGGAACAAAGGACAGGACGAGAGGAAATGACCTCAAGCTGCACCAGGGAAGGGTCAGGTTGGACATCAGGAGGAATTTCTTCCTAGGGAGGGGTGGTCAGGCATTAGAAGGGGCTGCCCAGGGAGGTCTGGAGTCCCCATCCCTGCCCAAGGAACAACTGGATGTGGTGCTCAAGGCTGGTGACAACATGAGGATCAGTCACGCTGGGTTTGTTGATCCTGGAGGGGTTTTCCAACCTTAACAATTCCATGATTCTCCTTGGTGTCACTGCACCAACCTTTGCAAGTCCCTGAAGCTGAACAGAGCATGTCAGATTGCAGGGCAGGATCAGTTCCCCTGAGGGAGGAGGAAATGGGATCCATTCTGCAAGATCCCTACAGATTCTGCAGGTGGAGGTGGAAAACTTTGTTCAGTTGGGCCCAATTACTGAATCTATCAGCTGTGTAGGTTCTTTGTCTTCTGCCCGACAGCTGTGGGGGATGTTCCTGTGCTGCTCCAGGATTTAGAATAATCAGTTGAGTCAATAAAGTTCTATGATCTGTCTCCATCCTCAGTTGATCACATAATTCCATTAATTATGATCCTGGCAACCACCACTCTTCAAAAAGCAATTGGTGTTGATTGAACAGCTCAAATAGCTAGAGGTCAGTATTGCTTAAAAATTCCCCAGCAGGAAGTGTCTCAAGGCAAGTGGGGCAGGCTCCAGGAAAGTCACTGTAACAATATCAGCAGTGCAAAGGAAGCAGGGAACAGCAGGGATAGAGTTAAGTGCAGAAGATTTACTTAAAACACCTGATCTGGGAATGATCTTATGGAAAAACAGGAATACTCAGCATATTTGAAGAAGAGAAAGGTGATTTTGAATGGCAGAGAGACTTAGTATTGAAGCAGCCCAAATAATGACTTTGTTCTCCTGACCTGGTTTCCAGCCCAGGAACTGGTTTGTCTGGGCTGTGGATTTACTGTGCTGCAGCACAGGATGAACTGAGTCATGCATTGGGGCAACTTTGCCATCACTCAGGCACCTCTGCTTTGGAAACAGAGAATTTTTTCCTGCATATCCCAAAAGTTAAGATGGACTTCCATGTGTCCTTGTGGAAGCAGATGTGAGGTGCTTCAGGAACATGCTGTGGAAAACAGATCATTAGGGAGTACAAATCCTGAAAGGATTTTCCTGATGTTATCTGGAGCCCAGGTGTGATCACCTGGTTCTTCCCCAATCCAAGGTTATCCCACTTGGATTCAGTAGTGGTCCTGGTCCCTGCAGGAAGTGCGGAGGAGAAGCAAGTGTGTGCAGGCTCAGGATGTTCCAGCTACTCAAGGTCAGAGCACAGCCTGACTGCAGGGGCTGTCCCACATGCAGGGGCTATCTATCCCTGTCAGATCTGGATTCTGCAGCACAGCTCAGAATCACAGAACCATGGAATTGGTTTGAGTGGGAAGAGACATTAAACTCATCCAGTTCCAACTCCTGCCATGGGCAGGGACACCTTCCACTATCCCAGGTTGCTCTAAGCCCTGTCCAGCCTGGCCTTGGACACTTCCAGAGATGGGGCAACCACAACTTCTCTGGGCAACCTGTGTCAGGATCTCACCACCCTCACAGGGAAGAATTTCTTCTCAATATCCTATCTAACCCTGCCCTTTCTCAGTGGGAAGCCATTCCCCCTTGTCCAACCTGGGTGTTCCCTTGAGAGATAGGAGACACAAACTGCTCAGTTCAAGTCCTGGTGCATTTGTTCATGATGGAGATGTTGGAGGTGCTGAATCATATTGAAAAAACCCAGTGGGCACTGAACACTCAAGGGTCCATCCAGAGACATAAGGGCTGTACCATGATCTCCAGCATTTCTCCTACAAGTTACTGTATTTTCTGGTTTATTACAACCTTTTTTTAAGGAAAGTACCTTAACTTAAGGAATTATAGCTGTGTATATATGTGTGTAAATATAGACACAATGAGATGGAAATGAGTTTCCAAGGAGGTTTCACAAAGGAATATTCTAAATATGAGAGGAAGAATCAGTTTTTACCACCTTTCATATAACTTAAAGTTATATGGTTACACTGCTGTTTGAATAATAATCCCCAGAGAAAGCAAAATAATTCAGACTGCTGAACAAAACAGCCTTTCTTGATGAGAGTTAGAGAATTTGGGGAAACATTCCTGTTCAGTGGCTCTGGAGTAGCTGTCCAGGCCCAAGAGCCTGTGGGATAATGGGTTGGTTCACCTGAGCCCTATCACCACTGCTGCCACAAAGGTCCAAAGGAGAGATGAGGAAATGGGGGATTTCAGAAAGCTAAGCCAACCTTCCTCTTCAGCCTCCGCAGAGGAGGAGTTGATGTTCTATCTTGCATAGACAGCACACACCAAATACTGAAATACAGGGTAGGAAACCTTCCAAGTCAGACTTTAGCACATTGAGTTCTTGCTCCTGGGAACAGCCTCAGCATCTCCACTCTGAGACAAGGCAGTCATTACCATGGTTGTCGAGCTTAAAACTTTCCAACACTTCTTGGAGAACTTCTACGCCCAGGTTATTTACAAAGGAGAGTCTAAGTAGAGCCTCTGTTGATGTCAGGAGGTGTTGGGCTCTCTATACTTGCAAGCAGGATCTGTTGAAATGTCTTTGTGGTGCTTGCGAAGTTTGGTGCTGGTAACCTGTACCTCCTGTTCCCTCAGTCACACTGGCAGTGTCACAGAAACCTGTGCAGCTAATGAGGGCTCACAGAAAAGGTGGGGGGTGGTTTCCACATCTTCCTCTTCTTCCTTCCCCAAGTCCTTCAACAGCATTTTCAGCCACAATCCCATTGGTCATGTGTGGAGATGCTGCTCCTGATTGTTCTGATAAATCCTTGGAGTTCTCACTGCTCTGTGAAATAATGAACTGCAACGTAACAAGTATATTGCTATTGCCTGACCTGTGCAACTTTTATGTACCTCTGTGAGCAGCAGAAGGAAAACTTTACATACAGGATGTGTGTAATAACAAGGAAGGGAGCTTATTTTTAATTATTTTCCCCTTAATTTTTAATATTATTTTCCCCTTAACATGGATTTCCTGGTGCTGAAAATAATTCTAATTCATGTTCTCATTTTTTCTGTACAATTTGCTTTATTCACACTATTGTATTTCATGGCATCCAAGTGAAACTGCTGGATTGGAATGAGTTAGGATAAAACTCTAATAACTTTATAATGAAGCGTTTGCACTTCTGGCATGTGACTCTCAGCCTTTCTTTCTCTTGTGTTCTGATGTTGAACATTCTTTTCTTGATGCTGTTCTTCCCCTAAGAAAACAGTCCTTCGTCTCCTGCTCAGATTCCCAGTTCATTGCTCAGCCTTAGTAATCCCACTGAGCGCAGTAGATATGGACAAGACAGATGGAAGAATCATCATTTTCCAGACCAGAGCATTAACTGGTAGATGGATCCCTGTAAGTTTTCCAGCCCCATAACTTCTGTTTTCTGTTGAGGCAGGAGTGTTTATCTTGTCTGTTGTGATCTGGGACTTTTTCATGGAGTTTTGTGTGTTGGGAGAGGAAGAGGAGGGTGGTGCATAAACTTCCACCGTAGTTTCACACAGCTTAAAAAGCTGTGTTAGATCAGCTGTGTTGCTAGTGATTGACTTGATTTCAGGGCCATCTCCAGTGTAACTGTCTGCTTCCTGTTGTTGTTGGATCATTTTCTCATGGCATTTCTCCATTTGAATTCAGTTTGGGTTCCCTGTTAGCACAAGGAAGGGACTGACTGCAGCTGTCTCTGAACCCTGAGCCAGTGGTGGCTCTTGAATTGTCTAATGATTTGTTTAGTCAAACAGGGCCTTTTAAGAATTGCCCGTGGAATACACTCAATAAATTAGCACTGACAAGGGAATATTCTGGATGCAGCACTAATCCCCTGTGTGTTAATTGGCTCCAGACTCAGGAGCCTGACAGGGTTCCCAGCAGAGCAGGCACAGGGATTGACAGTGCCAGTATCTCTGTGGAGTGAAGCACATGCCAAGGTGAATGCCCCTTCTTAAACTTCCCAGATGATGTTTAGAAGATGGATCCATGTCTGAAATACAAATATCACCTAAAATAACATAGGAAAAAAATAATAGAAACTGCAGCTGTTGTGAAGCACCAAAGTAGCTGTGGGGTTTGGGCATTGGGCTTTCTCTTCCTGTATTCCCTAAAATACCAACTATTATCTCTCCCAGCTATTTACTGTGTTATGTGCTGTGATAATTAAACTGAAAATGCTTATCAGGCTGAACTTCAGTGGCCCCTCTCCTCAGGCCTGGTGTCTGCATATCATCACTGCACCTGTGTCCTGCAGTAGGGCCACAGTGACCTTTCTGTGCTGCCCATTTGAAATCCCTTGGCATGATGGGTGTCTGTTCCAGCACACTCTGATAAGCACAGCCATAAACAGGAGCTGTGTTCTGGCTGACCCTG